>NC_141536.1:138370145-138675439 GCF_021556685.1 Rattus norvegicus
TTGCAACCCCATAGCAAGAGCAAGAATACCAACCAAGCAGATACCCCAGAGGTCTCATGGACTAAACCATCAACCGAAAACTACACATGGGCAACTCCTGGTCCAGCTGCATATGAACCAGAGGATGGCCTTGTCAGGCATCAATGAGAGGAGAGGCCCTTTGTCCTGCCAAGGTTTATTGCCCCAATGTAGGAAAATGCCAAGGCCAGGAGTTGGAAGGGAGTGTGTGGGTGGGTTGGTGGGTGGGGGAGCACTCTCACAGAAGCATGGGGATGTGGAATGGGATAGGGTGTTTCTGCATGAAAAACCATGAAAGGGGATAAAATTTGAAATGTGAATAAAGTATTAATAATAGTAAATATTAATAATAATATTATCCATAGTAATAATAAACCCTGAAAGATATTGATACAGAGACAGATATTTCAATCAATGGAACAGAATCAAAGATACATAAATAAACCCACGTACCTATGGACACTTTATCTTTGAGAAAGAAGTTAAAAATCATACAGTGGGAAAAAAATAAGCTGATCTAATTGCAGTCTGCATCTAGAAGAATGTAAATTGACCCTTATTTATCACTCTGAAGAAAGTTCAATTCACAGTGGATCAAGGACCTCAACCTAATACCAGACACAGTGAATCTAATAGAAGAGAAAGTAGGAAATATCACAGGAGAATTTTTCTGACCATTGGACTAATGGCCAGGGCTCTATGCTCAATGATTAGAAAATGGGACCTCTAGAAACTCCAAAGTTTTGGCAAAGCAAAGGACTCTGTCAATAGGACAAGAAGGCAAGCTACAAATTAGGTAAAGATATTCATTAACTCTACATCCTATAGAGGGATCATATCTAAAATATATGAAGAACCCAAGAAATTAACATACCAAACACCAAATAACCCAATTTAAAATAAAATGGAGTACAGAGGTAAACAGAGAATTCTCAACAGAGGAATCTCAAATGGCCAAGTTGTGTCTTCTACCTGAAGATTCATCTATTCCAACCTAGGCATATATGCAAACATGTTCATATATATATATATATATATATATATATATATATATATTCGCCAGAAATTATAAACAACCCAGATGTACCCGGACTGAAGAATGGACAGAGACAATATGGTTTACTTATACAATACATGGTTAGGCAATGAAGATAGAGACTCTACACGAACACCAATAGAGTCAACTAACCTGGACTCTAACCCTTGGGCTCTCAGAGACTGAATCACCAGCCAAAGAGTGAGCACAGGGTAGACTAGGCCCTATGCACATATGTACTAGAAGAGTGAGCACAGGCTAGACTAGGCCCTATGCACATATGTACTAGGAGAGTGAGCACAGGCTAGACTAGGCCCTATGCACATATGCACTAGAAGAGTGAGCACAGGCTAGACTAGGCCCTATGCACATATGTACTAGGAGAGTGAGCACAGGCTAGACTAGGCCCTATGCACATATGCACTAGAAGAGTGAGCACAGGCTAGACTAGGCCCTATGCACATATGTACTAGGAGAGTGAGCACAGGCTAGACTAGGCCCTATGCACATATGCACTAGAAGAGTGAGCACAGGCTAGACTAGGCCATATGCACATATGCACTAGATGAGCATCTTGGTCTTCATGTGGGTCTCCACACAACTGGAACAGTGGCTGTCCCTGAGCCTGTTGCTTACCTGCCTGCCTAGGGATCCTGCACCTCTAAATGCACAGCCTTGTCCGGTTTCAGTGGGAAAGAATATGGCTAGTCCCAGAGAAACTTGAGAAGTAGGGTGGGGAGGTGAGGAGATAATGAGTTGGAGCTAGAAGTTGGGAGGATGAGAGGGTGAGGATGGAATGAGTGTGTGAGATGTTCACACCCAGAATGAAGATTCTCCTTCTAAGGTGAATGGGGACAAATTAAGTGAGGAGGGTACTGGGTAAAGAGGGACAGTTGATATTCATTCGTAAACAAATAAATAAAATAAAACAACAACAATAGGTTAAGAAAGAAAACCTTTAATAATAGAGATTATCTAGCTCTGGCTATTGCTAGGAGGAGCCAATGTAGAACAGACTCTGTGTTCCACGTATGCCATCATCCTTAAGTGTCTTTTAGGTTCCAGCCCTAGGTTACATTTGAACAACTTGAATAGATACAGAAGACTGAAAGTCTAACCACTTAGCAAGCTAGAGCTACACAGTAAAGATATTCCCAGAATTATTTCCTAAGTACACAGATGACATGAAACAGCACGTCGTTGTTCTGTAATAAGACCCTGAGGAGGAGATGCCAGGGAGGTGAAAAATAAGAAAAGTGGAAGACAGGACAGGATAAAAGTGGGTGGGAAATGTCTTGCATAGCTATGTCTCATGCATCCAATCTTATTAAGAAAAGTAGCTTACAAACTACTTCAGGGCAGAAAGGAAGAAAATCACAGACATCTGTGAAGTCAGCAGAAACTATCACACCTTGGGAAAAACTTCAGGGGCAGAAAAATAAACAACATTACACAACAGAAACCTATGATATCTCAAGAAAATTATTGACCAAGCTCACAGTTGCATTCAAACTGATAATCAGAGCTCCATATTTTGGGAAGACTTGGGTTCTCAGGATCTGAAGAAACCTCTTCCTAAAGGTATTGCCCATAATCCATTGCAAGCTTTCCTAAGCCTATTCCTGGTTTTAGGGATGATATTTTGGGTTTGCTCTATACCTCAGAACCTTAGGGAATACTGCTGAGGTCTCAAGCTGTTTCTGGCCTTTCCAAGGATATTCTTGGGATTGAGATGAAGCTACCTTCCTTTGTCTTCTCATACATGCATGCTTAAGGCAAAGCCCTTGCTTGGTCAGTCCAGCCCTCAACACAACTGTGTTTTTCCTTTTCAAATAGTTGTCACCCAGCATCCTGTTGCCCATGTGTAAGAAACATGCTTTTATCAAAAAGGAAAGTGGACTTTTATGCCACACCAGGCATTAATATCAGTTGTGATCCTGTAATGCCTCCATGAGCAGTGTTTTAGAGGACTTTTCTTTAATATGGATATGGGCCTAGTAGTTGGTTATAAGTCAGTGGTGTCTCCTTTGTCAGGTTTTGGAGACAAATGTCTTAACAATCCTAAGGAAGAAACATGTATCCTCGCGACCTCATATCTGGTTAGCATACTCATTATTTTCCAGGTATTTTATATTGTGTAATTTACTATTTCCTAAACATTGACAAATCCTTTATATCATCAACTGTATTCTTCTACAGCACAGCTTAGTAGTGTACTGCTACCCAACACATGAGAAGCCATTTACAATCTTCATAAACTTAACCAGAATGAAACTTACACTAAACTGTTAAATTCAGAGTACAGAACTTGTGGAAGATACTGGAGAAACTAAGCCTCTCTGACTTTGTCAGCCTGCATATCTAGGATGCACCAAAAGCACAGTGACCTTAACTACAAGGGTATTTGTACACACAGCTCCCTCTGTCCAATACTCTGAAGATGCAGCCCACTGAGGCAAGATATTCAAAAGCTGGCAGCTGGGTCCAGGGAGATGTACTTATTGCATGGGACCTCACAGGATACTGGTTCTCTCCTCGGGTTCCCACCCCTCCTCAGGGAGGACCAGCTTCCCAAGTTCTCTTGACTTACCATAGGATCCTTCCTACCTGGGGATGGCAGTACCTTGCTTACTAAGCCATGGCTTTCAAGCTCACCCATGATTCCCTCAGATCTCCTGCAGCTGCACTCAGAGCAACAAACAATCCCACTAGCACGGGCTCAGCTAACAAAGCCAAGCCTGCATCCTGGCTCTCTGAAGAACCTTGCATCACTTCAGACTGGTCTGACTGGAGGTCATGATTGGCTAATAAGGCCAGAGTGACATGAGAACTGTCCTTAGAGTTAAGTTACAGCAGGGTGAATAAACACTGCACAATGATTCCTGGTGTTGGCTCCCACTCTAGACTACAACATTTTCAAATTCTGCAGGGATATTCTTTTCTATAGTGCATGCCTATGGCCTCCAGTGGCTAATCCTTCTGTCTTTTTGCACTCCATCCCAACTTCTTTATCTTCCTTCTGGACATAATTTGCCTAGCTCAAGCAGCCCATTATGTAACATGGAGTGGATCAGTTTCCCTGACCCACATGAGAAGGGTGTCCAGAATATTGTTGGTTAATGAGAGTTTAGGACACAAAGGGTGATGTTTGTTCAGAGTTTTCAAGCAGTGGTCAGGTAAATTTGAAGGTACTGTGTACCTGGTAATCACAGGGACTTCACACAATCATGAGGCCATAGACAGGCCCAGGTGACAAACATCATGATGGATCTTTCTCCTACCAAGAATGTGGATGATGGCACCATTGCTTTGTCAGGTTTCTTTCTAAATTCAGGTCAATTTCTTGAAAAATAAACATTTGTAAAAAATGTATAGTTCATGATAAGTTGAATATTTAAAAAAATGGAACAAAGAGGATACCTTTATGAATACTAATGTTAGCCAGCAAATCCCACAGTGGGTAGATAAAAATAACAGAGGTTTATTAGTCAAGATTACTCACATGAAGAGGACTGGTAAAATGAATAGATATATTTAGAAAGTGCGTTATTAGAATGTTTCAAAGGTTGTGATTCAGCCAATTCAAGAATGGCTGTCTACCTATGGAAAGCTGAAGAATTTAGTAGTTGCTAAATACCTAAGACTGGATGTCTTAGCTCGTCTTCAATAGGTACCAGTATTCAAACAAACAGACAAACAAACAAAAATAAACAAATCCCCCTACTTTCTAATGTCCGTAAAGTAATGAACTTTCTTGCCAGATCTACTGCAAGAGTGCAGAGAGTGAAATCTTCCTTCTTAAATATTCATTATATATGTAGGCGGTCACTAGAAGTATTGGCCTGGATTAAAGATTAATTTTATAATCTCGAAGGATCCAGATTAAAGAAGTGCCTACCCACTTTAAAAGCTTTATTTAGTAAAAATCCCTCACAATTGTTTGGGGTATTTAGTAATCATTTTGACTACAAAAATAGCATTCACAAGAGCCAAGATGCAAGACCTAAGAAAGATTTCTTACCTATAGAAGGGCGAACATGGGAGTCATCTCCAAAACAATATTTTTCTTCCAAAAGAAAGCATGGGGATTTTACTTAGAGTGTAAACAAGTTCATGTAGACTATCCATGGTCAATTAAGAAATCCACTTCTGGACACAGTCACATAGTAAGAGCATAGGTACTTTTGGTCATGAATTTTGGTAAATTATTGATTAAAGTTATGCAGAAACATATGTAAATTATAAAATGGACAGAAATTTTTCTAGAATGTCCATCTTGTTACAGAAGATCATGGCTGAAAGTCAAGTAAATGATACCAAAAGTTGATTTCTTGAGATACAATGCTACTTGCTAATCATGATGTGTGATCTAAAAGGCACATGTATCAGTGCACTGAGCCAAATCCTGACTATCTGTACCTGGTTATCACAGGGGCTTCACACAATCATGAGGCAATAGCCAGGCCCACGTGACAAATATTATGAAGGCTCTTTCTTCTACCAGAAATGTGGATGATGGCATCATTGCTTTGGCAGTTTTCTTTCTGAATTCAGGTCAATTCCTTGTCACTGAGCCAAATCCTGACCATCACCAAGGCTAGAATGATTCATTACTAGCCTCTCCTCTAAAATGCTCCCAGGATATCCTTTCAGGCACCAGCCTCCCTAAGACCAGCTCTCCTGCAGCCTGATACAGACCTTGATGGGTCTCTGCATAACTGCTTGGTTATATTGTCCCCCATCCATGGAATGAGACCAGATCTTCAGGATACTCCCTTGATGGACACAGAGGTTAACATGGTTCACCAATGGCAACAGCCTCATTCAGGACAGACAGAGGTATACTGGGTCAGCAGTGGTTCCAAACACAGAGATCACAAGTGTGGGGTCACTCCTGGAAGGAATGTCAGCCCAGAAAGCTGAACTGGTAGCTTTAACCAATGCTTTAGAGCTGGGAAAAGACAAAATGCCTTTGCTACTGCTCATGTACATGGGCCTATTTATAGGGAGAGAGGCCTTCTGATGGCAGAAAGAAATACTATAAAACAAAATGCTTTCCCTACTTAGAGTCTTATTGGGGCCCAAAAAAGCTGGCCATCATCCACTGCTTGGGACACCAGAAAAGGAAGGACCTAGTTTTGGAGGACAACAATAGGGCAGATCAAGCAGCCAATCATGCTTGGACCTCTCATTCCCTTGACTGCCCTGGGTCTGGGGAATCCTATGCTCCCTGACCACCCTTCACATTCAAAAGATGAGATAATCTGGGCTAGGAATTTGCCATTCCACAACATTATGACAGATAGTGGAGAACAGCACATTTCAAACTCATTGTGCCAGAAGAAATGGGACTGTGCATATTTAAGAAGATCTACCACTCTTCCCATATTTGGACTGAAGAACACAGGATTTGAAAAGACATGCTACTTTCAGGATTAGAGATGGCAACTCAAAGCTAGCTGGGATTGTCTATTACTGTAAAGCTTGCCAGTGAGGCAGGAGGCATGGAGTCTACGAAGAGACAGAATCTCAGAGGTAAAACCAGAAATATTTAGATATAAATATTTACTGATGTTTCTAGATACCTTTTCAGGTTGGATTGAGGCTTTCCCCACCAAACATGAAACTATATCCTCAACAACAAAGAAGATCTTAAAGTACATACTGCCAAGGGATGGGATTTCTGAGATGATGGGGTCAGACAACAGACCACCTGCTGCATCCCAAATACATCAGAAACTGGCTAATATTCTGAGGATTGATTGAAAACTATACTGTGCATATAGACGCCAGAGTTCCAGATAGGTAGAGAGAATGAACAAAACCCTAAGAGACCGTAACTAAATTGACCTAAGAGATTAGAAATGACTGAGTAACTCTATTTCCTTTAGCTTTCTGCCAGGTATGAAACTCCCCTTACCAGATGGATTTCACTCCTTTTAAAATCATGGTCAAGATACCTTTCATAACCTCATTGTTATTAACATATGAGCAGAAGTCATCCCTGAGTTTGAGGATCACCAATTGCTAGACAATCTCAAAGATGTCCAGTAGGCTTATAAACATGTTTGGCCTAAACATTGTGTGCTCTATGAAACAGGTCCCCCTCCAGCCAGGGCTCATTGAGCCTCATTAAAAGGTTCAGGTGTTTTCTACTTGACCACACCCACATCCCTGAAGGTCAATGTGATTGCATCTAGGAAACACCATACCGCCAATTGCAGTTGAAGACAACGCTGATTGACAGGAAGAAAGAGCTGCATTACTCTCCCGTCTCCCATTGTTGGGCCCCTAGCCAAGGCCCAGGGACACCATGAGAAAAACAAACTTTATAATGGGCTGAGACAAATAATGTATACTAATATAAAAAAGCTTGAGACTATTCAGCTTAGGGTCATAAAGAGTCACTACCAGTCTCTCTATGACGACACCTATACGCTTTAGGAGCTCCCATGATGGGACCTTCTAATTACCAGAGAAAAGGGGAGAGACCAGAACTTTTGGGTTCAGACTTCATCTTAGAGAACCTGACATTAGGTTGACCTAACAGGCCCGTACATAGCACCAGTTTCCAGGCACAAGAAATCTACACCTCCAGGTTACAAGGCTACCCTTGACGTTTACTTCCTAACAACCACCAATCAGGAGGAAAACAGAAGTTAAGTTTATGGTTTGTCTCCCAGCACCAGCCAATACGGTAAAGGACATAATGGCCCCCACAATCAGGTGTACCAGGCTACTTAACCCCTTCTTCCCTCTATAAATGCTTGCCTGGAGCTGGGCTGGGGGCTCCATTTTCCCATCTGGCTGTGTCAGTGCTGCCGTGGTACCCAAGCTCAACTTTCAATAAGGAGACCCTAATGTGATTGCACCAGAATCAACTCCTTGGTGGGTTTTTTGGGGGGCGGTGCGGGGGGTTCACAGATGCTTCCTGGCACAATAGGAGGACTGCCAGTCACTACTCAACAGCTGCAGGCAGCTGCTTTGAGTTTATTCTTCTTAGCCTTTTTATACTCCACAGTACGGTAGGAAGCAAAGACACAATGTAACAGAAACAATTGCGGAAATAAACATGGGCATCTGTTCCCATTCAAAAGTCTCCCTATTCCTTCCCCTCAGGAAAATAGAATCTTCAGCTCCTAGCCCTTCAGCCTTAAATGCAGATCCCCTTACCATCCCATGGCTCTCAGGCCTGGAAATCTGCCCACAGGCTTGACCTGCCTTGACTCTGCCTGGTAAGTAGATTTTCTCTCTCTCCTTTCCCTGTTTTAGAGAAGTGGCAAACAACTTCCAACACCACAGCACAAATATACACACATGCATAACTAAGGCTATGTAACTGGCATTTTGTTTTGACGTATGCATGTATGTATGTATGTATGTAGGTAGGTATGTATGTATTTATGTATGTATGTATGCATTTAGTTAAGTAGTAATGTATTTATTTATTTATTTATTTATCTATTTTGGTTTTTTGTGATAGAGATTCTCTGTGTAACTGAGATCTGGCTGTCCTAGACTCAATTTGTAGACCAGGACTGCTCCAAATCACAGAGATCCTCTGCCTCTGCCTCTTGAGTGTTCACATTTAAAGGATATGCTGTCATGCCCAGCCCACCTCATTTGATTTTAATGCTTTCTATTGATCAAATATCACTAAATGTATGCTGAACTATTTGTTTAAATACTTCCATTGGAAATGGATTATCTCAGTTCTTAGTACTCTTACTACAAAGAAAATGACCAACCTATTTTTTCCTAAAAGTATATCATATAGACAGTCAAATTTGTATGGTTGTCACAATTATTTGTGTTGCTTCCTTTTCATATCAATATTAGTGAAGATGTAGTGCCCACGAGGACAACCTTCCACAAATGTTGTAAGTGTGCTCTGTATACTACAAATTGGATGTGAATATGGGCTTTTAAGCCATGACAGATACATGGAGACTGGGTGACACAATTATAGTGCCTACTTTAGCCATCTTTATGTAATGATCAAGGTCAGGTTGCCAGCATTGCATACCATTGACATTCCTACTAAGCCATCTCAATGATGCACAAATAAAATGAGCTCAAACATTGCATTAGTAAAATATTCTCTTCTTATCAGATGGCAAACAGCAAGTCACTTTTTGCTATTTCCATTTCCATAAGAAAAAGTTTCCAGGAGAGTAATGCAAAGTTATGAAAACTTCCAAATTTGCATGACAATAGCATTACACTCTCTTATGTCATACATTTTGCAGTTATTGAAAGTTGTGCTTTCAATTTTAAATAGTGTATTATTGAAAAATAGAAGCCATTCTGGACTTTTGCCTCATGACCATGACAAGGAGAGGAGAACAAAACAGTGATAACTAGGAAAATTGCAATGAAGTGTTGATATTCCCTAAGTAGGAATTCTACATATTAACCCCTCACATAGCTTAGAGTGATCTATGGAAATGAAGTACTATGTAAAAAGTAGAATGTGGAAATAAAAGTGACTTTAAGGTGTAGCTTCTAAAAGGATACCATCCATGATGGAGTGGTGATTAGCAGTAATTCTGATTCTATTAGTAAACTTCATCCATGGTCTACAAAAAGGCCAATAAACTCACTAGTCACACAAAAAAATTAATTAAATAAAATATTTGTGTTTAAAATAATCTCTAAAGGTCAAAATATTCTTCATATAACATTTTTCCAGTCCTTTTCCTAAAAACCTAACTTCTTTGTCTACCACAAAGACCAAGAGAAAGACATCATGGCCAAGATACCTTGAACACCTTCTGGAGCAACGGAGACACATTCTGGGAGTCTATCCTTTCTGCCCATGGGTGCTTGAAGCACTAAGAGCAACTTCTCTCAATGTTTGCCTATGGAACATGTGTCCTCAGTGTGCGACATGAAAGGCTTGCTGTCAGGAAAGTTCATACCATTCAGTAATATGAGTACAAAATTCTGTCCTTTATCCACCGGATGGTTTTAGCTCCTTTGTCAAAGATCAAGTGACCTTAGATATGTGGGATCATTTCTGGGTCTTTAATTCTATTCCATTGACCTACCTGTCAATCTCTGTACCAATACCATACAGTATTTATCATGGTTACTCTACAATACAGATTGAGGTCAGGGATGGTGATTCACTCAGAAGTTCTTTTATTGTTGAGAGTAGTTTTAGCTATTTTCAACAAATGGTGCTGGTTCAACTGGAGGTCAGCAGGTAGAAGAATGCAAATCGATCCATTCTTATCTCCTTGTACAAAGCTCAAGTCCAAGTGGATCAAGGACCTCCACATAAAACCAGATACATTCAAACTAATAGAAGAAAAGGGGGAAGAGCCTGGAACACAAAGGCACAGGGGAAATTTTCCTGAACAAAACACCAATGGCTTAGGCTCTAAGATCAAAAATTGAAAAATGGGACCTCATAAAATTGCGAAACTTCTATAAGGCAAAGGACACTGTCAACAGGACAAGATGGCAACCAACAGACTGGGAAAGATCTTTACCAATTCTACATCTGATAGAAAGCTAATATCTAATATATACAAAAACACAAAAAAGTAGACTCCAGAGAACCAAATAACCCTATTAAAAATGGGGTACAGAGCTAAACAAAGAATTCTCAACTGTGGAATACCAAATGGCTGAGAAGTACCTAAAGAAATGTTCAACATCCTTCGTCATCAGGGAAATGCAAATCAAAATAACCCTGAGATCCCACCTCACACCTGTCAGAATGGCTAAGACCAGAAACTCAGGTGACAGCAGATGCTTGCAAAAATGTGGAGAAAAAGAAACACTTGATTGCTCTGGAAAGCAGTTTTGTGGTTCCTCATAAAATTGGACATAGTGCTACCTGAGAACCCAGCTACAACACTACTTGGCATATACCCAAAAGATGCTCCAACACATAACTGGGACACATTCTCCATTATGTTCATAGCAGCTTTATTTATAATAGCCAGAAGATGGAAAGAACCCAGATGTCCTTAAACACATGAATGGAAACAGAAAATGTGATAGATTTACACAATGGTATACTGCTCAGCTCTTAAAAACAATGAATTCATTTAATTCACAGGCAAGTGGATGGAACTAGACAATATCATCCTGAGTGAGGTAACACAAAAGAACACATATGGTTTGCACTCACTGATCAACGGATATACTCGGAATACCCAAGATACAATTTACAGACCACATGAAGCTCAAGAAGAAAGACCTGCTTCAGTACTTATTAGAAGAGGGAGCAAAATATTCAAGGAAGGAAATATGGAGACAAATTGTAGAGCAGAGAATGAAGGAAAGTCCATCTAGAGACTGCGCAAACTGGGGATCCAGCCCATACACATACAGCTACTGAACCAAGACAATATTGTGGATGCCAAAAAGTGCATGCTGACAGAAGCCTGATATAGCTGTCTCATGAGAGGCTCTGCCAGAGCCTGACAAATACAGAGGCAGATGCTTACAGCCAACTACTGAACTGAGAACGGAGTCCCCAATGGAAGAGTTAGAGAAAGGACTGAAGGAGATGAAAGGGTTTGCAATCCCATGAAAACAGCAACAATATCAGCCAACCTTACCACCTCAAAGTCTCAGGGACTAAACCACCATCCCATGAGTCAGAGAGATGGACCTATGGCTCTAGCTGCATATATCACAAAGGATGGCCTTGGCAGGCATCAATGTGAGGAAAGGCCCTTGGTCCTGTAAAGGCTCAGTACATCAGTGTAGAGGAATGTCAGGGTGGGGAGATTGAAGGGGATGGTTGTGTGGGTGGGGGTGCACACTCACAAAAGCAGGGAAAGGGGGGATGGGATAGAGAGATTCTCTTGGGGAAACCTGGAAAGAGGATAATATTTGAAATGTAAATTAAAAACAGCAAATGAAAGAAACATTTAAAAAACTTGAGGTACAGCAGCAGAAGCTGCCAAGGCCACTGCAGAATATCCTTCCGACACTTACTGAAGAGCTCCATGACTGTGCCCTAGAACCTAAGCCGAAGCATCCTGTGGCCTGAAAGGACTTCCCATCCTGAACAATGGACCATGTGTAGGAACAAACCGGGTGAAGCAAGCAATTAAACCAAAAAACAAACCTGAGTAATCACTGAGCAAGAAAAGTCACCAGATCCTCAACAGAAAAGCCACCCATCTCTGATCTCCATAAGATCAAGACATGAATCTCCATAAGATCCAATCCTGATCCTTGGAAATGCCTACCCTCAGAAATCTCTGCTCACTAAGGAATCCAATCTAAGCCTTGACTACTGTTCAATTTGCTCTTGCTTGTTCTTGGAGCAGAGATGTTTCGTTCCCCCCAAATTCCCCCCACGTGAATTTTGCTGTAATTTTACACATCAGGGTGGACACACACACAAATACAAAAACGCACATGCGCGCGCACACACACACACACACACACAGAGAGACAGAGACAGATACAGAGACAGACACAGAGACAGAAAGACAGAAACAGAGACAAACAGAAACAGAGACAGAGAGAGAGAAGAGAGAGACAGAGAAAGATCATATATATCTTGTTATTTGCCTTTCTGGAATCTAGATGTTTCCCAAACAAAGCACCCCTATCTAAAACATTCTTTTTCTCAGGAGACTAATGCCCCAGTAAGGGGGGACCCCAACATTCTGAGCAAATCCCTCATACCCTGAATCTAAATGAATTCTCTGTCCCTTAAGGTGCCTCTTGTCTGGTCATTGTTCTCAGTAAAATGAACAGCAACAGGTAGAGCCCCTTGATGCTAAGAAGTAAGAAAAGTCACTGTGGGTTATGCCAGCTCTGAGTGGTCACTAATGCTGTGATGTCACAGAGAGCCATTGTGAGAAATGACCAACAGCTGATCATATAACTCACTGTCTGGACTGTTTTGTGTCCTTCTGTACAGAGAGTGGTTTGGTGGACTGTGGGACTTGGAGATTGGTGGTCGGATTGAAATTGGCGGTCAGTGATTGGATTGGATTTGGACTTTGGTGACTGGAGTTTGACATTGATCATCAGCTACACTTACACCCACAGGGTGAGTTCTTTCCTTCTGTTTTCTTTCCACGAGCTCAGAGGTTTAGTTTCCTGTTTATGTCACTTTATTCATTTGTAGGGTTTATTTACAGTTTTGCCTTCTTGTTTTTTTGTTTAATTTTATTTCTTTTTTTCTTCCTGAATTAATGTCTATTCTGCTTTCATTCTTTCTTCCTTCTTTCTCTTCTTTTGCCTTTTTTTCTTTCGTCCAGTCTACTTTAGTTTGGTTCGGTTTTCTTGTTCTTTTGAGGCTGCGTTTCATCGTGTGGCCTTGGAAAGCCTGAACTTTCTCTGTAGACCAGGGCAGCCTCAAACTAAGAGATTTGCCTGCCTTGCCTCCCAAGTGCTATGATGAAATGTGGGGACAAATCTAAGTAGCACCCTGCCTGGCTGTCTAAGTTAGGGTCTTATTGCTTTGAACAGACACCATGACCAATGTAAGTTTTATAACGGACAACATATAATTGGGATTGGCTTACAGGTTCAGAGGTTCAGTCCATTATCACCAAGACAGGAGCATGGCAGCACCTAGGCAAGCATGGTACAGGAGGAGCTGAGTTCTACATCTTCACCCGAAGGAAGCCAGGAACAGATTGAGAGCTTCCCCAGGCAGCTAGGAGGAGGGTCTCCAAGCCCACCGCCATAGTGACACTCTTCCTCCAACAAGGCCACACCTTCTAATAGTCCCACTCCCTGGGTCAGGCATATGCAAACCATCACACTGGCCAACATCCGTATTTCTTTTCCTGACATCTTCTGACTTTGTCACTTTCTGGTACTCTACAGCTCATCCTACCTCTTATCCTCCAGTCCTCTCATAGTTCCCCTTTCCTTTAACTCGGCTGCAATCCACCCAGATACTACATATGAGGAAAAATTTGTGGTATTTATCTCTGTTGGGCTGTATTATTCCATATATAACAGTGACCTCAAAGTGAATCCATTTTCAGAAAAAAATTGACAAATTTTCATTCTTATTCATAGGTGCTGTGCTACTCTTGCCCTCATCCCGTGTATAAACTAGGGCAGCTTATATCCCTTACCTTTCTTGATCCCTTGATCAAGTGCAGCCTTTCACTCAGTGCTTCCCTTCATAATGGACGTCTTAGGTAAGTTATTCAAAGGGTTGTCCTTTGAAATGGGGATCCTTGTTCTCCTGAGGAAAATGTTGTCTTGCGTTGCCTTTGCTTTCTTTCTACTGTGAGCCTTCTTCCTTCTTTCCATCCACTGTGTTTGTCTTTGCTATATTCTGGTTTCCCTGTGCCCTGGAGCCATAGCTGGACTTTTTTTTGAAGATATCTCTGAATTTTAATCTTAGAATCTTTAGTACTAAGTTTTCCTAGCAGTAATTCTAATTTGTTTCTCTGCCATTTTTACATGCTGTAGTTTCTGGGACCCCGGCTGAAGATGAGCAAATTTCGATGAAGTCAAGGGAGCTTGAGGCCAGTGGCCACGAAGGGAACACTCTGACAGAGGATTATTACATACTGGGCACCGTAGGGGAAGGGTCCTTTGCTCAAGTCAAGGTTGCTCTCCACCTTATTACCCAGACTCTGGTAGCCATCAAGATATTGAAAAGAGGCACAAGAAAAGACTTCTTAGTAATCTCTGAGATTGACCTAATGACCTCACTATACCATAATCATGTAATAAGGCTTCTCCAGATCATTGACACCGATCGCAAAACTTTCCTTGTGATGGAATACGCAGCCCAGGGATCCCTGCGGAAACTCGTCAACAAGCGTGGGCCTCTGGGTGAAGAAGAGGCACGCAGCATATTTAGGGAGTTGTGCTTGGCCGTCAACTATATTCACAGTCAGAATATTGCCCACCGTGACATCAAGGCGGAGAATGTCCTATTAGATTGGGAGGGGCATGTGAAGCTTTCTGACTTTGGTTTAAGCAAAAGACTGGCCTCTGGGGAAAAAGCCAAGGGCTTTTGTGGCACGGCACAATATTGCGCTCCTGAAGTGTTTGGTCACACACAATATGATATGCTCCCTGCCGATATATGGAGCATGGGAATTTTATTATATTACTTAGTTCTCGGAAAGCTCCCATATAAGGGGACAGTGCACAGCAAGATAAGGTATCAAATACTGTCCCGGAGCTGTTGGATACCATATCACCTCTCTCCGCAGCTCCGAAACCTGTTGAAGAGATTAATGACAATAGACCCAACAATGAGACCATCTACAACAGAAATATTGGCCCACCCTTGGCTGTGCCATGATCAAGAGATATTGAGCTCCTCAGGGGAAATCCCTAGATATCCTGAGTCCAACATTGCTTTCACCATGTTTCAAATGGGATACAGCATTCAAGAGCTCAGAAAGGCTTTGTGGGAAAGGAAATATAACGAAGCCATGGCTACATATCTTATTTTAAAAAGGAAATCGCCCTGGCAGCCCCAATTTTATCATGATGGAGGTCACAGTGGTACACTGGACCCTAGAGAAGATACCAACCTTTCTCGTTCTGTACGAAGAGTAGTAAGTGCCCCTAGCCTTCCCATCTTCCCTTTGTACACACACTCTGAGGTGCGTGGAGATAGGATAAGAGGCTGTAAGAGGAGGCACAGTTCGCTTACTGCCCTTTCTTCTCTTAAGGATAGCTTCCAGGAAAACAATTTCTCAGTGCAGATGCTTATGCCACACATCGGAAAGGGGACATTTAGAGAGAATGAGGGCAGCATTGATTCCACTGCTTCATCTTCAAGGAAAGGAAATGCAACAACACAAACAACAACGACGATGACAACGACGACGACAGAAACAACATCAACAACAATGACAATGATAACAACCACTACATCTGAAAACACTTCCTCACTGTTCGCATTCTCACAAAGCTCAATCTTTGAAAGCAGGCAACATGCAGTCAGTGAGAGCTCTGAGTCTCCAGACACAAGTAGCAGCACATCCTCTTGGGGGTCCACAAACAGCAGCCCCTTCCCCAGTAAGATCCAGGAAGAGAATATAGTCACCGAATCATTGCAAGTGAACAGATCATCTTCCATAGACTCAGACCATGAGAAGAAACTCAGAATGCAGCACCAGGAAGTGCCCAGAGTCCCTCTGAGAAGGTCGCGATGGAAGGGCCTGAAGAAGAGGATTGGCAAAGCCCTAAGAACCTTGTGTTGTTGCATCCCAGTGACAAATAACAACATGGCAGCCAATGAAGAGGGCTGCAGAGATACAGGCTAAGACAAGTAGGTGGGGTGTGATGGGAAAGGATACACTCTCTAGTTCTTTCTTCCCTTGTCAGCATGCACATTGAGGGGTTTGGTGACATTGTATCTATCATGCCAGAGTGAAAATCTCATTCTGCCCTCTCTCCTATAAGGAGTCCTCCAAAACCTGAGCTACTTGTAGACAGCAGAAGACAGTGACCCATTGCTAGGCAAGGATGCTGGAGAGGGATTCATGGAGCACGTGGGAAGAAGCAACCCGAGGGCCCATGTCAGCATAGGGAGAGCACAGAGAAGCATAAGTCCTACAAATCTGTGCTAAGATTTTTTGTCTGTTTAAAGGGCTGTAGGATGCTCTGTGGTCTCTGGAGGATGACAACAGAGAGTGGAGAGGAGTCTGCTGAGGATGCAGACAGTAGCAGGGAGGATAGAGTCAGGATGGAATTTCAAGTGGCTGTGTGACAGTGGGACAGAGGTCCATGTTGCTGACTTAAACTAGAGGCACAATTTTGTTTTTCCCTGAAGTCTGAAGGAAGATTCTGGGAAAAAAGTCTGAATGTTGTTCCTTCTGCCTATTCTCTGTACAGAGTTCCACCCTGGGCTGCAGTCCCGGAATAGCTATGGCCCAGTACAGTGCTTTTCATAGCACTCAGAAGCCCCTGGAAGAAACATCCATGCAGTACTGGTAATTAGCAAGAAAATGGAGAAGAAACAAGAGACTCTAGAGAACCTTTAAGCACAGTGAGAGTGTCAACCCTGCTGCCTGTCTCATGGTGTACTTGTGAGCTAAGGAGACAGTGGTCCTGGAGGCACTCAGAGGACTATGTTCCATGTCTCCAAGAGATCTGTGTGAACTGGTTAGAGGCAGCAACAGAACTGAGAAGCAGCGAAAGTGCATCTGGAGCAGAGAGGAGAATTCAGAGGGTGCAGAGACCGCTCAGCCCCACAGCTCTGCTGCAGTCCTCCATAGCACAGTCACGACGAGATGGATCCTGAAGCCCTCACAAATCTACCAGCTCTAGTCACTTATTTTATATGGTGCACTCAAATTTGAGTCATTTGATAGGTATTCTTTACATTCTATACACACACGTGCACACACTTACATACACACACACACACACACACACACACACACACACACACACACACACACACAAATGAGTTTTATTTGAAATGGAGAGAATCCCCATTCCAAACCAGGTAATTTCATATTGAGTGATTCTGCCTTCTGGAAACATTTCTCCAAATCAGCTTTCTCTTTTCTCCACTCCCTTCTGACACTTTAACTACCTATTGTACTGCTTTCTAGGAGTCATCGGAGGCCAGTATGTGTCTTGTTCCCCACTTTGGGCAAGGGTACCTAGCCATGTGCAAAGTGAGGCTTACCTATGGTCTGTCTTTTGAGGCGATCCAAGGTGAGGTCTGAAGTGCTTGAGTCCAGAGAAGGTGCTGGTAAGAAATATTGCAAGGTCGGGTGGGGCAGGGATATGTTGATAAAACAGATGAGATCCCCTGATATGACAGTGTGGGGTTTCCTCTGATTGGCCCATGGTGACTTGCCCCATTTCCACCAAGTACAAAGACACAGGGACCGCCAATTGTGTTAAGGAGGAACTGGATTTCTCTATCCTCTGGCCCCACTCTCTATTGCAAACTATTTGTTGTATATTGATCATTGTTACCACAGAACTTACTCTTGGCATGCTCAGATCCTTGCTACCTCTGCCACCCCTGCTGCTGCTTCTGCTTCTGCTTCTGCTTCTGGTGCTTCTGCTTCAATGTTTTGTCCATTGCAGGCTTGGAAGGGCCAGGAGCTTCTGGAGCCAATAAGTGAGCATTCCAAAGCCTCATGCTCAGGAAACTGCAGAAAACACCAGTAATGTCACTCAACACAGAATAACCCTTGCAGCCAGAGTCACCTGCAGGGACTTGGGAAAGGCTATACCTTTTTGAGCAAAGAAAACCTGGGTGGAAGAGAGGCACACAGTTGGTGCTTCTTGGCTCAGGCCATATGGGAAGGGACGGTCATTTACAGATTCACAACTGGCCTTTTCTAATTCTTTGAAAAACTCCTTATTTTCAGATCTCTTTCAGGGAAGAGGCTCCAGTTGGTTGATACAGATGTGGGGCAAAGGCAGACCCACAAGTGCATGGGTCAAGAAGTACAAGAAAAGAAATATGTGTTCTGATTCCAGGAGCATATAGCACCTTATCCTGACCAGTGTCGTGAGAGAACACTATCTGAGGCAGCTTGAAGAACTTCCTCACTGGGAACAGTTCCTTTCTGTTCTGGCAAGAGTCAAGTGACCAGGGTAAGGTTTTCTCACGTCCCATCCAACTATCGCCTCCACTCCTGTATGAATGGGACAAGGAGAGATAGCTGGGGGCTGTTGCAGTAAAAAATGAAAAAGGGTGGAACAGTTCACATGAGTGTCCTAGTGCTCTACCTAGTTCAATGTTTTGCTGCTAGCATTCGCCTCTGTATTTGTCATGACCCTCTCAGGAGAGAGATATATGAGGCTCCTGTCAGCTTATACTTCTTGATATCAGCAATATTTCTTGGTTTCGTGGCTGAATGGGGTTGATCCACAGAGGGGGAGGCACCAAAAGGCCATTCCTTCAGTCTCTGCTCCAAACTTTGTCTCCATACTCCTCCTATGAATATTTTTGTTCTCCCTTCTAAGAAGGACTGAAGCATCTGCTCTTTGGTCGCCCTTTTTCTTGAGGTTCCTGTGGTCTGTGGATTGTATTTTGGGTAGTCCTAGATTTTAGGCTAATATCCACTTATCAGTGAGTGCATACCATGTGTGCTTTTTTGTGCTTGGGTTACATCACTCAGGATTTTGCCTAAAAATTTCATGAAGTCATTGTTTTTGACAGCTAAGTAGTACTCCATTGTGTAGATGTACCATATTTTTCTATCTATTCCTCTGTTGAAGGACATCCTGGTTCTTTTCCAGCTTCTGGCTATTATAAAAAGAAGCTGCTATGAACACAGAAGAGCATGTGTCCTTGTTATAGGTTGGAGCATGTTTTGAGTATATGCCCAGGAGTGGTATAGCTGGGTCCTCAGGTAGAACTATATCCAATTTTCTGAGGAACTTCCAGACTGATATCCAGAGTGGTTGCACCAGCTTGCAATCCCACCAATTATGGAGGAGTGTTTCTCTTTCTCCACATCCTTGCCAGCATCTGTTGTCACCTGAGTTTTTGATCTTAGCCATTCTGACTGGTGTGATGTGGAATCTGAATTGTTTTGCTTTGCATTTCCCTGATGACTAAGGATGTTGAACATTTCTTTAGGTACTTCTCAGCCATACAATATCCCTCAGTTGAGAATTCTTTTTTAGTTCTGTGCCCCATTTTTAATAGAGTTATTTGACTCTCTGCACTCTAACTTCTTGACTTATCTGTATATATTGGATATTAGCCCTCTATCGAATGTAAAATTGGTAAAGTTCTTTTCCCAATAGATTGGTTGCCATTTTGTCCTAATGACAGTGTCCTTTGCCTTACAGAAGCTTTGCAATTTTATGTGGTCCCATTTGTCATTGCTTGATCGTTGAGTATAAGCCATTGGCGTTCTGTTCAGGAAATTTTCTACTGTGCCTTTGTGTTTAAGGCTCTTCCCTACTTTCTCTTCTATAACTTTGAGTGTATCTGGTTTAATGTAGAGATCCTGGATACATTTGGACTTGAGCTTTGTACATGACGGTACAATCTGCATTCTTCTACATGTTGACTTCCAGTTGAACTTGCACCATTTGTTCAAAATGCAATCTTTTTCCCCTGGATGGTTTTAGCTTCTTTGTCAAACATCAAATGACCATAGGTGTGTGCCTTCTTTTCTGTGTCCTCAATTCTACTCCATTGAGCTACCTCCTGTCTCTGAACCAATAGCATACAGTTTTTATCACTATAGTTCTGTAATATAGCTTGAAGTTAGGATGTTGATTCTTCTAGAAGTTCTTTTAGAGTTGAAGATAGTTTTTGCTATCCTGAGTTTTTCATTATTCCAAACGAATTTGTAAATTGCTCTAACTTTATGAAGAATTGAGGTGGAAATGTGATGGGTATTGCATTGAATCAGTTGATTGCTTTTGGCAAGATGGCCATTTTCACTATATTAATCCTACCTATCCATGAGCATGGGAGATCTTTGAATCTTCTGAGATCATCTTTGATTTCTTTATTCAGGGACTTGAAATTCTTGTCATACATTTCTTACGCTTTCCTAGATAAAATCACACCAATATATTCTATATTATGTATGCCATTGTGAAGGGAGTCCTTTCCTAAACTTCTTCTGAGCCCATTTAATGCTTTTATGAAGGACTACTGATTTCTTTGAGCTAATTTAATACCAGTCACTAGAACATTCAGTGCTCTTAACTGCTGAGTCATCTCTCCAGCTTGACTCTCCCTTTGCAATTTGTGTTCCCTTGTTCTTCTTTTCTTGTCTAATTGCTCCAACTAGAATTTCATGAACTATATTGAAATCCTTGCCTTTTCCCAGATTTTAGAGGATCACTTCAAGTGTCTCCATTTAATTTGGTGTTGGCTGTTGTTTTGCTCAATATTAAATTTATCATGTTTAGGTATTTTGCCATGAATTCCTGATCTCTCCAAGACTTTTAACATGAGTCGGTTTGATTTTATTAAAAGCTTTATCATTTCTCTTGTTCATGCCCATATAATGCTCTCTGGACAGCCCTGAATGTCAGCTCACGATTCTGATCCCATAGATTTTGGAAATATGCTGTGATAGCAGTCTTTACCCAGCTGTTTGCATGCCAACAATAGCTGAAGATTCCAAATCTGTCACTTTATGGTGATAATCCGTAACGATAGTGTCTGGATCTTTCAAACCTTTCTGAGTATAAAGATTCCAACAAGGTAAACCCTCCTATGCTAGAATAAAATTCTGACTGTGCATGGTTCATGCATTTAGCTGCTTACCTGTTACCTCTGCACTTACTAAGCAACACTGTGGGAGGTTTGGACTTTCTCTGTTTGGTAGTCCGTATTTCACTGTCTATCACACAGAACCAAATTCTCTCTTCCCTAGAACACAAACAGCTGTGCAACTGATACACTTGGACTTCCGCAGGACCTTGGAAAACAGAGCTCTTTCTCATACGGCATAAGCTTCACATCAAGTCACTTTAGGTTTCTACAAGTCCATCGCTGTAATCACACCTCGTTCACTGGAGTACCTTAAAAAAATCACACATTTCTCATAGGATATGGAGTTCATTCCAAGTCACCTCAAGTCTTCAGAAATTCATCTTCGTAATCCCCATCTAACACTTGGAAATCTAAGGCTCCCTTTGCCCTTCTGCCACCTCCAGCTAGATTATGCTTCCGTCAGTGGGATTGGCAGAACTCTTTGCTACTGGTACAATGGCGATGGGTAGAAATGTGTGCCAGGAACCCTTCTGTCTATGCTGCAACCCGGCCGCAAAGCCTCTAGTGAAGTACTTAGCAGGATATAGCACAAAGGCGCAAAGGCCTCTGGGTAGAGCTGTTGACTGGGAATAGCGCGAGGAAAAGAAGGGCGCTGGGTGAAGCAGTTGCTCAGGTACTGCACTAGGGTTCAAAGGCCTCTGAGTAAAACAGTTCGTAGGTGTTCCTGTTTCTTGCCATGGAGATCACTGGGAGCATCTCAGGAGTTGTAGTCTTTGGGCTTTTTGCCATAGGTAAAAAGGGACAGATTAAAAATATGCAACTGCATAACGGTACTCTATAATACAAGTACAATTGCTTGGGTCTTTTAATTTTGTATGTACGAGAACTTCCGTCCTAAGTTACACTGGTTTAAAATAACGTATCTACAGTAATTCCCAACATGTACACATTATAGTTAGATAAGGTTCACTTGTTTCTCCGGTCTCTAACTGCAGCAGGGCATTTTTTTTGTTAACCAAGTGAAGTGAGTACTGTCTCCTGTAATTATGTCTTCAAGTAGCCACAGCTTTGTCCTCCTTTAAGGACCACATGGAAACATGCATGTGTGCACCAAAACCTACATACTCATGAACGCATACAAACCAATACAATCTCTCCTTATCACTCTCTAACCCCGCGCCCTTCTGCTTTTTGTAGAAGTTCCTTGCCTTGCTTGTACCTAGTCCTTGAGCTTTCATAGATTCTGTTGGAATTCACATCAAGTAGATTTTCATCTTTCTTACTTTATTGAAATTCTTGCTATCTTGCAGGTCCCTGAAAGCCCTTTCTTCGCATTCAAATTCAGTGGTCAGGCCTTGGCACTAACCGGCCTGTCCTAGCGTTAGCACAGTGCATCACTGAGTCTTCTGTGATGCTGTGTTCAGCTGCTCCTGGTGATTCACTCTAGACTTTACCTCATGTCCCAGTGGCTACTTCTGAGTCCTGCTTGCTGGGACTCCTGCCTGAGGTGATGATTTTGATGGAATTTCTGTGCAATTCTTTTAATGTTTTTTTTTTATTTTCATGGATGTCTGCATTCTTTTCCTTGTGGTGCTAATTTCACAATCTTTTTAATATTGAAGATATTGATCATAATTTAAATAACAGAAGAATTTTTATTGTTTTGTTGATGGAATTAGTGAATCCAGAAGTTGCTCGACATATTCTGAACTAGTTGCTAAAGTATAAGAACAATTGCAAGATTTTGTATATAAACTTATTTAGATGGCTGCTCAAAGGCTAAACTGTGGTAGACATCTGCCACCAAGGTTTATGAAGTGACTTCAATCTCTGGAACTCATTTATTGGGAGGAAGGAAGGGACTCCTACAAGTTTTCCTCTGACCTTCACAAGTGAACTGTGCCTGATGTCCACCCACATACAAACAACTACTCACATTTAAATCTAATTAAAATAACCACTTTTCTTGCTTGCTTAAATGATGCTGGCCTCTTTCTGGACCACTCAATGATTTATTCACACAGAATGATAGAAATATCATTTACAATCTAGAAATAAATTCAATAAACAAATGAGGCTGGCCAAACTCCAGATTACAAATTGATTTAAAGGGAATAATTAATATAATCAATACCATCAATGCTGATAAACAGGGTATCAAATTTGTTCTGGGTTAAACTGAACAGAAGATCCTGTGATTGGTTCCCACAGGAGAACACACTGTGTCGTATGCTTCCAAGTGCTTTGCCATGAAATAAGGCTAAGGAAAGGAATAGCAAAAGATGAAATATTCTGGAACTAGACCAAGCTCCCCAAATGGCACTAACACAGATAATTTAAGGCAGCGTACACAGGTCTCAGAGCACAGTTGAGCCCTGCAGCATAATTTATTAAGAGATGTGAGCGGTTGACTTCTGAGGCAAGGAAATAGGAGCAAATAAGGGACTTCTCTTACAATCCCATAGGACATTTCTCTGGCAAGGATCGTCACAAACGTGTGAAATGTTTGCCCGGGGAAAACACACAGAATGAAATGTGATGCCAGAGCTTACTGCTGTTTTGTCACATGAGTGTTTTCGACTAAGATAAGCCAACTTCCCAGATTCCCAGAGAGGTAGGTATTCAGCGGAAATGACTTGGGTTTTGTACCTCTTAGATACTTGGGACTCTTATCAGTGACTGTTAGAAACTTTCTTTGCAGCCCGCTTTCTGTCTCCCAGGATGAGCACACATATGTAAAAGTCAGACTTTGAGAGAAGCCGTTCTTTGTGCTTCAAGCATCCATGAATGAAAAGGGCAGAGTGCCAGGGTATGTCTTCATTGCTCTGTGAGATGTCAAGGATTATGCGTGATCTTTTTGTCTTGCTTCTGGTGATGGATCAAGGGCGAAAGTTAGTGTTTGTCAATAGCAGGAGCTAGTCCTGCAGCTAAAATGTCACAGAAAGAATGGTTTTTACCTTTAGAGATTATTTTAAACAAAATGAGTTTTAAAATGTTTACAGATTTTATTTGCCTTGTACTTTTAAATAGATTATTTCTTCTGCTGCCGAAAGAATCCCAGGATGTAGCAGTGGAAATAGAGAACTTCAACAGTAAACTTGGATTGGGAAGTCCTAACCTGTATCTGTAAGTATGCATAACCTGGAGGTAGAGGAATAAAAATGAAAAGTGTGACGTAAGCCCAGGAGTTCATATACTAGAAGAACGAATTTCCACACATGGAATCCATTGTCATGGGATCCACAGAAGTAGCATGCTGGTTATTCCACCCTGTTTCCTTAAGGCATCTCTAATTTTATTTCTACTTTAATGACAATCAATTCCATACAATTATGACACCAGTGTTACTTTATACATGTATAGGTATATTTTGACCATGCCAACCCCTACTCATCTCATCTCTCTCTCTCTCTCCCTCCCTCTCTCTCTCTCTCTCTCTCTCTCTCTCTCTCTCTCTCTCCCATGAGAGGCTCCCACTCCAACCCAGTCACTCCACCTCAATACCCTAGCATTCTGCTACATTGGAGAAAGGAGCTTTCACAGGACCAAGGGCTTTTCCTCCTATTGATTTTGGACAATGCCATCCTCGGCTACATATGAAGCTGGAGCCATGGATCCTTCCATGCTTACTCATTGGTTGGTGGTTTAGTCTCTGGGAACTCTGCTGGGGTCTGGTTGGTTGCTGTTATTGTTCTTCCTATGGGGTTGCAAACTCCTTCTGCTCCTTCAGTCCTTTCTCTAACTTCTCCATTTTGCTCCCTATGCTCAGCCCAATGGTTAACTGCAAGCATCCTCATCTGTATCAGTAAGGCTCTATCAGAGTCTCTTAGGAGACATCTATATCTGGCTCTTGGCAGCAAACACTTCTTGGCATCAGCAATAGTGACTGGGTTTGGTGGACATTCCCCCCATGCCACCCCATTGTTTCTAATCCTGCTTCCAATACCTGTTAAACCACCAATTCTTCTCAATGAGTAGCTGTCCAGTTTTGAGATCTTTCATTCTATTGTGCGTTCAATGAACTAGGTTTAAATAGGGGTGCTATGTGAGTGTGGGTGTAATTTATTCAGGAGAACATGAAAACATCACTCCAGAAGAGCACAACATTTCTCCCCCTAGCAGCCATTGACTGTTAAGGACATTTTAGTATAGAAATGTGACAAATGACTCTTCATCCTCATAACCATATGTGGTTTCATGAGTGTAATGGCCATGGTAGTGCTTCACAGCAGTTAGTTCTGTCACATGGCTCTCATATACTTTCCTCCCTCTTTCCATGGTGTTTTCTTAGCATGGGAGGATAGATATCCATGTTCTGCTGGGCACTCAATGGTTGCTTACTCCTAGCACTTTAATCAGGCATGAGTCTGTGCATAAGTTTCCTGTTAGTCACCTATTTTCTTTCTCTGAAATAAAACAATCACCCTTGTGAGGGGGAAAGGGAAGGTGTGAAAATCATTCCACCCATCTCCAGGGTTCTCCTCTCAGAGATATTTCAGAAGCCTTTGGCGTTGGTGGATTCATATAAGCCAATAGTAGATCGCTCCCAAGTGACACAGCATGAGCTGTAGCAGGATCACCAGCATCCCTCTAAAGGGAACTCCATTCTAGCCATAACTCTTGGTTGGTTGAGAACTATCAAGTTGACTGGGTATGCCCATTCACACAAGATCTCCAATCTGCTGCCCAGCATCTTTGAGTCTCGGTATGATTTACTGTGAAGGTATTTGGGAAAATTTGGGAGGTGACAGAGACCAGACCTTTTGCCTCATAAAAACATAGTTCCCCAATTTAACAAGGCTTTTTAAAAAAAATATCACTCTGAGGGCTTGTACTCCTTTGTCTCATTCCTAAACCTCACCAGTTTCTTTGTGGTAGTGTGTCCTGGCATGCTGGGAGCTCACGTCTTCTGTAAACTGTTGGCATCTAGGAGTGTGGAGCTTCGATGATCTCGGAGCTGGATATGGATGAAGAACCTAGGGAGAGGGGACAGAAAAGGTGGGCAAATTTTGGAAAGTAAATAAAAAATATCTTAACAACAACAGCAACAACAAAGCAATAATAATAATAACAATAATGGGAAAAAACACATAGATCCTGAGATCTAAAACCTGAAGGTGTCCTTTGGCCTTCACATGCACCTACATACATTTAAACATTAATATGCACCCTCTTAGAGTCACTGGATTACAAAAATACAAGCCCTATTCTTGCAAAAAAAAAAGTAGCATAAATTTCAGTAGTAAAGTAAGGACTCTGATAGAATGAATACCCATAAAAGTCTAAATTCAATGAGATGAATTAATTGGACCCCAATTCTATCAATTCTATACCTTTCCCCATTTGATGTCACAATGCTCTGAATGAAGCAGTAGCCAGGATGACACTAGAATAAGGCCCAATAGAAGAAACCCAATACTTAGCAGACCACCTGCTTGCTGCTCCATTTTTATCTGGTTCCTGGGACATCAATCTCATGCTGACATCAGGGAGGACCAGTAGCCATGCACAACAGGTACGCCTCCTGTACCTCCTTGGCAATAGAGGGTCCCATAGCATGGTGATGTCTAATGCAGGTCGAGTACTCAGGATCCCATGTCATAGTGGTCTGCAGGCTGTAATACTAATTCTAGAGGGAATTCCGTGTTTTAATTTTTTTTAATTTTGTATTTGGTTATTTTCTTTATTTACATTTCAAATGTTATTTTTCTTTCTGGTTTCTCCTCCACAAACCCCATATCCTATTGCACCTCCCCTGTGCTGTGCTTCTGTGATAGTGCTGCCCCACCTACCTTGGCACTCTTGCCTCACTGACCTAGCATACCCCTACTCTGGGGCATCTAGCCATCAGAGGAACAAGTGCTTCCCTTTCCATTGATACCAGGTGAGGCCATGATCTACTACATATGCAGCTGGAGCCATGGGTACATGCCTCCATGTATATTCTTTAGTTGGTGGTTTAGTGCCTGGGAACTTTGGAGCTTCTGGTTCATTGATATTGTTGTTCTTCCTATGGGGATGCAAACTCCTTTAGCTTCACACCTTCCCCTAACCTTCCCGTGGGTTCCCCGGGCTCAGCCCAATGGTTGGCTGCAGTAATCGGAATCTGTATTGGTAAGGCACTGGTAAAACTTCTAGCAGACAGCTATATCAGGATCCTGTTAGCAAGCTCTTCTTGGCATCAGCAATAGTGTCTGGGTTTGCTTGGTGCATATGGGATGGATCCTCAGCCTGGGAAGACTCTGGATGACCTTTCCTTCAGTCTCTGCTGCATTCTTTGTCCCTGTATTTCCTTTAAACAGAAGCAATACTGGGTTAATATTTTTCAAAGGGGTGGGTGGCCCCATTCCTCAAAAGGGCGCTGTTCCTAACCCCTGTATATGGTCTCCACAGGTTCTCTCTTCCCTTTGTTGGTTATTTCAGCTAATGGCATCCCAGTTGGTGCCTGGGAACCTCTTGCTTTCCTGGCACCTGGGACTTTCTGGTGGCTGCCTCTAATTCCCTATTCCTTTACTACACAAGTCTGTTCAATTTCCTAACCCTCTGTATATATTTCCTGTCTCCTCCCACACTCGATCCTGCCCCCTCCCACTCCCCCTCCTCTCTCAGTCCCAGGTCCCTTCCTTCCTCTACCTCCTGCGATCATTTTGTTCATCCAACTCAGTAGTACTGAAGCATCCACACTTTGATTTTCCTTCTTCTTGAGCTCATATGATACATCTGCGAGTTAAATCATGGGTACTCTGAACTTTGTTTCTAGTATCTGATTGTCAGTGAATACACACCATGTGTGTACTTTTGTGACTTGGGCTATTGCACTTAGGATATTTTCTAGTTCCCTTCATTTGCCTAAGAATTTCATGAAGTTGTTTTAATAGCTGAGTAGTAGTACCCCATTGTGTAAATGTACCACATTTTCTGTATCTATTCCTCTGTTGAAGGACATCTGGTTCTTTCCAGGTTCTGGATATTATAAATATTGCTGCTATGAACATAGCGGAGGATGTGTCCTTGTTATGTGTTGGAGCACATTTTGGGTGCCCAGGACTGGGTATTGCTGGTTCCTCAGTTAGTACTGTGTCCAATTTTCAGAGTAGCTGCCAGACTGATTTCCAGAGTGGTTTTACCATCTTGCAATCCCACCAGCAATGGAGGAGTGTTTGTCTTTGTTCACAGTTCACATCCTTGTCAGTCTCTGTTGTCACCTGACATTTTTATCTTAGCCATTCTGACTCATGAGTGGTGGAATCTCAGGGTTGCTTTGATGTGCATTTCCCTGAAGACTAAGGATATTGAACATTTATTTAAGAGTTTCTCATCCATTTGAGATTCCTCAGTTGAGAATTCTTTGTTTAGCTCTGTACCCCATTTTTAATAGGGTTATTTGGTTCTCTGGAGTCTAGCTTCTTGAGTTCTTTGGGTATATTGGATATTAGCCCTCTATCTGATATATGATTGGTAAAGATCTTTTCCCAAACTGTTGGTTGCCATTTTGTCCTAATGACAGTGTCCATTGACTTACAGAATCTTTGCAATTTTATGAGATCCCATTTGTCTGTGGTTGATCTTAGAGCCTTGGCCATTGGTGTTCTGTTTAGGCAAATTTTGCCCATGTCTATGTATTGAAGGTTTCTCAATTTCCCTTCTAATAGATTCAGTGTATTTGTCTTTGACTCCTCCACCCCCTTGGCCTTGAGCTTTATACTGAGAGATAAGAATATATCACATGCTGACATCAAGGAAAAACTGGTAGCTATGAAACAACTCTTATGTTGCCTGTACTTCCTTGGCAATAGATGATCCCATAGCATGTTGATGTCTAACATAGATCTAGTAAACAGGATCCTATCTCATACTGGTCTGCAGGTTGTAGTACTAAAAGTCCAGGCACTGACAGACCAAGTAAACCGTACATGCAGTGCTATACATGAAAGAGAGGGGAATGCAACCCAACCCATTCAATCAGTCTATGCCTTCTTTATCTAGCAAACATCTCACCCATCCCAACCGTGTCTAAATGTCTACTTTGTACATGTCCTTGTCTGATGTCCTAGATCTGTCTTCTCTGGGATCCCACTACCTGGCTCTTTCCCAAATCTTCTAGTCACAAGTTTACTCAGAGCATTTTGTGATTCATGGCCTCTCCAAAAGATAATACCTGTTCATATCTATAATTAAAATCTAATTTGATGATTGCTGTTACAGAAAACTCTGTCTCAGCTGCCATTTTGAGAGCTTTAGTACTTGAAGTAATTAATAAATATATATATTTATTTATTCATTCATTCATTTATATTAACTTTATATCTGCTTCATCCCCTCCTTTCTAATTTGCCCCTCACAAATCAGTGAGAACTCCCTGCTCCTATTGTTGAGGACCCCTTATGAAGACTAAGCTGCAATCTGTTACATATGACTTGAAAGTGCTAGATCTAGTCCATGCATCCTGTTAGATTAGTGGTTAGGTCTCTTGGAGCCACCAAGTTTTGAGGATAGTTGAATCTGTTGGGATTTATGTAGGAATCATGAAGGGTTCCTTTCCATTCCAGGTCCCCCAATCTTTCCCCCAACTCTTCTACAAGATGCCCGTGGTCTGTTTAATTTTTGACTGTGCATCTCTTCATCTGTTTAGGTCTGTTGAGGAGTGTAGCCTCTCAGCGGACCGTTACACTAGTCTACTGTCTGCAAGAATAAAAGACTGTTAATTAATAGTGTCATGAATGAGTTCTTGCCTATGGGATGGATCTCAAGTTGGTTCATCAATTCCTCAGTTTCTGCAACCTCTTTGTCTTTGTATTTCTTGAAAGTTACCAATTTTAGGGTTGAAATTTTGTGGGTATGTCGTTGCCCTTTCCCTCCACTGGGAGTTCTGGCTGTCCACAGCAGGTGGCCACTTTAAGCTCCATTTCCCCACTGCCAAAAGTCTCAGCTAGAATCCTCTTTATAGACTTTCTGGACTCTTCCTCATCACAGGTCTCTGGCACATTCTACGAATGACCACCCACCCACCCACCCACACAAAAACACTTTTGGTCACTATCCCCTACCCTCTCTTCTTAGTTTCCCCTATAACTGATGTCCTTGTTCTAGTTTCTATTCTCTCTATCCCTTCCAGTTCCCTCTCGCACTCCATCTCAGATGACTATTTTATTTCCTCTTGGGTGAGATTCAAGCATCTTCCTTTGTACCTTCCTTGTTTTTAGATTCTTTTAGGTCTGTGGATTGTAGCATGTATAGCCTGTACTTTACAGTTAATATGTACTTTTGAATGAGTACATAACATACATGTCCTTTCACATATGGGTTACCTCACCCAGGATATTTTATAGTTCCAATGAGGAATAATTATTAATTAATTAATTAATTAAATGAACATCCTACTCACCCACTGTCCCATTCTCAAAATCCTTTTCCATCCCCTTCTGCTTTTCTGCTCTAAGAAAATAGAGGTCACCTGAGTAGCCCCCAACTTTGGCTGTTCAAGTCTCTATTAAGGCTAGGAGTTTCTTCTCCCACTGAGGCTCGACAAGACAACCCAGTTGGAAGAACATATCCCACATATAGGCAACAGTTTTTAGGATAGATCCCAATCAAGTTCTTTGGAATCTACATGAAGACCAATGTGCACATCTGCTACTTATGTGCGGAAAGGCTTCCATCCAGCCTGATACTGTTCTTTGGTTGGTGGTTCAATTTCTGAGAACCCAAAGCATCCAGATCTTCCTGTAGAGTTCCTATCCTCTTACAGGGTGTAATCCTTCCTTCCACTCAAACTCCACCCACTCTTTGGCTATGGTTGTCTGTACCTATCTGAGTCAGTTGTTGAATGGGGGCTCTCAGAGAACATATGTCTGTAAGCCTAACAGAGAATCATTAATAGTGTAAGGAACTGGTGCTTACCCATGAGTTGGGTCTCGAGTTGGGTAGGTTATTGATTGGCTGTTCATTAGTCTCTGATCCACCCCCTGTGCCTGAATCTTTTATAGACTGGATAAGTTTTGGGTTGAAATTTTTGTGGGTTATTTCATGTGCCTATTTCTCCACTGGGATTCCTGCATGGCTACAAGAGGCAACCTCCTCAGGCTTCATATTCCCACTGCTGTGAGTCACAGCTAATGAGACCCTCACTGACTTTTAGGCACCTATCCTATCCCAGGTCTCTGTCTCTTCCTGGAGATGCCCCTATTTTCCTCTACTCTGTTAGTTGCAGATTTGACAGGAAGAATTTTTAAGATTGGTCTTCTATGAGGTCTTGATACCTACAAAAGGGTACCTTCCCTTGTGCAGTACTTGAAGGCCAGATGTGGGCAATAATGTGCAGAAACATGAATTTTGTTGAATGTTTATATCCCAAGCCTTCCAAAATACTGGGAGCCCACTGAAGCATATTGGGACTGTTTGAATTACTACCTTTTAATTTTGCTTTCCACAGTGTAAACATCTTGAGTGCTTTTGCTCTCAGAAGCTGAGCTGTTCTTTTCATGTGTTCCTAGGTGTCCCGACTTAAGAACAACCAAAGGGAAGTTCTTTCAGTCACTTGAGTAAATATCTCCATTGAAGGAGTCCAAGAAAGAAGCTGACTGAAGGACAGTTGTCTCTGTTCATGCAGTGGTCACATGCTTTGGAGATGATTTGAAGGTATACTACACATGGATCTAAGGTTGAGTACTTCTACCCGGCCTGTTAATACAGAGAGACAGTATACATTTTCCGAGGTGGGGTCCAATGTGGCATGATTAGGGTACTAGATGCCCACCTTGTGAAAGCTCCATTGGTGTGATGACGCGTTATTCTGAAAGTATCTCTTCTTTCCTAACACACTGTAACTTTCCGTGGACCTCAGAGCCACAGTTAGTGAGACACTGTGAGGTCACTTAAGAGTGATATTTCACTGTGTAATCAGGCTGTCTGCTGAATCTGATTTTAAGAGAACAATATGACAAACAACTGTACTTGCCTTGGATCTCCAGTGAAAACCCCTCTTACAGCCTAAGCTTTCAAATGATCTACTCTTCGATGCTTCCAAACTATTAGCAGTTATGGGAATGCATGCTGGGAAGGAAAAATACAGTTTGAAAGCACTGCTACTAAATGACAATTGATCAGCCATATATGGGCAAAACAGCTTCTTGTTGTTTGTTACCTGTGGAATGTGGGGTCAGCTGAAGTCAGTGACTCAATCCCCTATGAGTGTTAAAGATTTCTGTGAAGTATTCCTCATTCTCACCACATGGGATATTTTCTCTGTTGTTCAAGGAAAGGGATAATGAAGATCTTTGTTTGGGGCATAGACATACAGAGACAGAAATGCAAACACAGACATGTAAACAAATTAATAAGACAACATTCAGGCAGGCACAAATTCAGACTCATACAACACACAGGAAAAATTCAAGACCTAGGGAGAGAGAAGTAGAGAATTCTAATCTGGGCTTGCTCTTGGGGTAGTTCTGCCCTTGAATTTATTTTCCTTAATGCAACACAGTCACATTTGGGTTGGTCTGGAGATTTATAATTTATTCAAGTCAAACCTTTGGAGGGAAGGAATATCTCTGGCATCATTTTCATCCTGCTACCTGTTATGGATGCCTGCCAGCTGCAATGATGCCACCGCTGTGAGGTTGTCCTCAGAGGACTCCAAAACAGGATGTTTGTTTTCTTTCTTTATGAGACTTTAATTTAATCTGGGTGCTTTATTTTTTGATTATGTGTAGTATATTTGTATCAGTGTAGGGTATGGTGGATATGGGCACACAAACAGAGATAAATAAGGAGATCAAGAGATCACTTTTGAACACCAGGAGCATAGCCAATTTTGGCTACCTATGTGCTTACTGATAATTAAACTAGAAAGTACTGAGCCATCAATCCATCCCAAGACTCAGAATTTGTTAGGCAAGTGCAAATCAAAGTACCATTTAGTTTGCATTGATTGATTGATGCAGCGCAATAAATCTACTAAAACTGTCAACCTTGTGCTATCAAACTACCATGTGGGTTTTCTTCTTTCATTTTACAGTTGGTGAAACTGAGGCCCAGAGACAGATACAATTTTCCTAAGTCATTGTGACTATTCCAGCAGCACATTGGCCAGACAAGCTCTTTATACGTAAGGTATGGTCTTCAGAAGAGTTGCTCAAATGAATGTGGGTGTGGCAGAGAGCAGGCAGAGCATCTGCTGGATCCCTATGGTGTTCGGAAAGACTGGCCTTGTCAGGAATGATGTGTCACTGCAATGCTTCTCATGAGAGTGCTCTTTCCTACTGCTGTTCTTCATGCAGATGTGTGTGGAGAGACTTTGGAAGCCTGGTGACTTGGTTCTTGCTCCACACACTGAACACAAAAGGCAGAGAGAGGGCATGCATGCTAGGAAGAGACACAGTACTTAGAAAGGCAGTGGAGACGAGTCTGGGACACGGAGCCATGGGAAACCTGCCACCATCCCATGGCTCTGGCATCTGTCACTCCTCCAGGTTTACGGAAGTGATTTGTGTGTTCCTGTCACCTACAGATTCTCATGATCTTCTCTGGGGAAGAGCTTTGTCATGAATGTGAACACATTCACTGATCAATAGAAGAAGAACATATGGGATTGGATGTGGTTTGGGGAGGGTTCTGAAGAACATGCATTAGGACCCTGTGTTCTCAGTCTTGAGTCTGCTTTGTGGGTGGATGAAGCACTTGCTGATAATTACCAGTCAGAAAAAAATGGCATGATTCTGTCACCATGTCCCTTCTCAGTAGGAGCACAGCTCTGTAATGAGAACCAACTGGAAAAGAACTACACAAAAACTTGCTGCTGTGCCAAGCTCACCTTATCATGCTTATTACTCATTTATATTTAGTCCTCTTATGGAGAGCCCGCAGCAGCGTGACAGAGGACTGTGATGCTCCCAGGTGATCTGTCTGGAACAGACATCACTGTGTTTGAGACATAGAGAAAAGGGGATGAGTTACAGATCCCTGCAGAGTACACACACAGGGACTTTTGGCTGTGCTCATATGGACCATAGGTAAGGGAAGGGAAAGTAAAAGCCTGTATGTAACACATTCTGCTGGGGCAAAAGAGCAGTCTGTCCAGGGAAATGAAGTGGTTTAAGGAAAGTGGATGTGCTGGCTAGTTATGGGTCAACTTGACACACACTAGAGTCATCAGAGAGAAGGGGGTCACAGTTGAGAAAATGTCTCCGAGAGCAGGCCATGTGTTATCAACCAGTAAGAAGCACCCATCCATGACCTCTGCATCAGCTTCAGCCTACAGATTCCTGCCCTGTTTTATTTTCTATCCTGACATCCTCTGATGATTTCTAGTGCTGTGGAAGTGTAATCATTACACACACACACACACACACACACACACACACACACACACACACACACACATTCTCCACATGCATACAAACACATATATACATACATATCTAATATGCATATATATGTTTGTATGTATATGTACCAGAGAATTATTGCATTTAACTTATGTAGAAAATGAAATATTTGAATAGTAGTAACATTATTATTGAAGTATATTGTTTTGCCTACCCTTTGTGTGACATTTTGGTTAGTACATCTATAGACCACAATCTTGAGCATAGCTCCCTGTGTGTACCTCAGACAGCTTCATTGAGATGCTCTATTTTATCAGTGAAACAGTCCCTGCATTCTAGGTTATTTTTAATATTAATGAATGAAACAATTTTATTAAATTTCATACATTTTTTTTACTTTGTCAGGACCATAAGCATAAGGTAGATGGTTTATCTTGTATTCTGCTCAAATTAATAGTCCATTAGTACCTTAGGGGTAATTAGAGGAAATATTGAAAGAGTCAGAGGAGCTTGCAACCCCATAAAAACAACAATGCCAACCAACCAGAGCTTCCAGGGACTAAACCACTACCAAAAGTCTATACATGGACTGACCCAGGGTCCACCTGCATATGTAGCAGAGAATAGACTTGTTGGGGCACCAGGGGAAGGGGAAGCCCTTGGTTGTGCCAAGGTTTGACCCCCCCCAGTGCAGGGGAATAATGGGGGTGGGCAATAAGGGGGATGGACAGGGGAAATACCCATATGGGGTAGGGGAAGGGGAGGGAATGGGGGCTTATGGACAGGAAACCGGGAAGGGGAATAAAGTTTGAAATGTAAGTAAAGAAATAAATCTAATAAAAGATTAAAAAATAATACATTAATTCTTTATCTATCTCTGTAAACTACTATATTACTTTGTCTGGTACCAAATATGGTCGAGGAATAGAGTAGTGTGAGAAGACTTCTCAGTGCTTGTGAGAATATTCCTAAAAATCCAGACATTGGCCTTGTGACCAAAGTTTCCTCAAAATACCAAATTGTCCATGGACTGTGTTTTCATGCTCCTCACGTGTTTTGGATAGAAGTGAGTTTACTTCAAATTACTCATTATTACTTGCTATTGTAAGTGTTTAAATTACCCTTTATATACCTTTATGGAAAACCATATTTGGCAACCTGTAGCTAGTTCTTGTGATTGTATACAGCTTGAAATCAGGAGAATTATATTTTGAACTTCATATATACATACATATAAATACACACACACACACACACACACACACACACACACTGAGGCTTTACATGAATTTGGCTTTAGCATAAGCCTTTAATATACCTTATATTGGGGCTCCATTCTCCTAGGTCCACTGCCTATAGAGCAGTGGCAGACAGGTGTGAATAAACTGGGTAAACAAAACCCAGAGGCAGGAAGAACTTAAGGTTACATTGTATTTTAATATTGAGCTCCTTGAAAACACACAAGTATTGTATTTTTATTATTAATGGTACCAGGGCTGCGGTATTAATACACAATTTTGCATGGGCTGACCACTAATGTAAACATTTTTATCTTTAGGTCACAGTGCTGATTTGTCCCTGCCCTTAATCTGCCTGTTGGGATTACAGTGATTCTGGAAGAATTACAGCACTTTTTATGTGATGCTGATTTTCAGGGTTAATTTAATAAAATTTTGTTCTCTAATGTTTTGCAGCTATAATTATGTTTCGACATGTAGTCATCTTCATTTTCGCTTAACTTTTTGTATCCTGTTAAAAACATTTTGAATGCAACATTGAGATCTGGATCTTAAAGGATTTTGACTGCTGAAATCTTTGATGTATGTACATCAAAGCGCAGGTTAGGGTGTTTAAAACACTTCATTCCATCAACTGCTATTAGTACTCAAAGAAATATACATGTATGCTTTGGGAGAAACAATTGAGGACACATGTTTCAAGAAAAAGTTTGATATTGAACCTTAAATTCTGTTTTTCTGACTAGGGTGAGATTGTTAACTAAAACTTAGAGGACCACTCCAAGGCTCTGCTTGTAAATGTGACCTAGTTCTGCTCCTTAGAATGAGAGGAGGGTGGAGAGGTCATGAATATTTCATGATACTGCTCTGATCTTTATTGTGGGCAAATTTGTGCTACCAATAAGGACTTCGTTTTCAGGATTAAGTAGGTTTTTATTTCATGGTACTGTTTCTCTAAAGGGCCTTTGATCTTTTCCTACCACATTGAGAACGTTTCTAATGATACCTTTGTGCAAGGTCCCTATGGATTTTTTCTTAAAGAATCATTGACAATTATATATATATATATATATATATATATATATATCAATAAATTTTGTTCATGGATAAGAGCTGTTATTTGAATTTTCAGTCTCAATATAAATTCTTCATCACTAAAAAGCAGAGGACAACTGCAAGGCCCAAGGTATCAGTGGGAAACCCTTCAGATAATCCTCCTGACCACCCATGCAGCACAGTATTTTGCCTTATTCACACCATTGCACAGACATCACAGCTTCTCCTGAGCATCTCTTTCCTTAGAGGATGGGCTGTCTCTGAGGATTCTAGGCTTGTGCTCTTACTCTGAACATCTTCACTAGAAAAGGGCCTCAGTCCAGAGAGGAGCCTGTGTTTGACCCTAGGTTCTTTGTGATGTCAGTGGTCACAGCATAGTATGAGGTTGGTAAATATGTGCTTCTCGGTAATAATTCCTCAGAGCTAATACTACCTACACCTAGTCTCTCTGTGAGTCCTGTTTGAGACAAGGCTTAAGTGATGGGGGCAGATTTTGCCCGGCAATGTCCTCTTTTGCATAGGCAGAGTAGAAGCTGTGGCAAGTGTAGAAACAATGGTTTCCCTCTTTAGAAGCAGAGGAAGTTCTGGAGATTTTACTTGGGTCTTTGTTCCCTGCTTCTATTGTGTTCAAATATTCATTGGCAAATTAAATCCTAGCATATGATTAAATGTGGTACCATGTACTTTGTTACTGTAAAGAGTATTTGATATCCCATAATTTCCACTCCCATTTATGAAGTCTGGTTCCTTCCAGATTTCTTCTGTTGACGTGGATCATATTTCTTCAGATTGGTGTAGCTACAAGTGTGCCAGAACCTCCAGAATTATGGGCCTGTTGTGGCATCCTCCACAATTTATTGATTATATAGATTTTCAGGCTCTGGGGTTAGATGACGTGAGGGTATATGTTTCATAAAGGTACCTACAATTTAGCCTTTGAATTCTGCTTCTAAGAATGGAACGTTCATAGAGCTTCATTGTGTGTGTGCTTCTCAGTACCCCAGGGACACAATGATCAGTTTAATAGGAACCCTGTTTAACCCTTGAAGTGCTGCAGAGGGTGTGTTTCACTAAAGGACAGGCTTCTAACATTTATAGGTTTTATGCTTGTGTTCTTCCTGTGGGTATCTTCCCTGGAAAAGAACCCAATACTCCTGTGAAGAAGGATGTGCTTTTATCTAGCTTCTGAATCTAGACCAGAATTAAAGGACCGTTTGTATTTTATGTTCAATTATTCATTTAGTAGATCTTTAAGCTTTTGGGAAATGTTATTAAGTATCAAAGTTTCCATCCGTAAACCTGGCTTTTTGATTTTTGAATTCTCTCTCTGACGTGGGAGATGTCATGTTACTAAATAATATAGTATCAATATAGGTCACACCATGTCAATAGAAGCCCTTCAGACTCTGTGTGCCACAACACCTTGGGAGAACGGTATTCACTGATACCATGAAACTTGTGACCTTTTAGTTTCGAGTAGAGTCTTTTTTTCTAAACGAACACAACAGAGTTTAATGAGCCCTCTCTAATCTACTGAGATGTTTTCATGCTCAGTATGTTACTAACAGCACACTGACTATACAAAGCTATGATAGCCAAAGTAATTTCTGTAAAGAGAGGATGGGCCTCCTCTACATATGAACTGGTAGCAACCAATTTCAGCAGGGTTCCCTATGCTGCATACTCCATAACCAGGTAGGACTTTTTCCTTGTCTCCATGGCCTGAAGCAGTTGTGTGATGTGAGCATGAGGCAATGCTTTCAGGAACCCAGGCTGAGAACTAATCAAGGCACCTGGACACTTGTCCCTTCTCAGAAGTTGATGGCCACCAGGTAGTGAGTGATAGGATAGAAAACAAAGGGCTCTGACCCTAGGGTGCCAAGAGAGAACACATTTTGTAAAAATGTTCTCTTTAGAAAAACTGACCTTGAGCTCCCATATCAGCATCAGAATTTGCTTTTTTTGAAAGACATGAAAACTACCAACAGCAAATATTGATGTTAGGGAAGTAAATTACATCCAGAATAAGCCATTTATAGTATAAATCCTGACATGAATTATCACAGATACTTAAAGAACCAGTCAAAACATAGATGAAGGGCTTAGGGAAATATAAGAGCAAATCAAGGCCAAACAGTGGGTTGTACGAATGAATAAGTGTCATCGTAGAAAATCAAGAAAGGCAAAACAAATGAAAGGGCCGGTATCCACTGTCATTACATGGTGACGTACATCATTACGCGCTGGGGAGAATTCATCTGGGATACAAGTCTCAGCATGGAATCTGCCCTTTGATTTGTTCCAGGAACACAGGATGGAAGCAATTCTGTGCCTCCTACAGCCTTTCCTGCTGTGTCCAGGAAGCTCAGGCAGAGTAGGCAACAGGAAGGTGGGAGAGGAAGGGGAAGTGGTTCTCCTTACAAATAGAGAGGAAGTTGGTGAGTTTGTAAATGTGACCGTGTACTACACTGCCCTTTATTGTGCTTAAATTTGTTCTATCAGGAGGACTTCCTTTTCAAAATTAAGATAAGTTATCATCACATGGCTGTGGTTTTGCCATTTTAGAATATGTTTGACATCCTGTATTTCTAACCCCATTAACACATTTCTGATGCTACCTTTGGGTAATGTCCTTCTGGATTTCTTCTAAAGAAACCTATATTGATTCTATGTCATAGAACTTCCATAGGAGTGCCATGCAGTGATCATTTTTGGCCTATTTTTGTTACTATTTAAACATACGGCACTTCAAATTCTTGGAAGAAACAATGAGGTGATCACAGAAAGAACAAATTCTATCTATGTTCTTATTTGAACTTTCTGAGTCTCTTAATTAAGAAGCCTTATCACTGAAAAGCAGAGGACCACTTCAAGGCTGCAGATATCAGTGAGAAGTTCTTCAGATTGTGCCATGCTGTGGACCTGCGGGGTCAAATATTCACACCTATGCAGAGGCACCATAGTCGCTCCTGGGCATCTCTTTCCTTCAGAATTGGCTGCTGTTTTCTGTAGATTCTATCCTTGTGCTCTTACTTCAATACATTGAGAAGACCATACTTGTGCTTGGGTTCTTAATTCTCTCAGTGATAATAAGAAAATTTGATTTTTGTGACTATCTGATTGTTGATAAAAATTCCTTTATGCTTGTGCTCCACTCAGTCTCATTGCAAGACTTGTTTTGAGATGAATCAATGATGGGGTCAGAACTTTTCTGGGAATGCCCACTTCAGTGTAGATAGGGGAAGAGGCACACTCTACCTCATATAGTCCTTTTTGTTGTCTCCTACCTGCTCAAATAGAGGGTCCCTAAATACTCTGGCAACTGTAGAAAAACTGGTTTACCTCTACACAATCAGAAAGTTAAAGAGGTTTTACAGGTATCATTGTTCCCCCCCTCTAGTGTGTTAAAATTTTCAATGGCAAGTGAAATTCTTATTTATAATTAAACATGTTACCATGTATTTTTCTTGTTTTAAAGCATATTTGATACCCTGTATCTTATACTCTATGTAAATTATTTACAATTCAGATTTAGAATCTGGTTCCCTCTGGATTTCTTCTAGGATCCTCCTTAGTTGTCTTCAGCTTGGTGCATCTACAGGTGTGCAAAACCTTCCATTATTACGGTGCTCTTTTTTGCATCTTCTGTCTTGAATCGATTAAGTACATCGTCAATCTCTATTCGGTGATGCAATGATTGGTGATGTGAGGGTACAAGATTTCAGCATGAAATCTACCATGTATTCTTTGAATTTTCTGTCAGGCTGAAGGGGAGATACCCAATTAGTATATAGTAACACTCCAAGGCTCTATATGTCAGTGGGAAATGTGTGCTACACAGCCTTTCTGGGACACAATATTCAGTCTAATGCAAACCCTGGTTCTAACCATGGAAGGGCTCCAGAGGGTGTGTTTCTTGGAGGATAGGCTGCTAAATGTGTTGTCTTTTATGCTTGTGCTCTTACTCTTGTCTATTTCCTTGGAAAAATGAAGCGATCCTTCTATAAAGGGGGATGTGCTTGTGTCTAGGTTCTGAGCTATGAGTGGTCACACCTTGGGTTTTTCATGTTTGATGTTTGTGAAGATGTATACTCTGCAAACCTGCTCAGTACAGTGAATCCTTGGAGCTGGTGCTGCTGTTCTGTCTCTCAGGTTCTCCTGTTCCTCAGGAAAGGACAGTGTCCATGCTGTGGGGAGCTTTTGCCTTATACAATCTTTTTAAAGGATGAAAGATTGGAAGGTACACTGTTTCCTCATGCCATTTCCTCTCATCTCCAGGCAGCTCTGGCAGAGAAGGAGAAAAGAAGGTTTGAAGGGAAGGACACTTTTTCACCTCAGATTCAATGGGAAGTTGGGAGGTTTTGTGTGTGTTTGTGTGTGTGTGTGTGTGTGTGTGTGTGTGTGTGTGTATGTTATTGTACAACTCTCCCCTTTCTAATTTGCACTGCTAGGTGAACTGCTATTTTTTTAATTAATTTATTGTTATTACAGAGTAATATTTTAGATGCTTTAAAGCATCTCTGACTATCTGGGTTCAGTTAACCATTAAAAAATTCTATTGATTGGTTGAGAATCAGGGTTCTCTTTGGATTTCTTCCAAGGAAATTTTTGTTTTGTCCTCATCATAGGTGTGTCGTGGGTGTGTCATTAGTACCAGGATTGTCTGACTTTACATGATTCTATCTTCAGTTACTGACAACTTTGTTCTTTGTACAGGTGATCTGGCATATAAGTTGGCTTACATTAAAATCTGCCTTTTGATCTTCAAATTGTCTGCCTCTATAAATGAGAGGTGTCCAGTCTCTAAAAATGGAGGGTAAAAATCAGTCCTTGGTTGTCAGAGGGAAGCCCTCTGTGTCCTTGAACACCTCAGGAGAACAGTACTCAAGATTCCATAGAAGCTTTTGACCAATTACCCAGAGCTGAGTCATTTCCTCACATCTAAATCACTAAATTTAATGAGCTCTTCATAAGCTACTGAGTTGTTTTCATGCTTACTAACTCACTTGGAAACATGGTGGATATGTGATTGTTAGACATAGACAGTTCCCTAAATAATATATATGTAGCCTCCCCTCCTCCTCCAGATACCCACATTTAGTGACATGTTTCAGAAGGGTTAACTTTGCTCCCTCTTCCATAACCAGGTAAGGTTTCATGCTGGTCTCAATGACCTGCAACAGTTGTTTGATGTGAGAATGATGTAATGATTTCAGGAGCTCAATACCAGAGCTAATCAGGAGCCTGTACGCTTACCTCCTCTCAGTATTTGGACGGGCACTAAGGTCTCAGTCCTAAGACGGAAAGACAAAGACTCCTGAAACAAGGGTACCCATGACATAATTTTTACAAGATTTTTCTTCAAAGGAACTGGCCTTAAGCCCCTTTGACATTGTCACTACTTCCTTCTGTTGGTAGAAGTGGTCAATTATAATAGCAAATAAAGATGAAGATATGATATCTTCCTGGAATAAATCCGTTCTAGGAATGATTATATTTACAAATACTAATGCTGCATATCAGAGATACCTAAATGAACTACAGTGCTAGGGAACTGCTAGTGATCCCCCCCAAAAAAATTAATAAAACAGACATGAGCTGATCTGATGCAACTCTCACAGCAGGCTCCTTGTAATATATGAGCTAGTTCAGGCCCTTCGGGTCAGTACTTACTGGCAGGAAGGTTTTGAGTGGAGATGGGAGCCCTGAATATCTACTGGTCAAGGTTTTATAGTAAACTGCAAGATGGGGTGGGAGAGAGAGTGTGCAAGCATCTAATTGGTGATCTACTCTGACCTTTAACCTACTTGGCTGGTGCTGGGGATCATAGCATAAACTTCATTTCTGCTTGCTTCTGTGTTGTTGGTCCTTAGGCAGGGGGTGTGCTTGTGACCTGGGGGTGTGTATTTGTTGGGGTAATAACCTGGAGACAGTGGGCTTGTTGGGGGGTATAACCTGTTCTAGGTAAGCCTAGAGAAAGGAGCAAGATTCAGATTTTCTTTGGGGGTAACTAATGCTAGGTGCCAGATTACCTGAGTTCAAACTTAGGTCAGATCCTCTAAAATGTCACCTGAATTTAAAAGATTTGGCCTCTCATATACCCTTTCTCTTGTGACTAGAAGGCCCAATCATGGGACTTTCTGATGCTTTATGAGAACAGTAACAGGGCTATGCCTTTGTGGTGTCCCTGGGACATGGGTAGGGGCCCGTTAGTGGGAGACCTCGTGGAGTTCTGAGGTTGAATTCTCCTCCTGTTGGCCAGGGTGTTCTTTAACTGCAACTGGATATGCAGTGCACCCACCCTGTATCACAGGGACCCTTTCAGTGAGGCTGTAGTAACCCGTGGCAGTGTCAGTTGAACAGGGCCCAGTCTCAGGGTTAAAGTTGGTGGAAAGCAGAAAGTTTAAGCCAAATATATTTGTATACCCACTGGATACCTTCAAAATCATATATTAATTAGCATTTTCTGCTTCTGTAATAACTTCTGTAAGTTGTTGAATCAGACATAATGTTAAACGGCGTGAGTCCCATCTACGATGAAGTGCTCTGCACTCTATAAAGGATTAAGGGGAGAAGGGTCATCCAGTCACCATCAGTCTTTAAGGTGAATTTAGTTAGTCTCCTGTAGGGGTTTGTTTATTTTCTCTATCTCTGCTGAACTCTGGGGTCTGTAAGGACAATGAAGTTTCCAATGAATCCCCAGAATATTAATTTCTAGCTTACCTGGGACACAAATGTAGGTCATTTATCTGACCCTATAAACTTAGAAAAACCATATCTTGGAAGAATTTATTTTAATATTTCCTATGTTAGCATCTGCAAAGTCTCTTGCTTAGTGGCAAAAGACTCAGTCCATCCTGAAAAGGTATCTATAAATATCAGAAATATTTGTATCTGATTTTTCCTGAGTTTACCTCAATGAATTGTGTGTCCTGATAGAGTCCTGGCTTTTTGCTCTGCTACTAAGTACTGTGTTTCTTTAACTGGCAACCACATAGGTCAATTGACAGGTACAGGGTGAATTTCCTTCTTCTAGTCAAATATGTTGCCATTACACGCTCTTGAATTTGTTTCTTTAGTAATGCTTGATATCCTGTTTTTAGCATTGTATGAAAAAGCTCTCTAATTAGGGGATGGGAATTTTTCCCCTTGGGATTCCTTGTAAGGATATTGGTGATATGTCTTTTCATGGCTCATCCATGTGTATGCCACAAACTCAATGACTGTGCACCTCTTTGTGTCATCCAAGGTCAATAATTGATTTAAGAGAATTGTATAAGAGGTGATCCGGGATGCAAGATTCTGGACAAATTTCTGCCAAATGTTCTTGAAATTCTTCATCATTCTGGATGGGACATGCCTTATCACTGAACTATAGAGGACATGGGATGGACATGGCAATTGGAATCCTTTCATGCTTTGTGCTACTAAGTCCCCAGCGTACAACACGCACTCCAGGGCTCTCTCTGGTACTTCTAGCAGAGGTGCTCCTGGGAGTCTGTTTCCCTGGATGAGGCAATGCAGAGGCTCCTATGGTTGTTTGCTCACCCAGAGACCCTTGATACTTTCTAGGAGGATGTGCTTATGTCTAGGTTCTCAGTGCTATCAGTGATGACATCTGGGATTTTTCCTGTTTTAAGTTTGTGAAGATTTTCTTATTGACACTAAATCCTTAGCATCTATGACACTCTAAGTCTTCCCTCAAGTTGTGCTCCTGTCGAGAGGCTTATGTTCATGTTGGGGTTAGGTTATGTAAGGAAAGCTCCTCTTTAAGAGGACAAAATGAGAAGGGTAGGGGTAATGGTTCAGCTCCTTAGAGGCAGAGGCGAGTTGAGAAATTGTGTCTGTTTTATTGTACAACATATGTAGAGCCCTATCCTCTGCTGTAGTCTAATTTGATCTGCCAGGTTGACATCATATTCATGATTAAATGTTACCTTTACATGGTCATACATAAAGGGCTTTGAAGCATCATTTATATCTTGGATTTGGTATACCATTAAAAATATTTCCAATGAGATTTTGGCAGTCCTCTCTCAGGACTGCTCTTGAGGCTGATGGGTTTTTGTTGTGGTGGTGGTTTTATCACGGCATATTCACATTTCTTATGTCTTCTATGATTGTGGGCCTCTTTGTGGATTGTAATATCCATTGCTGATTAAACTTTCTCAATTTTGTAGACATGATAGGGAAAAAAATAAAACTTTGAGGTAAAAATGCTATTCAACTTTATGTTCTTTGTGACCATGACTAGAGCTTGTACAATAAAAAGTTTATAGGCCAACTGTCAGCCTCAGATTGTCCATTGAAAGAACTTTGTACTGCGTGCTACTGGACACCTCTATTGAAATTTATTCAGTATAACACCCTGGCACAGCCATTAGATATCTGCATGCGAGTTTGTTTCCATGAAGCATGGGCTGATGATTTCTAAGGCTTCTATAGCTGGTCTCTCATCCTGAGACCACAATACAATTGTTCTTTGCTGCACAATACAATCAATCCTTTCTAGGAGGATAAGCTTGTGTCTAGGTTCTGTTTGTTCCTAAGGTTCACATCTTGGATTTGTAGAGGAAGGAGCAAAGCAGTGATCATCTCATAAATAAAGGACAGAAACAAGAAAAGGGCGATGTGACTAGCAATTCCGTCTGAACCTCTGCTTTGGCCAGAAAACAAAGAACAGATGAGCGGGTGAGAGTTAAGAGCAATGAAAGATGCCCTTCAAGTCCAAGTTTCAGTAGGAAAAGAGAGAAAATCTGTAGTCTAACAAGCAGTTGGGTCATTAACATCGTTCTCTTACATAAACTTAGGGTCATCAGAAAATACTCAGCACTTGAACTGCTGGAATAAGAGAAGGCTTTAAAACAAGGAATAAAAGCCCCTTGTGCAACCTAGCTCATGGTGCTATAGGAAAAAATAGGAACCAAATGTAATCAGTGTGAGTGCTGGGAAAGAAGGGAAACTGAGTAATGTAGCTTTCCACCATTCCTTAAGGCAAAAAATATGTAACTTGGGACAGTATGAGGGAGACCACTCACTAATACATTGGTATATAAAATCCACTATGAACACATGGCTAACTTCATGGCATGTCCCCATAAATATCAGACGATGGAAGACTGAAAGAGAGGGACAAAGGCTTCAGTGGGCAATCAGAAGAGATTGTGTTTGGCTCTAATTACCAGGATATGTCATTTGTATTCATCTGACTGATAAAAGGAAGTCTTTATGCAGTGGGCAGATTCAGACTAGGGTGAGCTAGTTGCTGCACCTTTGAAAATAGACAAGGCTTTTGCTGATCTGAATATGTTAGAGGAAGAAGGAAACTGTCTGGAAAATGAGAAGTCACTCTAAATGAGCTAAGACTATGGAAAAGCAGAAGTGGTCTGTCTGGGTTCCTCAAAGGTAAAGGTAGCTTGATTTGTGACAAGTGGGTGTTCTTTCCTCAAAAACAAACAAACACCCCCCCCCCACTGCTGATGTCAAATTTTTGCTAAAGGATTTCTGGAATGCTTTAAAGCCTGAGGGATAGTTGGCAGATGGCATCTGTGCTAGAATAATTCAGGTGAAGATTATCAGGTCAGAGGCAAACATTCCCAAGGAATAAGCAGTGTGTATTTCCTTCTCGGAAAATGTTAGGATAGGCATGGAGATGGTTTGCTCAGCAATAAACTCTGAAATAGTGATGTTTGTTGAATGGGGGAAGCTAAAGCTATATGAGACAGCAACAGTGCCAACCAAGTACCCCACACTCCCCATATATGAAGCTAACAGGTGCATCAGGCAAGAGCACCGCCAGGTATCCCATTGCTCCTGAGGAGGTCTGAAGACAGTAAGGCAGGCACACGGAGTTGGTCATGAAAGAATAATAAATGTAGTAGGCTCCATGGAAGAGCTCCAGGATATAGAAACATAACTGTTCAGGGGGGATGACTGAGCTTTACTGCGAGCTCATTAGTCAGCAGCTTCTGTCCATGGTTTATATCCACCTTGATCTGTGGAGGAACTGATACTGACACAAGTACGTAGAACCTTTTCATGCTATGTAAGACCTTGCTTATGTTCATCTTTAGTATCTTCTTAGTTGTGAGCTTCCAGGAACAACTGTCACTTGCTAAGAACAAAAGAAACAAACAGTTTGAGTGCCTCAACAAGGTCACTTTTGTCATCTCATTGTTTGTTAGGGGATGGTGGTTCAGGGTGTGGCCTTGTCCGGCCTATCCTCTGGAAAACATTTGGTTACATGGATGCCACAAGGCTAACCTTTGACTGTGTTACAGATTTGACAAGCTGTTTGAGAGATACAAATGTAGAATGGGAATTATTTCTTCCTTACAGTCCTACTGGAGTAGGTGTGTAAGGTATGTGTAGGTAGCTACACAGCACTCTATCCCCATCCTGAAGCTCTTACATTCTTTCTGACACCTCTTCCACAATGGTCCCCAAGCCTTGGAAGGGGCGGCATATTATTCGTATAATGCTAAGAATTATGCCACAGTATCACAGCAACAGTCCCTTGATCTCAAGAGCTTCACTGGTGGTTGAGTTGATGCTAACAAATACAGCAATCTATGTCATTAAAAACACACTTGAGCTCACCACCCCTCGCGCCCCTTTTCCTACACTTTCCTCCTCTCCCAGGCTGAGGGAGCTGCTCTCCACGAGTTGCATTCTGGGCATGGAGGCCAAGGCTGCTTCTGCCACCCCCCGTTGCCTACGGGGAGTGAGGAGAGGCTGCGACCCGGTAGAGACCTTAGAGACCACTGGAGTCCCTGCTGGAGAGGAGTCGACTGCCAGCTGCAGCCAGCGAGGCCTGCCCACACTTTCGCCTGGCCCTCTGCCCTGTTCACCATGCAGCCTGCTTCTGCAAAGTGGTACGACCGAAGGGACTACGTATTCATTGAATTTTGTGTTGAAGACAGTAAAGATGTTAATATAAACTTTGAAAAATCCAAACTTACTTTCAGTTGTCTTGGAGGAAATGATTTAAGCATTTAAATGAAATTGATCTTTTTCACTGTATTAATCCAAATGATTCCAAGCATAAAAGAATGGACAGGTCAATTTTACGTTGTTTACGAAAAGGAGAATCAGGCCAGTCCTGGCCTAGGTTAACAAAGGAAAGGGCAAAGCTTAATTGGCTTAGTGTGGACTTCAATAATTGGAAAGACTCGGAGGATGACTGAGATGAAGACGTGTCTAATTTTGACCGTTTCTCTGAGATCAAACATGGGTGGTGATGAGGATGTAGATTTACCAGAAATAGATGGAGCAGATGATGATTCACAAGACAGTGATGATGAAAAAATGCCAGATCTGGAGTAAAGAGTGGTATTATTGCCTGGATTTTGAGGGAAAAAAATAACTTCTGCAAGATTTCATAATTGAGAAAATCCCTGAGTTGATAGCTCTAAAGGCAGATATGCTGTACTTGCCTCCTTTAACCCACTTTTCAACCTTTTTTTTTAAAGACTTCACTAAGGATTGATTATGTACCATTGTATGCGGCAATTTAAGTCAGCGAAGGCAATATCTGTATGCATGAACATTTCCCAGGATTCCATGAAGCAGTTGAGATCCTAGGCAGCTGCTACAGCAGCTCTGATGAATAACTGCATCTCATCTAAGTCTTCTTTCGTCATAATACACTTAACTTCTCCATTAAGAAAGTTCTCAGCTTAGGGAAAGATAAAGGTTTTAGATCCTAGACCATGGGCTTGAAGGAGGTGGAAACAAATTGGCTAATATCTTAAACTGATACTCCGCCATTCTTCCAGGATGCCTTTCAGAATTATTCCACTGAAGTTTATTTTTCAAAAAAAATGTACTTTACATCATTGTATGTGATCACTTGTCAGTGTTCAGGTGTATTTTAGCTAAGCCTAGTGGATGCCCTAACTTAGATGGTTTTTGAAGCCTATACATTGGGTATAGTTTGGCCCTTAAGGTTTACATCTCTTAGCATGGAGGACACAGAAAGCTGTACATTGTTGCTTGAGAATATGTACATTTTAGACCAGATTTGTACTTGCACTGTCAGTGTGGCAAATGCGTGGAAAATGTTAATACGCTATTGGATTTTTTAGTTCCTGTTTCGATTTCAGCTTTTTTATGCCCTGGCTGGAAAACCTCAATCTATGTTCATGAGAGTGGGGATTTTTTAAATGTCTACATTCTTTCTAATAAACTGTTAGAAGATTTCTTGGCTGTCCTCTTAAGTGTCTGTTTGCTGTAATTTCATGTATTTACCCTTTACTGGAATGGAGCTTGTTTTTTAGGGAAATTTGGGGCTGGTCCTGTTTGAACAGAGGCTTGCTGTACTGTCACAGGAACCCTGTACAGTGTGTCTGTAATGGGAGGCTCTGGGTGCACTTTGCAAAGCAGCTGGACAAGTACTGTGACTCGATTGAAATAAACTGAATGTGTTGTCCTCCTGTACATTTTTCACTCCTGCATTTTAGCAGTGTCGCCTCTTTGATGGCTTCTGAAATCTGTCCAGCCTGAAGTGTCAAAAATAAAAAGCTTAGTAATTTCCATGTGTACATAGCTCAGAATTTGAATCAGTTAGAAAACAAGCTGCAGACTGGACAACCTTCTCACAGGACTCACGGGTCAGATACTTATTTACATTCAGATCCATTCAGATGGCAGTGGTTCTCAACCTTCCTTATGCTGTTAGTTCCTCATGCCATGGTGACCCCAACCACAAAAATTATTTTCATTGCTACTTCATAACTAGTTTCACTGCTGTTGGGAATCATAATGTAAATGTCTGGGTTCTGATGGTCTTAGGAAACCCCAAAGGGGTTTTGATCCACAGGTTGAGAACCACTGACTTAAGAGTATGCTTCTATGCTTTAAACTAATAGTGGTAACAAACACACTAACCTCATAGTTTAAGGGAGAATTCAAGAGAAGTTTGGTTGGTGGTTTTGGTTGTGTTTTTTTGTTTTTTGTTTGTTTTTTTGTTTTTTTTTGTTTTGAGAGAGAGAGAGAGGGTATGGGGTTTTTTGCTGGTTGCTGGCTTTTTTTGTTGTTTTGGTTTGGTTTTTTTGGGTTTTTTTGTTTGTTTGTTTGTTTTCTTTTTTTTTTTTACTTTGTGAGTGTGTGTTTCTCTACATGTGTGAATGTTCCCCTGAGAGCACTGGGGATTGAGAGGTGCAGGCAATGCTCTGAACTGTTAAGCTACCTTTCCAGTTCCCTGTTTGTTTGTTTGTTTGTTTGTTTGTTTGTTTTTTATTGTTTTTTGTAACTGGTTCCTGCTAGGGAGCTTAAGCTGGTCTTTAGCAACCCTGCTTCCACCCTGAGTGCTAGATTAAGAATTATTGCATCAGTATGCTCAGTTCTTCATGAACTGAGGTGTTGAGGTAGATTCTTGGTTCTCTCATGTAGTCAGCAAGAACCCTATTTCTGGGTTTTAACCTCAAGTTTTGTCCTAAGTAAAAATTGTGTTTCAGGGCTGGAGAAATGGCTCATCAATCCAGAGGGCCCTGATTCAATTCCTAGCACCCGCATGGCAGCTCACAACTATTAACTCCTGTTCTAAGTGATCTGACTCCCTTACATACCAATGCAATAAAATGAGAAAGATAATTAAGATTTTGGGTTTCCAAGTTGTGAAAATAGGTTCAATAACTATAGGTCCCAACCTTAGTTAGTAGTACCATAGCACTAAGCCATAACTGTCATTTAGCTCGGCTACTCTTGTAAGCAGTCTATCTTGTAAGGATGAGTATTGTATGGTGATGGAATTTGAGAAAGTCTATATAACAAAATTGTACAGGCTTGTGGCACAGCATTTCACTTGGGTTTAATCATGAACCCTGAAAAAATAATTGTGTTAGTGCCTAATATGTAGGTTAAGCTTTACCATAATCATTTACAGGGTTCATGCCTCTGCCTCCCAAGCAAAAAGGGAAAATGCCCCGACCCGCAGGGCAGTCGACCAGGGTCTGGGGTCCACCTAGGAGAGAATGGGGGACAAGAGACGCAAAGAACGGACAGCAAGTCAAGAAGTCTGATCAAGCTGACAATTTTTAATTTTTCTCAGGCTGAAGATATACTGGTAGAAGCAAAATGTGGGGAGGGGTTGGGTGACCACAAAGAATGGGCCTGGCTTGATAACCAGGATATTGGCTGGGTAAATCGGCCAAGCGGGGGAACAGCAGGGTGGGTTGCTTAGTGACCTGACCATCAGTGCCTGACCACCGGTACTCAGTGATCTGACACCTAGATTTATGCTATCTATTGAATTTATGTAGAGCTGCAGGTGCTGCTTTGATCTAACCTAAGGCTATTGTTTTTTGTTCTATCATAAGGCTAAAATATAATTGCTTTTTAACCTGAAGAATATTGCTTATTATTCCAGCATAAGGCTAGAACACAATTGCTTTTTAACTTGAAGGCTGCTTTCGCCATCTCAAGGCTGCTCCCAACAGGAAAATATGGGTTTCATTTTACAAAGTTGTAGACATCTGCTAGGGGTCCTGGAATGTGTCCCTGGCGGGTAATGCAAACTATAATGGACCGTGATCAGTGTGGACATGAGTACGGTAGGATGAGTTGGTTCAGTATTTTCATCATAAGGGTGATGCTTCCAGTTAGGAGCTGTGGGACACTGTCACTCGATACAAATTATATGCCAAGTACATCTGACTGGAAACTTGAATTTCACGGGAATTTCACTTGGATAATCTGGTGCCAAAAGTTTAAAAAGTCAGTTCAGAAAGCCAATTAATGCTATCTCAGCCAAAGCTACTCAGTTATTTTAGTATAATTAAACAGGACTGGTTTCAGTAAAGAAGTGAGGCAGAGATACAGCTAAGTGGTAAAATGCTTATCTGGCCCTAGGTTCAATCCCCCGGGATTGGGTGGGTGGGGGAGGTCAAGAGGTTGTTGCAGGAAAACATTAACAAAATTAGGAGGTAACAAATGTGAGCATGATGGACTTTTTAAAAATGCATATGCCCCTGGTGTATGTATGTATACGTCTATAACTCGGTTCCAGTGGTCAGATCTGTCTAACCTGTGGACCTTAACCATGTGTGTGGTATACACATCTACACAATATGTAAAACACATGCATAGAAAAAAAAGATACTTTAAGAAGTCTTTAAAAAAAACACTTGAAAGGAACATCTAATCCACCTAATCAAAGAATAGAAGCTGATCCCCATTGTGACCTATGACCACCGCATCCACAGGTTTTCGTTCAGACTTACAGTATTAGATATAAACCCCCTTTTATGCAGTGGGCCTTAATTCCAATCAGAAGTCTTTTTGACTTCCTCATATTAACATAGCCACTACAGAACGAGAGGAACATCCTGTCCTGCTTGAAACTAATTTAATCAGCAGGGTTCATAGGTAAACAGGAATGCTGGTGACAGATTTCTACCAACAACCTGCGTGGCACCCTCTGGGACAATGATTGCCTCCATCAGGGTGGGAGTTTCCAGTTCAGTCCCAGCTTCATTCCTATGTCCTATAGTCAAAGAATTGTCTTCAGCAAACAGTGTCTTACTTCTGGCATATAACCAGGATAAGTAGCATAAAATGTATGCTTTGTGGGCCCTCAGGGGTGTCAAGGGTTTCCATGGCCAACAACTCTCAGGTGAGTAGCTGATCCATTGAACTGGGTTTTCATTTAGTTACCGCATGCCTTCTGGGAGTATCATTCTTCATACAAGAAAGGTACCTTTTGTACTTTTTCCTTTCAATTAACCCAGCCACAGTAGTAGTTCTAGATTAACTGAGTCACTTTAAAGTACACACTCCAAGCAACTGAGCTGCCTCAAACAACAGTCTCCCAATCGTGATGTCTGTAGGCTATGCAGTGTGATGCCACTTTCCAGCGTTTGTGAGGGCTCATCTGGGCTTTGGTGTGCTTGATGAATAATTTCTACTTCTGTAAATAACCTTTCCCCGTGATTCTGAAAATAACCCCAATGAAACTCATTGTTCACAAAGGTAGAATTTGTTCCTATTTATTCTTATGTCCTGGACTCCATGTCTGCAGTGAATAGTCATTTGTATATTGTCTCAAAAGATAAGTCTCACACAAAAATCTTAAACCTCATTCCATTTTCACCATATGTATGGAAAGGTACCGCACAAAATAAAGCACATTTTGAAAGTGTAAGCCTGGTGTCCCAGTACTTAGGAAGAAGAGGCAGCAGGATCATAAGTGTTAGGCTGAAACACCTGCTCATTCCCTGCACAAGCTGCAAAACTGCTTTTGCATTCTTTCCCCAACCCTGGCCCCCACTGAGAAAACTTCCTGCCAGTTGCAGCAAACTCTGGACCAACATATCATCAAGCCTGGTACTTTAGTTTCCAGCAGCTTACCCCAGAGTGCCCACAGAGGGGTTCAGTTTTTGACTATGTTTGGACATATTCCCAGCTCCTACCTTACAAGTCACCACCATCCCAAGACCCACAACCGCACCCCTTCCTTTAGCCTAGAAACATGACTTCACTCTCCTTCAGCTGTGATGTCTCTGAACCCACCTCACAGCTGCTTCCTTATACACATGCCCTTATCTACTGTTAATCTGCTCTAACCTGGCCTGTATCTTTCTCGCTGAGGGAAAGAGAAAGCCTATCAATATGCTTGGGGCCAATCTGAATTTTGTACCCAGTTCTGTGTCAATCTTTTCTATGAAAGGGCATCCAGTGTCAACCACAAAAAAGAAAACAATGAAAGAAAATACCCTAGACACAGGACTTTACAAATCATATAAGGTAAGTTTCTTAGACAACCACACAATAAAAGGGAATTGAAGAAATCTCCAATATTTCCTGAATTTATTATAAAGTTGAGATTCTGGCCAGAGCAATGTAGACATTGCTACAGAGCTCATAGAAGACAGCAACTGCAAAGAATGAACCCAACAGTTCTTTTTGAAAAAAATTTTTGTTTCATGTGTAGGTACTTTTTGTCTGTTTACATGTGTGCTGCCTTAACTTCCTGGTGTTTGCAAGGCTAGAAAAGGGCAATGTATTCATTGGCACTCACATTATACATGGTCTTGATCTCTATCTGTGTTCTGGGTATTGATCCCACATTTCTGCAACAGCAGCCAATGCCCTGACACATTGCTCCATACCTTGTCCACAGTAACAGTACTATATCCCCATATGAAATGTATACAGACAATAGAGACAGAAAGGGTCTACTTTCCCAAGGAAACTAGCTTGCATAGATGGCCAAAGTAGGAAAGCTTGTCATCTGACGACAGGTAAACCCCTTTGCTGCTGACCAATGAGCAGATTGGCCTGTGTCATGCAATAATCTTTTTCATTTCATTTTGGTTTTTTTTTCCTTTTGGCAATAGAACATTTGTTAATCATTTACTTATGTATTTCTAATTTACAATAGCATCATTGGTTTGTGATGGGTTATGGACAGCATAGGTTTTATGTGTGTAGGTGAAAGGACAACTTGTGGGAGTCAGTGTGAACTGAGGTCATCTAGACTAGAGGCAGGGGCCTTTACCTATGGAGTCACCAACAGAAGAGATGATTTTATTTCTCTGTTTCTGTGTGTGTGTGTGTGTGTGTGTGTGTGTGTGTGTGTGTGTGTGTACATACATCCTTGTGTAGTTGGGTATATATACTGGGTGGTTGGAAAGTACATTCAAGGGTATACATGATCCATGACAGATGATTAGTTAGAGGACAATTATATGGAGTTTGTTTTTCCTTCTACCATTACATGGTTTCAAAAGATCAAATTTCTCTCACCAGGCTGAGTGCCAAGCATCATTACCAACTGTGATTCCCTGCCAGCCTCAGGAATGAGATAATTAGAATATACTTGCAAATCAGTCATGTAGCCCAAATATTTAAACAGTGATAACAATGGATATATCCACAACACATTCTCCTGTCAGACCCATTCTAGTACTTCCTACTACAAAATACAAAATGATTATAGATAATAAAATTATTAAAACATATGTCCCATCATATTTTGGCTGCTCCGGATGCCATTCTAGGACAGACAAATATAAACAAGTATGAAGGGGTTACACAAGTATACGGCTGAACTTCCTTTAGCCACCTGTTGTCATCATCTGGTGATTTCAAGAATGAGGAGTATCTAGGAGGTGCAGAGAACACATCTCAGAGGAGATGGCCACACCAGTTAACTGACCTTCTTCATAAACAGTGACCTCTGCCACATCTTATATATCTGACACCACATATATGCAACACACAGAGTAACCTATTCATTCACATTCATGTTATCAGCACAGCTTACACTCAGCAGTGGTCTGTTGAAAGTTAAATTTAGGAGAGTCAAAGTTTACATGCAGATTTTCAGCTGTGGCAGATTTTATCACTCCCTTTCCTACTCTTGTTCATGGTCATCAATTATATCAATGATGATGTGATAAAAAGGCAGATTAAAAACTTCAGGTGAAAGTCTATCAGACTGGACAAGAATAAGATCCACCTATTCTACTGGTAAAAAGATCTCTTGTGTGAAAAGACTTCTATTGCTTTAAAGTTTGCTTTGAAAAGCTATACCACATAAACACTGGGAAAAGAATGATGGACCAAGAAGGGCTGTACTGATATCAACATCGATTTTACTGAGACTAGGAGAAAGAAACTGGTCAGGTAGGTGACAGGCAGAGACCTTCAAACACTAAGTTCTACATTCTCTCCTCAGTCAGAAGTTGGCATTCTTTAGCAGTTCTGTCCTGTCTGTAAGGCTGAAGTGCAAATAGTGTTTACGAACTCAGGCTCTGATTTCTGATCATCTTTCCGACCCTTTACATAGGAATGACCACAGCTACATGTGAGGGTGAGCCTGAAACTCTAGACCCGACACCTAGAAGAATGTGCCTTTCTTAGAGGCAGCACATAGTTGATTGTACTCTTGTTCCCTCTGACAGGCTTTAGAGCATCTTCATATGAAGTGATCAGAGAAGTACTGCTCTTCTTGGACTTCAATAAATCCTGAGTGGACAGTCGTGCTGACCAACATACCTGCCATGGTCATGTCAGGAAAGCCCTAACAGGCCCTAGAGCAGCACCACTGAGCACAGTGCACCACATCTTGGCAATGGCTCCTGTCAGACAGCCTTGCTTTCTTCCTTTCCTGAGCGTCTCACTCGAGTCCTAGAACAGTGTTCTTTCTAAAATCCCTTGTCTTTGGCCTTGAAAGTCATTCTTTATATTTTTAAAATAGTGGTCAAGGGTGAATTTGTAATCCTAGATAAAGCACCGTGTTGAGATCAAATTAGTTTGAATACACAATTTAAAAATAGATTATTTTATACGTTGTGTTTTGATTGTGGTTCAACATCCTGCAACTCACCCCAGATCCTCCTAAGCCCCCACCCCTCCACGTCCATACCCTTTCTTTATATCATCAGAAAAAAATAATAATAAAAATAATTAACAATGGAAGACCCCACCGCCACCAGTGCAGCTGTGCCAAAGGCGCTAGGAGACCAGCGGCCTGAGTTCCCACCTTGCTGACTGCTGCGTCCTGGGATTTGTTCCAACAGTCTGTTAAAACATGGTGGATTACTATGAAGTGCTGGCCGTCCAGAGACATGCCTCGCCTGAGGACATTAAAAAGGCGTATCGAAAACAGGCACTCAAATGGCACCCAGACAAAAATCCTGAAAATAAAGAAGGAGCAGAAATTCAAACAAGTAGCTGAGGCATAGAAGTGTTATCGGATGCTAAAAAGCGGGACATCTATGACAAATGTGACAAAGAAGGATTAAATGGCGGTGGAGGAGGAGGTGAAAGTCATTTTGACAGCCCATTTGAGTTTGGGTTCCCATTCCGGAACCCAGTTGATGTCTTCAGGGAATTTTTTGGTGGAAGGGACCCATTTTCATTTGACTTCTTTGAAGACCCATTTGATGACATTTTTGGAAACCGAAGGGGTCCCCAAGGAAGTAGAAGCCAAGGTGCTGGCTCCTTTTTCTCTGCCTTCGGTGGATTTCCTTCTTTTGGAAGTGGATTTCCTGCTTTTGATACAGGCTTTACTCCATTCGGGCCACTAGATCATGGGGGTCTCACTTCATTTTCTTCAGCGTCATTTGGTAGAAGTGGAATGGGTAACTTCAAATCAATATCAACTTCAACTAAAATAGTTAATGGAAAAAAAAATCACTACAAAGAGAATTGTGGAGAACGGTCAGAAAAGAGTAGGAGTTGAAGAAGACAGACAGTTAAAGTCCCTGACGATAAATGCTGTGGCCGACAAGAATGCCCTCGCAGAAGAATGCAGGCAGAGAGGCTAACCCACACCAGCTCTGGCCCCTGGCCCGGTCCCAGCACCAGCCCCGGTCCCCTCTCAGGCCCGACCCCCGACCCCAGCTCCTGCCCCAGCTCCAGCCCAGACTCCAGCCCCTTCTGTCAGCACCCGCCCACAGAGCCACCCCAACAATAGGCCTGCCCCAAAGGCCAAACTTGTGTCTAAAAGCAACTGGAAAGATGGAGAGCAGGACAGGCAGCAGGTTCCTGGCAACTGTGATGCTCCTATGACCTCAGCAGGGCTCAAAGAAGGTGGCAAGAGGAAGAAGCAGAAACAGAAAGAGGACTCGAAGAAGAAGTCGACCAAAGGGAACCACTAAACTGGACTTGGCAGCAGTCACAGCAGCCGCTCTCGTGTGTGTGTGTGTGTGTGTGTGTGTGTGTGTGTGTGTGTGTGTGTGTGTGTGTGTGTGTGTTGCTCACACGCATGGCAGCCGCATCCTTTCCTTTAAGTGCTGCCCAGGGTCACTTCACTTAGCAGGATTATGGACATGTGCCCACGGATCTATAGGATTAGGGGCGTTGGAGACCGAGGCGACAATCCTGGGTGGCCTGTATAAGCTTGTGACATAGCCTCAGCCTTGTAACTCTGCTTTTCCCCCAACACCAAATCCATAGCGTTTTCCTCGAGTCTTAAGGGTCTGCCTCATTGTTTTCAGCAGGGCAAGCCCTGCTTTGAGCTCTGGGGTATTTGTAGTCGTAGGAGTCCATAGGGTCCAGTAGGGAGCTGGGTTTGTGTTCATGATAGACTGCCTCCTGGTGGCGATACAGTGCGCAGTTTTAAGTACAGCGGAACTTATGATAAAGTAAGCTGTGCCTTGAGCCATGAGATGCTTTTGATTCAGGGTACTCTGGCAACATACAGGCCATCAGGATGTAGAGTCTTTCCTTACTTATTGTTCAACTTTTAATCTTCTCCAGGTCGTCAAAAATTGACACCAAATATAGTTTAATTTTTGGAAAATCTCAGTCTTGGAGAAATATTTGTCCTTGTTCAGTCAAAAGGTTTTGCTTAGCAATAGCATTTCTAGTAATGCTAGGTCAGTGTGCTACTGGCTATTTACACAAGCACACAAGCACACAGAGGTGTGTGCAAGATAATCAGCTCTGAAGCAGGAAGCTTGACCTCAGTTCTTTAAATTGCAGATAATGGCCCCTTCACAAGCTTCATCGGGTCACAACCCATGCCACGCTATCACCTAACCTGTGGTTTGCATTAAGCACCAGGTAGTTCTGATGCCATCTCACGTCTGGGCTGCACGTGCCTCTTTGGGGCTGTGTTCCTTCCTTTTGGCCATGAAGGTCTGTTGCTTGAACTTTGTCCCCTTGGCAGTGAGGATTTTGTAAAGGGTGTTGGTGAGCTTGAGATGGGCCCAGCAGTGTGGAAAGGGGAAGTTCTGTGAGTTATGGGCACTGCTGTAGCTAGGAGCTGGAACAGGGTTACCTGGGTTTTGAAGAAGTAACCATGAAGGGTTTGCTGTGTTTGCTTGGTTTTGGTGGGAGGTGGTGTGGGCACTTATGGAGTGTGGATTGGTATTAATGTGTGTTGTGGAAATGTGACCCTCAAGGAGGAATGTATTTTAGTGCTACCGATGTAAATAAAATGTAAACGTCAAAAAAAATAATTAACAATAAATAATAAAAAATAAGACAAAAGTAAAACATACTAGTAGAATAAAACAAACAGACAAAATAAATGAGTTAAAGAAAAAGGTTAAGAGGCTCTGACCGTGGGTGGAAAAGCCAGGGCATAGGTGCATGGCCTGAGGCCTTGGGATGTCGCAGGCATGCCAACACCCTGTATGTACTCAGTGTGCTTCTCCATGGCAAACTCTGTGGGCTATGCTAGGGCCTCACCAGCCCCGGTGCCCCAGTGCAGGGTGCAGGGAAGTGAGCCCAGCAGAGAAGCTGGAGCTGGGCCATGAGCTCCCAAATCCCCAGAGAAGTAGCTGAGATCTTCAGTGCCCCCAGTGATGATGAAGAATTTGTGTGTTTCCAGGATGATGTTCCCATGGAAAACCTGTCAGAGAGCTTTGGTAGTTTGGACTTCCTGGAGTTGGAGAAACAGAATGTGTGTTTGCATTCCAAATACTTCACAGAAGAATTTAGGATTTTCAAAGAGGACACGGGCTCAGAAAATAAAGATTTTTGAAGGATTTACGGAGAGTGAGCTGAACATAAGCAGTAACCCAGAGCTCATAGAGTCAGAGCTGAGCGACTGTGACAAAGCATGTCCCATGGTGAGTGACAGGGAGGAGGAGGATGAAGAGGAGGCTGTACCTGGAAGAGGCAGGTCTAAGAGAAGCAGTTTTGGTCTTGAGGTAGCCTTTCAATTCTCCACCAAAAAATCGGCAAAAACACCAGATAAAAATAGCTCATGCTTGCTGGACAGTAAGACCCATCTGAGAAGAGAGAAGAGCTGCAGACAGCACAAGGAAAAGGAAGACCCTGCTTCTGATGCTGAGGATGAGTCCAGGGCTGAGATCCAGGAGAACTCAGATGCTCTGCTGAAAAGGGTCATGGACATCGACGTGAACAAGGCCATGCTCGATCAGTTGTTTGCAGAATTGAATTCGGTGCCAGATTTTTTTCCCTGTGAGGACACTACCCTCAGCTTCTAGGAGGACAGCACTGCAACAGGCCTTCACAGATGGACAAATCACACTGCCCATGAACCGAACCAGAGCACAACCTCCAGAAAACTTTGCTCTGGAAAACTTCCCCTTGTCCACCAAGCTTATCAAAGAGCTTTACAGCTTCAGAAGAAGAAGAAAGGCAATCACTGGGGGGAAATACCAGAAGCATAGAAGGCACTGGGTATCTTCTTTCTGCTCAGTGAAAGACATCACTGAGGAAGACTTGGAAAATGTTGCCGTAACTGTGCAAGATAAAGTCTATGATAAAGTGCCTGGTAACAGGTGCCATCAGTGCTGGCAGAAGACCTTCAATTCCAAGACGATCTGGAACCAGAGTTGTGGCGATGTGAAGACAGTTCTGTGGGCTGTGCCTGCGGAATCACTCTGGGGAGGATGTGTGGACAGCATTGCTGGGTCTAAGGGGAGATGTCCTCCCTGCCTTGGGATCTGCATTTGCTGTTACTGCGGGAGGTGACATAGCTGCTGTGCCACTGGGATTCTCATTCATCTGGCCAAGTTCTACGGTTATGATAATGTCAAGGAGTACCTGGAGAGCTTTCAGAAGGAGCTGTAGAAGATATTTAAGAGGAGAGGCATTGCTCAAACTTAATAGGCGGAGTCCCACAAGATGGATCTCTCTTGTGCCAGCCTTAGACGCTTATTTTCTAGAATTTACTGGTTCTAATACTATTGTTTTTGTTTGTTTGTTTGTTTGTTTGTTTGTTTTTAATTGTTCATATGCTTAAAAAGATTTCTCAGGAAAATAGTAAAGCAGAGAAATTTGCATACATACCTGCACAGACCTGTGTTGTTACAAGTGCCTGCTGAAGATTTAAAAGCACAGTTTGAATGGGGCAGAGTTAAAGCCTCAGATAAACTGTGAGGAAGACCTTGTTTAACAGCTCTTGCCTTTGAGTTGTTTGACCGGTTCGGTTCAGTTCCGTTCTGGGCGGGGACCAGAACCGCAGCTACCTGCCGCTGACTGTTCCTAGATTCCTGTGTCCAGAGGCGCTGTGCAGTTTCCTCTTGGGTCAGGGATGTGGGCAAAGGTGCGCAGAAGTGGCAGTCTGTCCTGCGGTCTCACGATGGTCCGCACTTCTGGGTGTTCAGCTCTCCAACTCCTTTGAGATTTCTTCTGAGGACCTCCTTTATGTCTTCACCTTGGTACAGCTACAGGTCCCTAAGCCTAAATTCATCTCAGCACATTCTCACCTGGCTGACAGAATCCATCCTGGGATCACCTGTGGGGCGGCTGACTCGGGAATTGCTGAAACCTGGTGCTAACCAGTCCAGCCGCTGCAACTGCTCCTCTTTCATCAGTATCAGCTTCTGATAAATCCCCCATCCCCCAGTCTTTGCCTAGTATCTCAGCCTTCCTGGGTCCCTGTGCATGTTCTAATGTCAGCAGGAAACAGATACAGAAGAGCAATCTGACATCCATTGTCCCACTTTACAGACTGAAATGCTATTTCAAAAAAAGTGCCCTGGGCACACTGTGAAAATGACCCCTCTTCATGATTCTGTTCATCCTGGTGGCTGTGAAAATAGATGGAATGCAATGCTGGATTCATCATTCTCATCAGAAATTTGCCCTCTGGAACCTGAAATGGCTGATCAGACAACACTCCCAGGACCATCAAAAATCAGGCTGGGAAACGACTATAGGGACTAGCTTTCTAATTTGTACTTCTCCAGAGTGGTCATGAACACCAAAAGAAAATCCACAGAAGAAAAAACCTGAGGTCATAGGACCTCACAGAGACTTGACTGCCAGTCAATCAGGGAGCCTGAACGAGGCTGACCTAGGCACTGGGCACATATGTTATGGTTGTGCTGCTTGGTCTTCTTGAGGGACCCCTAACAGTGGGAGCACAGGCTGTATTTGACTCTTTTACTGTGTCTGAGACCTTTTCCTCTAACTGTGCTGCCTTGCCTAGACTTAATATGAGGGAAGGTGCCTAGACTAATCGCAACTTGATATGCATTATTTGGTTGATATCCCTGGGGGATAGGGCTGCAGTTTTTTTGAAGGGATCCGCAGTGGGCTGTGGAATTGAGCAGGAATGGGAGGAAATGAGGGAGAGGAAACTACAGTTAGAATATATTATTGACAGAAGAATGAATAAAAATGTAATACTAGCTAGAGATGGGATTACTCAGGGATTCAAACAAGAATCTGGCAGGGATATTCCAGAGTCTAACCAATAATAAGGCCTTTAAGATTGAATCACGTTGAGTTCATGTTAGTGCAGACCCTAAACCAATAATGTTCATGGACAAAGATGAAGAGGTAGGGAAAAGGGAAGAGAACGGTAGAAAAGGGATTTGAAGACAGGCGGATTTTCAAATACTGACTCTGCAAAGCAAACAACTAGTACTTGACAAGACCTGATTAGGTTTGACAAGCAGTCTCCATGAGCCTCCTGTGGAATCTGCTAGGAAAAAGACAGTTCTTAAAGTCTTGGATGCCAGTCTGAGTGATAATCCATTTTTATTTAAAGACAATGTTTGCCCCATTCTGTTATAGAAGTTCTATCACTGAGTTAGTTAGATTTTTTTTTTCTGTGACCAGACATCATGATCATAGCAACTCTTACAAGAGAAAACATTTAATTGGGGTTGGCTTACCCTTCAGTACTTTAGTCCATTATCACAATGGAGGGAAGCATGGTGGCATACAGACAGACAGAGTGCTGCAGTGGTAGCTGAGAGTCATATATCTGGATCTGCAGACAGCAAGAAAGTGACCATAAGCCACTATATCTGGTTTGAGGTTTGGGGATCTCAAAGTACACCCTCAATATACACTTCCTTAATTGACACCACAGTTACTTCAAAAAGTCACATCTGCTAGGAGTGCCATTGCTTATGGGGGTGTGGGGGTCATTTTTATTCAAGCCAACTGAGTCAGACACTCAGACGGAAACTTATTCACATACATACAAAGAGGGGAATATAGGGAAGCACTCTGTGGAAACTATTCTGGATATTAAGATGGGGTAATATTCTTCAGTAAGCAAGTTCTAAAAACCTGGGTAACCTGCTTCATATGCTTGCTGACTCTATATGATAAGAAGGACAGGTCAAAGCTGTGGACCATCTCAGGACAGAAGTAAGTGAAGGAGACATCTCTCACTGTTTCTATTGGGTGAAAAAGAAATTATCCTGTTGCTGTTGGATACAGTAAAGGCAATGCACCTTGTCTAAGTGCACTCTTCTCATGTGGGAACTACCAAAGATAAGTTATTTCCAAGACGACCTAACATTGCCATGAATTTGACATATATATATATATGTATATATATATATATATGTATATATATATATATATATAAATGTGAAGACACATTCATTTATTACTTGGAATAAGGAGGAAATAATTAAGCATTTTAATTTTGTTACATGTTTTTTTTCTTTTCTTTTTTTTATTGAAATTTTATTTATATTTCAGATGTTATTCCATACCCTGGTTTCCCGTTGAGAAGCCCCCTATGCCATCATGCATGCCCCTTTCTATGAGGGTTTCACCCTTCCAAACCACTCCCTTCCTGCTTCCCCCTGACATTCCCCTATGCTTGGGGGGGTCCAGCCTTAGCAGGACCAAGGGCTTGTTCTCCTATTGGTGCCCAACAAGGCCATCCTCGGCTACATATGTAGCTGGAGCCATGGGTCTGTCCATGTGTATTCGTTGGGGAGTGGTTTAACCCTGGTTGGTATTGTTGTTCTTATGGGGTTGCAAACCCCTTCAGCTCCTTCAAACCTCTCTCTAACTCCTCCAATGTGGACCCCATTCTCAATTCAATGGTTTGCCACTAGCAATTGCTTCTGTATTTATTCTGCTCTGGCTGAGCATTTCAGGAGACAGCTATATCAGGCTCCTGTCAGCACACACTTCTTGGCTTCATCAATATTGTCTAAGTTTGTGGCTGTATATGTATGGGCTGCATCCCCAGGTAGGGCAGTCTCTGGATGATCATTCCTTCAGTCTCTACTCCAAATTTATTGTGCATATCTCCTTCTATGAATATTTTTATTCTCCCTTCTATGAAGGACTGAAGTGTCTGCACATTGGTCATCCTTCTTGTGCTTCATGTTGTCTGTGGATTGTATATTGGGATGTTCAGTTATCAGTGAGTTCATACCGTGTGTGTTTTCCTGTGATTGGATTACGTCAGTCAGGTTGACATTTTCTAGTTCCATCCATTGGCCTGTGAATTTCATGAAGTCATTGTTTTTGATAGCTGAATAGTACTCCATTGTGTAGATATATGACTTTTGCTCTATCCTTACCTCTGTTGAAGGGTATCTGGGTTCTTTCCAGCTTCTGGCTATTATGAAAATGTTTCTATGAACATAATGGAGTATGTTTTTGTTGTATGTTGGAGCATCATTTGGGTATATGCACAGGAGTGTTATAGCTGGGTCCTCAGGTAGTACTATGTCCAATTTTCTGAAGAATCTCCAGATTGATTTCGAGAGTGGTTGTACCAGCTTTCAATCCCACCATCAATGGACAAGTGTTTATCTTTCTCCACATCCTTACCAGCATCTATTATCATCTGAGTTTTTGGTCTTAGCCATTCTGACTGGTGTGAGGTGGAATCTCTGGGTTGTTTTGATTTACATTTCCCTGATGACTAAGGATTTTGAACATTTCTTTAGGTACTTCTCAGCCATTTGATATTTCTCAGCTGACAATTCTTTGTTTAGCTCCGCACCCATTTTTTTAATAGGATTATTTGACTCTCTGGATTCTAACCTCTCGAGTTCTTTGTAAATATTAGATATTAGCCCTCTATCAGATATAGGATTGGTAAAGATCTTTTTCCAATCTGTTGGTTGCCGTTTTTGTCATAATGACAGTGTCCTTTGCCTGACAGAAGCTTTGAAGTTTTATGAGATCCCATTTGTCAATTCTTGATCTTAGAGCATAAGCCATTGGTGTTTTGTTCAGGAAATTTTCCCCAGTGCCCATGTGCTCCAGGCTCTTCCCCACTTTTTCTTCTATTAGTTTGAGTGTATCTGGTTTCATGTGGAGGTCCTTGATCCACTTGTACTTAAGCCTTGTACAGGGCTATTGTTTAATATTTTAAAAACGTTTCTTTTGTGTCTTCTTGACACATTAATTATTGGTTTTTTTTCATTTCCAGAAGTTTGCACATTTCTTTTTTTTTTTATTAACTTGAGTATTTCTTATATACATTTCAAGTGTTATTCCCTTTCCCGGTTTCCGGGCAAACATCCCCCTCCCCCCTCCCCTTCCTTATGGGTGTTCCCCTCCCAACCCTCCCCCCATTGCCGCCCTCCCCCCATAGTCTAGTTCACTGGGGGTTCAGTCTTAGCAGGACCCAGGGCTTCCCCTTCCACTGGTGCTCTTACTAGGATATTCATTGCTACCTATGGGGTCAGAGTCCAGGGTCAGTCCATGTATAGTCTTTAGGTAGTGGCTTAGTCCCTGGAAGCTCTGGTTGCTTGACATTGTTGTACTTTTGGGGTCTCGAGCCCCTTCAAGCTCTTCCAGTTCTTTCTCTGATTCCTTCAACGGGGGACCTATTCTCAGTTCAGTGGTTTGCTGCTGGCATTCGCCTCTGTATTTGCTGTACTCTGGCTGTGTCTCTCAGGAGCGATCTACATCCGGCTCCTGTCGGTCTGCACTTCTTTGCTTCATCCATCTTGTCTAATTGGGTGGCTGTATATGTATGGGCCACATGTGGGGCAGGCTCTGAATGGGTGTTCCTTCAGTTCTGTTTTAATCTTTGCCTCTCCCTTCCCTGCCAAGGGTATTCTTTTTCCTCATTTAAAGAAGGAGTGAAGCATTCACATTTTGATCATCCGTCTTGAGTTTCGTTTGTTCTAGGCATCTAGGGTAATTCAAGCATTTGGACTAATAGCCACTTATCAATGAGTGCATACCATGTATGTCATTCTGTGATTGGGTTAGCTCACTCAGGATGATATTTTCCAGTTCCAACCATTTGCCTACGAATTTCATAAACTCGTTGTTTTTGATAGCTGAGTAATATTCCATTGTGTAAGCCAGAATACAGCAAATACAGAGGCGAATGCCAGCAGCAAACCACTGAACTGAGAATAGGTCCCCCATTGAAGGAATCAGAGAAAGAACTGGAAGAGCTTGAAGGAGCTCGAGACCCCAAAAGTACAACAATATCAAGCAACCAGAGCTTCCAGGGACTAAGCCACTACCTAAAGACTATATATGGACTGACCCTGGACTCTGACCCCATAGGTAGCAATGAATATCCTAGTAAGAGCACCAGTGGAAGGGGAAGCCCTGGGTCCTGCTAAGACTGAACCCCCAGTGAACTAGACTATGGGGGGAGGGCGGCAATGGGGGGAGGGTTGGGAGGGGAACACCCATAAGGAAGGGGAGGGGGGAGGGGGATTTTGCCCGGAAACCGGGAAAGGGAATAACACTTGAAATGTATATAAGAAATACTCAAGTTAATAAAAAAAAAAAAAAAGAAAAAAAAATATTCCATTGTGTAGATGTACCACATTTTCTGTATCCATTCCTCTGTTGAAGGGCATCTGGGTTCTTTCCAGTTTCTGGCTATTATAAATAAGGCTGTGATGAACATAGTGGAGCATGTGTCTCTTTTATATGTTGAGGCATCTTTTGGGTATATGCCCAAGAGAGGTATAGCTGGATCCTCAGGCAGTTCAATGTCCAATTTTCTGAGGAACCTCCAGACTGATTTCCAGAATGGTTTTACCAGTCTGCAATCCCACCAACAATGGAGGAGTGTTCCTCTTTCTCCACATCCTCGCCAGCATCTGCTGTCACCTGAGTTTTTGATCTTAGCCATTCTCACTGGTGTGAGGTGAAATCTCAGGGTTGTTTTGATTTGCATTTCCCTTATGACTAAAAATGTTGAACATTTCTTCAGGTGTTTCTCAGCCATTCGGCATTCCTCAGCTGTGAATTCTTTGTTTAGCTCTGAACCCCATTTTTTAATAGGGTTATTTGTTTCCCTGCGGTCTAACTTCTTGAGTTCTTTGTATATTTTGGATATAAGGCCTCTATCTGTTGTAGGATTGGTAAAGATCTTTTCCCAATCTGTTGGTTGCCGTTTTGTCCTAACCACAGTGTCCTTTGCCTTACAGAAGCTTTGCAGTTTTATGAGATCCCATTTGTCGATTCTTGATCTTAGAGCATAAGCCATTGGTGTTTTGTTCAGGAAATTTTTTCCAGTGCCCATGTGTTCCAGATAGTTTGCACATTTCTTAGGGATTTATTTGTTTTCAGTTTTAAATTAATAAAACTTAGAATATTGTGCTCAGATTGTAGTCCCCAACTTATATGCAGTTGTTATCAGTCCCTACCTCCATTCTGTGAGGTAAAAACAGTCGGTACATAAACAGGCTGAGATGGAATTTAGGGAAACAACACCCTTTACAATAGTCACAAATAATATAAAATACCTTGGTGTGACTCAAACCAAGCAAGTGAAAGATCTGTATGACAAGAACTTCAATTCTTTGAAGGAAGAAACTGAAGAAGATCACAGAAGATGGAAAGGTCTCCCAAGCTCCTGGGTTGGCAGAATTAATATGTAAAATTGGGCATTGTGCGAAAAGCACTGTATACCTTTAGAAGACAGGCGAACCCTGAACAATCCATAAAGTACAAATCTAAACATTTCATAAAGGGCAGGTCACAGCAATAGAGATTGGGCATATGGGGGCATTGGTGAGCCTTAGGTCACTACACAGGAGGGCACTGTCGGGGTCCTTGAAATGCATTCCTTTAGATAATGTTAAGACAGCCCTGCTGTGAAGACAGGGCTCCTGGTGACCTCAGGAACTGATGGAGACATGATTGCTGCTCTCCCTCCTGGATAGGAGAGGCTGTCTGAGACTAGTGGAAAAATACTAGCCCTCACAGGATCCCATCAAAATTCCCAAGCAGCACACACTGTGCCTCAAGGCAAAAGTAATACCCAGGGTTGGGACTGCAGAGTTGACATCAGGCCACCAACACTTAGGGGTGTACCAAATGGCACTCCCCAAGAAGAAACCATAGCCAGGAACCACCACATTGTACTTCTGTGTTGGGAAATATGTCCAAGGCTTATTCCCAAAATGACATCATAGAAGATACCATGCTGGGTGCTGGATCTTGGGCTGTGCCCCAGGCAGAGCAGTATCTATCAGGTACTATCACATTTTGACTGTTTTAGGCCCAGTACTCTGGTAGCCCACACACTGCCCCCTAAAACATGTCTGGAATCCTGGACACCAGCTATGAGATGACTGTAGGTCAGGCCTTGAGTCAGGGGGCCACACCAATGATCCAGTGATGGCAGTAGTAGTATCGAGGATGCAAAACTTCCTTTTATGGAAAACTCAGTACCCAGGTGCATGTGCAGCAGGAACAGAGGCCATCTAGAACATATAAATGATATGAGGGGAGGAAACAGATGTCCCACTTCCACTGCAGTCCCTCCCATGTCACAATGGGGACTTTTTTCTGTTCAAATAAAATTATAGTTCATTCTATTATATATCCCCCTCCCATCAGTGGCCCACTTCTTTCTGCCTGCAGCTTTTGATTTTTCCTGCCTGGAACTTATGTCTAGTGCATATAATTATTTGTAAATCACATGAACATCTTAGTTTCCCTACATGAACATATTTCGTTCCCCCCAAGAGCCTTATAATGCTGTCTTCTTGCAAATCAACATTGTACCCCACAAACCCTAGATTACACTCCATTTTTTTTAATTTTTAATTAGATATATTTCTTTAGGTTCATTTCAAAGGTTATTCCCCTTCCTGGTTTCCTGTCCATAAGCCCCCATTTCCTTCCCTCTCCCTCCCCAATGTGGGTATTACCCCTATACTTCTCCCTTATTGCCCCCCCATATCCCCCTGCACTGGGGTCCAACTTCGGCAAGACCAAGGGCTTCCCCTTCCACTAGTGACTCAACAAGGTTATTCTCTGCTACATATGCAGTTGGAGCCCTGGGTCAGCCCATGTACAGTCTTTCTGTAGTGGTTTAGTCCCTGGAAGCTCTGGTTGGTTGGCATTGTTGTTTGTATGGGGTTGCAAACTCTATCAACTCTTTCAATACTTCCTCTAATTCCGCCCAAGGGGGTCCTATTCTCAGTTCAGTGGTTTGCTGGTAGTGTTGACCTCTGTATTGGACATGCTCTGGATGTGTCTCTCAGGAGATATCTATATCCAGTCCATTTCAGCAAGCATTTTTTTTAGTTTCATCAATCTTATCTAATTCTGATGGCTGTATATATATGGGACACGTGTGTCAGGCCCTGAATGGCCATTCCTTGAGTCACTGCTATAAACTTTGCTTCCATACTCCCTCCTATGGATATTTCCCCCTTTTAAGGAGGAGGGGGAGCATCTACATTTTGGTCATCCTTCTTCTTGACCTTCCTGTGGTCTGTGGATTGCATCTTGGGTAATTTGAGCTTTTTGGCTAATATCCACTTATCAATGAGTTCATACCAAGTGTGTTTTTCTGTGATTGAGTAACCTCACTCAGGATGATATTTTCTAGTTCATTCCATTTGCCTATTAATTTATGAAGTCATTGGTTTTGATAGCTGAGTAGTACTCCATTGTGTAGATGTACCACATTTTTTTGTATCCATTCTTCTCTTGATGTGTATCTGGGTTCTTTCCACCTTATGGCTATTATAAATAAGGCTACTGTGAACATAGTGGACCATGTGTCTTTGTTGTATGTTAGAGCATCTTTTGGGTATATGCCCAAGAGAGGTATAGCTGGGTCCTCAGACAGTGGAATGTCCAATGTTCTGAGGAACCTCCAGATTGATTTCCAGAATGGTTCTACCAGTTTGCAATTCCACCACCAATGGAGGAGTGTTCCTCTTTCTCCACATCCTCACCAGCATCTGCTGTCACCTGAGCTTTTTATCTTAGCCATTCTGACTTCTGTGAGGTAGAATCTCACTGTTGTTTTGATTTGCATTTCCCTGATGACAAAGGATGTTGAACATTTCTTTAGGTGCCTTTTGGCCATTTGATAATCCTCAGCTGAGAATGTTTTGTTTAGCTCTGTACTCAATTTTTAATAAGGTGATTTGGCTCTCTGGAATCTAACTTCTTGAATTCTTTGTATATTTTGGATATTAGCCCTCTATCAGATATAGTATTGGTAAAGATCTTTTCCCAATCTTTTGGTTGCCATTTTGTCCTAATGACAGTGTCTTTTGCTTTACAAAAGCTTTGCAGTTTTGTGAAGTCCCATTTGTTGATGCTTGATCTTAGAGCATGAGCCATTGGTGTTTTGTTCAGGAAATTTTCCCCAGTGTCCATGTGTTCAAGACTCTTCCCCACTATTTCTTCTATTAGTTTGAGTGTATCTGGTTTGATGTGGAGGTCCTTGATCTACTTGTACTTAAGTTTTGTACATGGTGATAAGAATGGATTGATTTGCATTCTTCTATATGTTGACCTCCAGTTGAACCAGCACCATTTGTTGAAAATGCTATCTTTCTTCCATTGGATGGTTTTAGTTCCTTTGTCAAAGATCAAGTGACCATAGGTGTGTGTGTTCATTTCTGGGTCTTCAATTCTGTTCCATTTATCTACCTCCCTGTCTCTGTACCAATACCATACAGATTTATGACTATTTCTCTGTAATACTGCTTAAAGTCAGGGATGGTGATTCTCCCAGAAGTTCTTTTATTGTTGAGTATAGTCTTCCCTATCCTGGGTTTTTTGTTATTCCAAATGAATTTGCAAATTGCTCTTTCTATCTCTATAAAGAATTGAGTAGGAATTTTGATGGGGATTGCATTGAATCTGTAGATTCAAGTAGTATATTGAATATGTAGTGAGAGAGTGGGCAGCCTTGTCTAGTCCCTGATTTTAGTGGGATTGCTTCAAGTTTCTCTCCATTTAGTTTAGACTGCACCCTCTGAACCAGAGTGCTGGGAGTAGCCATGAGTAAAGTGTCAGCCTTTCTTTACTTACTGGTGGATTATGTATTCAGGCCCCTGCCATTTGTTCCAGAGAAAGGCCCATAAACTGGGAATGAGCCAGAACATGGAAGAAATTACCCTAGTGTCAAAAGTCTGAGGTTCTAGGAAGACCTTAAAGCCATCAACTCTTTAAAGCACTCAAACTAACAGATGTGTAAAAAGAAACAAACAAAACAAAAAAAAAGCACAGAAAAATGCCAGTCACAATTAATGCTTGTCAAAACCTGTGTGTACAATAAGGGTTGGGATCCATGAATGCCTTCTCCACACACCCACATGACTAGGCACAGGAGCATTAGGGATAGGTCTAAAAATGCAGAATGTGTAAACCTGTCACCATAATACTCAGGATCTTGAAAAATATGGAGAATTACTACCAGCCAGTCTATGTTTGACAAAACCAGCCTGCTTCTAAGAAAGAAGGGGCCATTTATGTCAAGATGGGTAAAATGGGAAGAGAATATGTGGAGGAATGGAAGCCACAAAGGGAGGAAAATATTGGATAGAGGAACCTAAAATAGGAAGCTAAAATGATGGAAGATGATGATTTAAAACTGGAAATGAGCCAATGTATAGCAAGAAGTCAGAGATCTACTGCAGGCAATGAATGTGGTGGTTTATTCTGAATTACCTAGGTTTGGGTCACCTGGGCTACTAGTATAATGAGATGATGTATCAAGAAATAGTGGTGGCATTTTGCAGTGATAGTGGACAATAAAATTTATTCTGAGGACTGCACCTGGGACCAACCCTGTGTCACAGATCTCTGTACCCAGATCCCACCAGGAGAGAGTTGGGCTACCAGGATTGCTGACACACCACTTCTCCTCAAAGGAAACTGCCTGGAACCCTCAGGACACAGGCACCTAAGAGCAATCTGGGATACGATCCTGACAGTTTCCATATGTTCCCTGAGCTGACACAGTACCACAGCTCTCTGTACCCAAATCCAGCCAGGAGAGAGCTGGTCTCTCAGGAGTGCTGACACACAGGCTTACAGGAGGATCAAGCTGCTGTCAGAGACAGCTAGACAAGCTAACACCAGAAATAACTAGATGTGGAGAGATAAGTACAAGAACTGAAGCAACAGAAAGCGAGGCCACTTGGCATCATCAGAACCCAGTTCTCCCACCACAGCCAGCCCAAGATACCCCAAGACACTGGAAAAGCAAGACTCTGATTTAAAATCACATCTCATGATGACGTTAGAAGACTTTAAGAAGGACATATATAACTCCCTTAAAAAAAACACAGGACAATACAGGTAAAAAGGTAGAAACCCTTAAAGAGGAAACACAAAAATTCCTTAAGGAATTACAGAAAAACACAACCAAACAGGTGAAGGAATTAAACAAAACCATCCAGGATCTAAAAATGGAAATTGAAACAATAAAGAAATCACAAAGGGAGACAACCCCAGAGATAGAAAACCTAGGGAAGTGATGAGGAGTCTAGATACAATCATCACCAACAGAATACAAGAGATAGAAGAGAGAATATCAGGGGCAGAAGATACCATAGAAAACATTGACACAACAATCAAAGAAAATGCAAAAACACAAAGTGTCCAAGAAATCCAGGATACAATGAGAAAATCAAACCTAAGGATAATAGGTATAGAAGAGAGTGAAGATTCCCAAATTAATGGGCCAGTAAAACATCTTCAACAAAATTATAGGAGAAAACTTCCCTATCCTAAATACAAGAAGCCTACAGAATTCCAATTAGATTGGACCAGAAAAGAAATTCCTTTCATCCCATAATACTCAAAACACCAAATGCACTAAACAAAGAAAGAATATTAAAAGCAGTAAGGGGAAAAGTTCAGGTAACATATAAAGGCAGACCTCTGAATTACACCAGACTTCTCAACAGAGACTATGCAAGGTAGAAGATCCTGGGCAAATGTTGTATAGACCCTAAGAAAACACAAATGCCAGCCCAGGCTGCTATATCCAGGAAAACTCTCAAGTGACATAGAAGGAAAAACCAAGAAATTCCATGACAAAACTAAATTTACACAATATATTCCCACAAATCCAGCCCTACAAAGGATAATAAATGAAAAACTCCAATACAAGAATGGAAACTAACCCAAAAAAAAGATAACCATACAAACACAATTCTATCTTCGACAACAAAAGTAATAAGAATTAATAATCATTGGTCCCTAATATCTCTCAACATCAATAGACTGAATTCTCCAATAAAAAGACATAGACTAACAGACTGCATAAATAAACAGGATCCAGCATTTTGTTGCATACAGGAAATGCACCTCAGTGACAAAGACAGATACTTACTCAGAGTAAGAGGGAGGGAATTTTTTTTTCAAAACAAATGGTTCCAACAAACAAGCTGGAATAGCCATTATAATACCAAATAAAATTGAATTTCAACTAAAAGTTATCATAAGAGATAACTCAGGACACTTCATATTCATCAAAGGAAAAGTCCAAGATTAATTCTTAATTTTGAATATATATGCTCCAAATGCAAGGGCACCAACATTCATAAAAGAAAATTTACTAAAGCTCAAAGCACACATTGCAACTCAAACAATAATAGGGGGTGACTTCAATACCCCACTCTTATCAATGTAGAGATTCGACTCAATTCTTCATAGAATTAGAAAGAGCAATTTGTAAATTCATTTGGAATAACAAAATCCCAGTGTAGCAAAAACTTCTCCACAATTAAAAAACCTCTGGAGAAAATCACCATCCTTAACCTCAAGCTGTATTACAGACCAATAGTGATAAAAACTGTATCGTATTGGTACGGAGACAGATAGATCAATGGAATATAGAACTGAGGACAAAAAATAAACCCACACACCTATGGTCACGTGATCTTTGCCAAAGGAACAAAAAACAGCCAGTAGGAAAAGAAATAGCATTTTCAACAAGTGGTGTAGAATCATCTGGAGATCAGCATGTAGAAGAATGTAAATAGATCCATTCTTACTGCCTCGGACAAAGCTCAAGGACAAGTAGATCAAGGACCTCCACATAAAACCGAATACACTCAAACTAATAAAAGAGAAAGTGGGGAAGAGCCTCAAACACATGAGCACAGGGAAAATTTTCCTGAACAGAACATCAATGGCTTATGTTCTAAGATCAAGAATCGACAAATGGGACCTCAAAAAAATTGCAAAGGTCAGGCAAAGATCCACTGTCATTAGGACAAAATGGGAACCAAGAGATTGGAGAAAGATCTTTATCTACCTTACATCTGATAGAGGGCTAACAACCAATATATGCAAAGAACACAAGAAGTTAGACTTCAGAAGAACAAATAACCCTACCAAAAATGGATTATTGAGCTGAACAAAGACTCTCAATTAAGGAATATAGAATACCCAAGAAGCACATAAAGAAATGTTCAACAACCTTAGGCATCAGGGAAATGCAAATCAAAAGAACCCCAAGATTCTACCCACACCTGTCAAAATGACTAAGATCAAAATCTCAGGTTACATCAGATGCTTGCTAGGATATGGAGAAAGAGGAACAATCCTCCATTTTTAATTGGATTGTAAGCTGGTGCAACCACTCTTAAAATCAGTCTGGTGGTTCCTCAAAAGTTGAACATAGGACTTCCTGACTCAGCTATACCACTCCTAGGCATATACCCAAAAGATGCTCCAACATATAACAAGGACACATGCTCCACTATGTTCATAGTGGCCTCATTGATAATAGCCAGACACTGAAAAGAACCCAGAAGCCCTTCCACAGAGGAAAGGATACTAAAAATATGGTACATTTACGCAATGGAATACTACTCAGCTCTTAAAAACAATGACTCCATGAAATTCACAGGCAAATGAATGGAACTCGAAAATGTCAACCTGAGTGAGGTAACCCAATCACAATACAACACGCAAGATATGCACTCAGTGATAAGTGAATATTAGTCCCAAAGCTTGGAATACCCAAGACACAATTTACATACATTCTGAAGATCAAGAAGAAGAAAGACCAAAGTATGGATGCCTGACATAGCTGTCTTCTGAGAGGCTCTGCCAGAGCCTGACAAACACAGAGGCAGTTGCTTGCAGCTAACCACTGAACTGAGAATGAGATCCACATTGAAGGAGTTAAGAGAAAGGACTGAAGGAGCTGATAGGATTTGCAACCCCGTAAGAACAATACAAATATGAACCAACCATAACTCCTTGAGTTCCCGGGGACTAAACCACCATCCCGAGAGTACACAGGGATGGATCTATGGCTCTAGCTGCATATGTAGAAGAGGATGCCTTTGTCAGGCATCAATTGAAGGAGGGACCCTTGGTCCTGTCAAGGCTTGGTGCCCCAGTGTAGGGTAATGTCAGAATGGGGAGGTGGGAGGTAATAGGTGGGTGGAGGTGCACCGTCACAAAAGCAGAGGAAGTGGGGATAGTTTCTGGAGGGGAAACCAGGAAATGGAATAACATTTGAAATGTAAAAAAAAAATCCAATAACAGAAATAAATGTAAAAACAACTTGAGGTACAGCTACAGAAGCTGCCAAGCGACTGCACCTCCTTTTCTACCTCAGCCTGGGACCCCTGTGAGGTAACTCAGCAGGAACTGCCAGGGCAATGACACTTACCCTCCAGACTTTGCCTGCCATCAGAGTGAGGTAACACCACAGGGGCTGCCATGGGGGCAGACGTCCTTTCCACACTCCTGAAGAGCTCCATGACTGTGTCCCAGAACCTAAGCTGAAGCATCCTGTGGCCTGAAAGGACTTCCCATCCTGAACAATGGACCATGTGTAGGAACAAACCGGGTGAAGCAAGCAATTAAACCAAAAAACAAACCTGAGTAATCACTGAGCAAGAAAAGTCACCAGATCCTGAACAGAAAAGCCACCCAACTCTGATCTCCATAAGATCAGGACACAAAATTCCAGCAATCCTGATCTTGGAAATTTGTACCCTTAGAATTGTTTGCCCACTAGGAAATCCAATTTAACCCTTGACTGCTGTTCAATTTGCTGTTGCTTGTAATTGGTGCAGAGTCCCCACCCCAGATGTTTTTCTTCCCCCCAAATCTCCTATGTGAATTTTACTGTGCTTTTACACATCTGGTTGGAAACACACACACACACACACACACACACACACACACACACACAATGCTTTCCCTTCATAATAGATGTCTTAGGTAAGTTCATCAATGTGTTCTCCTTTGAAATGGGGATCCTTGTTCTCCTGTAGAATTTGTTGTCTTCCATTGTCCTTGCTTTCTTTCTGCTCTGAGCTTCTTCCTTCTTTCCATCCACTGTGTTTGTCTTTGCTTCGTTCTGGTTTCCCTGTGCCCTGGAGCCACAGCCAGACTCTTCTTTGGAGGTATCTCTGACTTTTAATCTTAGAATCTCTAGTAGTCAGCTTTGCTAGAAGAAATTTTAATTTGTGTTTCCTGCCAACTATCCTCACTGTAGTTCCTGGTGACTCTGACCAAGAGGACGGAAGTGTGACGATGTCGATAGAACTCAAGGCCAGTTACAAGGAAAGGAACACCCTGGTACTGGATTACTACATCCTGGCACCCTAGATGAAGGTTCCTTTGAACAAGGCAAAGTGGCTCTCTACCTTCTGACTCAGACTCTGGTAGCCATCAAGATATTGGAAAAGATCACAAGTATAGACTTATTAGTCATCTCTGAGATTGACCTCATGAAATTAGTATACCATAGTCCCATAATATAGCTTCTACAGGTCATTGAGACCTTGTGATGGAATATGCAACCCAGGGATCCCCGAGGAACTACATCAACAAGTATGGGCGTCTGCAAGAGGAAGAGGCACGTAGCATATTTAGGGAGCTCTGTCCATCAGCTATATCCATAGTCAGAATATTGCCCACCCTGACTTCAAGGCTGAGAACATCTTATTGGATTGGGAGGGGCATGTGAAACTCACTGAATTTTGTTTACATAAAAGATTGGCCTCTGAGGAAAAGTTCAAGGGCTTTTGTGGCACAGCACAATACTGTGCTCCTCAAGTGTTCTGTCACACACCATGTGATGTCCTTCCAACTGACATATTGAGCCTAGGACTCCTATTATATTATTTATATTATATATATATTTTCCTCCCATTTAGAGAAATCAAAAGATTGCTTTCCAAGATAAAGAAAGAAATCCTATCCTGGAGCTGTTGGACCCCATATCACCTCTCCCCAGAGCTTCAAGACCTATTGAAGAGATTAATGAAAATAAACCCCACGATGAGACCATCCATCAAAGATATAATGACACACCTATGGCTGTGCCATGTTCCAGACACATTGAGTTCCTCAGAGGAAATTCCTAGAGAACCAGAGCCCAACATTGCCTTTGGGATGTTTGTGATTGGATACAACATTCAAGAACTCAGATATACTTTGAGGGAGTGGAAGTATAGTCATGCCATGGCAACATACTTGACTATCAGAAGGGAGTCGACCTAGCAGGCACAATTGAATCACTATGGAGGCCAGGGTGGTACACTGGACCCTACAACAGCTTCCAACCTTCCTCTGCCTGCAAGGAGGTTAACCAGTGCCCTGAGCCTTCCTACCTTCTCTTTCTCTGAGGTGCTTGGAAATGGGGGGAAAGGGTGTAAGAGGAGGCACAGTATGCCTCCCTCCCTTTTTTCAATTAAGAATAGCTTCCTAGAAAACACCTCCCCACTGCAGGGGCTTATGCCTCACTTCGGAAAAGGGACATTCAGGCAGAATGAGGGCAGCATCAATTCCACAATTTCATCATCAAGGAAAGGAAATGCAACAAAAACTACAACAACAACAACAACAACAATGACATCATCAGGAACCACTTGTTCACATCCTCACAAAAGTCAACCTTTGAAAACACACAAGATGTGGTCACTGAAAGCTCTGAGTCCTCAGAGACAAATAGCAGCATGTCCTCTTGGGAGTCCAAGACCAGAAGCCTCTTCCTCAGTAAGAAGATACAGGAAGAGAATCCAGGCAAGTAATTCTTAGAAGACAGCACCTGGGCCTCCAGGGAAACAGACCATCAGGAGCAACTACGAAGGCAGTGCCAGGGTATGCCCAGAGTCTCTCTGAGCAGGTTAGGCTGGAAGGGCATGAAGAAGATGATTCCCAAATCCTTAAGAAGATTGTCTTGCTGCCTCCAAGTGACAAATATCAAAATCATGGCAGCCACTGTAGAGTGCTTCAGAGACACAGGCTAAGTCAATTAGCTGGGATGTGATGGGAAAGGATACACTCTGGTTCTTTCTTCCATTAAAATAACCTCAGCATTCACATTGAGGAGTTTGGTGACATTGTATCTATCATGGCAGAGAGAAAATCCCATCCTTTCCCCTCTCCTATGACCAGTCCTCCAAAACTTGAGCTACCTGTAGACAGCAGAAGATAGTGGCCCAATGCTAGGCAAGGATGCTGGAGACGGTTGGAAAGGGATCCATGGTGCACTCAGGAAGGATCAGCCTGAGGGCCCATGTCAACACAGGACCAGCACAGCCAACCATAAGTCTGGCCGATTTCTACTAAGATTTCTTTTCCTTTTCTTTTTCTTTTCCTTTTTCTTTTTCAACACCGTAAACGGCACATGTTTATTAAACACCCAGACACAGGAGGAGGATGCCTGATTCAGGGCTGAAGTACCCACCAGCTGCCTCTGCCTAATGCCTGTGGTTATATAAGTCACAGGGACACCTCACAAACTCAGCACCTGAGCTCCATCGGCAGCATGAGAGAGGTAGAAGGTGGCTGTCCCACTTTCCTGCTCCTGTAAGTGATGCTTGACAAGGGGGGCAGCAGAGGCCTCCAGCAATGTGACAGTGCAGCCACCAAAGCTAAGGCCTGTCATGCAATTGCCATAAATCCCAGGTACAGAGAGCGAGTCCTCAACTAATCGGTCCAGCTCAGGACAGCTCACGCCATAGACATCCCTGAGTGAATAGTGACTGTCCACCATGAGACCCCAAAGTCCCTGAGTCTCATCGATTTAGAGCAGTTGCTGCGTGGCCTGTTCTCCAGATCTCACCTACTACATGTAAGGGCTGCCAGAAGCCCTCCTTGCTCATCAGCTCTCTGCCTGCCTCAAGCTCCTCCATCCGCACCTCTAGAAGGCTCACCTTGCCCAGGGCCTGGGCCATTTCTTCATACTGGCGTCAATGAATCTGGTACTTGCTGGAGCCCAAGGAATGGCGGACATTGGAGTTCGTGGTGAGCACAGCCAGCTTAGGGTCTGATAGTAACACCACGCTCTTTTCCATGGACCTGCAGTCAATGAGTAGCAAATAGCCTTTCTGCCCCAGCAGTGCGATGACTGGTTCATGATGCTACAGGGCACCCCAGCGAAGCTGTGCTCAGTCCTTTGACTAACCCGGGCCCGGGTTGCTATTGCCAGTGAGTCTGGGCAGAGCTGCTGGAGGAAGGTGTATGTGGCGACTTCCAGAGAAGCTGAGCTGGAAAGTCTACCCCACCCTACCCCAGGGACACTGAGCTGACCTCCACTGCATTGAAACCAGAGAGGGACAAAAGCTGGGTAATATTGAATCACTCCCTTGACATAATTGTCCCACTGTGGGATTCAAAGCTCCAAGGACCACTGAGCTGAGGTCAGTGGGAATAGCAGTTGCTGGGGTTCTTCTTCATCTTTGGAAACGGTGAGGAGAGAAAGAAGCCCATCTGCCCGCGGGCTCCAACCAGCAAGTTCACAAGCTCCAGAGCCATGGGCAGTCCCAGGACCTGGTTGTAGTCCCTGTACTCCTCGTTGTGGTTGACATGGCCAGGCGCCAACACTGCCAGCACTTGCTCGGCTCCTAACTCGTCCATGAAGGCCCGCCAGACCCTGGCCAGCACCTCCACCATCCAGGGCAGTCTCCAAACAGCCATGATGCTCATCTGCAGCTGACACACCGCCCGGCGGGAAGCTGGGGTTCTACTAAGATTTATGTGTCTGTTGCGAGTGCTGTCAGAGACCCTGTGGTCCCTGGAGGATGATAGCAGAGGGTGGAGAGGAGCCTGCTGAGGATGCACACAGGAGCAGGGAGGAGAGATCCAGGAATTTCAGGTGGCTGTGTGTTAGTCAGGGGGAAGCTCTGTCCATATCTCAAGCTTAAACGAGAGGCACAATGTTTTTCCCTGAAGTCTGGAGGATGAATCAGAGAAGAAAGTCTGGGTGGTGTTCCTTCTGCCTATCCCATAGAGGAGCTCCACACTGGGCAGCCGTCAAACAATAGCTGTGGTCCAGTGCACTGCTCTTCACAGCATTCAGAAGCTTGGAAAAAAGCATCCATGGAGCACTGGTGATTACCAAGGCAACTGAGAATAAACGCCAGGCTACAGAGAACCCTCGTGCACAGTGAGGACATCAGCTCAGCTGCCTGTCTTCAGGTGTACCTGTAAGCTGAGAAGACAGTGGTCCTGGAGGCAGAGGAAGGAACCCAGAGGAACATGTTCCATGTGTCCGAAAGATATGCATGACCAGGTTAAGGCAGCAACAAAACTGAGAAGCAGTAAAAGTGCATCTGGAGTCCCAAGTGAATTCAGAGGGGCAGAGACTGCTCAGCCCCACAGTTCTGCTGCAGTCCTCCATAGCATCCTGGGTAATGCTCAGATCCTGAGAGGTATCCAGAGCCTTATAAAGCTACCAGCTCTAGTCTCTGGTTGTGCAGATTACATTCAAACTTGAGTCATTTGATGGGTATTCTTCATCTAGCGGGACACACACACACACACACACACACACACACACACACACACACAGAGTGACTCACATACAAACAGACACATGCACAGTGGAGAATAATGAAGATTCCTTGAAGTGGATGGAATCCTCAACAAACAAGGTAATTTCATATTTTGAGAGATGCCTTCTTCTGGAAATAATCCTCCAAGTTAGTTTTGTTTAGTCTCCACACCCTTCTGATACATCAATTCCCTATTCTACTGCTTTCTAGAAGTCATGGGAAGCCAGGATGTGCCTCGTTCCCCATTTTGGCTCAGAGTATGCAGTCCTGTGCAAGGTGAGGCTTAACTATGATCTGTCATTTGAGGAGATCCAAGATGAGGTCTGAAGTGCTTGCCTCTAGAGTCCAGAGAAGTTGCTGGTAAGAAGGATTGCATGGGCAGGGAAATGATGGTAAATAGATGAGATCCCCTGATATGACAATGTGGGGTTTCCTCTGGGTAGCCCATTGTTATATGCCACATTCCCACCAAGTAGAAAGACCCAGAGAACCTCAAATATGTTAAAGAGGAACTGGATTCCTCTATCTCCTTACCCCACTCTATTGAAAATTGGTGTATATTGTTCAGATTTAACATAAAGGTGGTTAATGGCATGTGTATGTCCTTGCTCCCTGTGTAATCTCTGCTGCTGCTGCTGCTGCTGCTGCTGCTGCTGCTGCTGCTGCTGCTGCTGCTGCTGCTGCTGCTTCATTGTTTTTTCCATTGAAGTTTGGGAAGGGCCAAGAGATTCTGAAGCCATTCAATCCGCATTCAAAAGCCGTGTGCTCATCAAACTACAGAACACACCAGTAACATCGCTCAACACAGAACAAGGCTTGCAGCCAGCCTCACCTGCAGCGATGTGGGAAATGGCCACCTTTTTGAGCACAGAAAACCTGAGTGGAAGAGTACCACCCACAGCAGAGACATCACCTCATGCCTGCAGAAATGCTCAGTTCTCAAAGGACTCCACGTTTTAAAGCTGTGTCATTGCCGATATTAGGCATTGTGTGTCTGGGTGATTATTACCCTCCCATGATGTCGACAGAGAGCTGGACTGCATGCTCTGCCTGCAACAGAAGTGTTACCAAGAAACACACACAGCAACCTGGAATAACCCTCTGTTTCTGCAAAGGAAGGATTATTATTTTGTCTTCAAAATAAATGTTGAGAGCTTCAGCTGCCCAATGCCTCCCCTAATTCTTGATACATCATCTCTTCCTACTAGTAGATGAACAGAACTGGCAATTCACGAGACTCTACCACATTCATTGCCTGCAGTACAGCTCTGACTTCTTATTGTTTTCCACTGGCTCATTTCCCTGATTTTACACCAACATCTGCCAATCATTTTAGCATCTCTTTTTAGGTTGCCTAATTTCTTTTCCTTTTTTTATTGGATATTTTTATTTACATTTCAAATGTTATTCACTTAGCTGGTTTCCCGGACATAAGACCACCAACCAATCTCCCCTCCTCTTCTTGTGTAAGGGTGTTCCCTCTCCAACCACCTCTCTACTTCCTGCCCCTACCCCAACTTTCCCCTACACTGCAGGGTCCAGCCGTGGCAGGACCAAAGGCTTCTCCTTCCATTGGTGCCCAACAAGGCCATCCTCTGCTATATATGCAGCTGGAACCATGGGTCTGTTCGTGTCTAGTCTTTGGGTAGTGGTTTAGTCACTGGGACTTTTGGTTGGTTGGTATTGTTGTTCTTACTGGGTTGCAAATCCCTGCAATCCTTCAATCCTTTCTCTGACCCCTCCAAGGGGGACTCCATTCTCAGTTCAATGGTTTCCTGCTAGCATTCACACCTGTATTGGTCATGCTCTAGCTGTGCCTCTCAGGAGACAGCTATATCAGGCTCTGATCAGCATGCACTTGTTAGCTTCATCAATATTATCTAGTTTTGCTGGATATATACATATATATTGTTTTGCTGGAGATATATATATATATATATATATATATATATATATATATAAGTTATATACCAATGTGGGGCAGGGTCTGAATGGCCATTCCTTCCATTTCTGCTCCAAACTTTGTCTACATATCCTGTTCTATGAATGTTTTTGTTACTTCTTTGAAGAAGTAGTAAAGCATCCCCACTTTGCTCATCCTTCTTTAGCTTCATGTGGTCTATGGATTATATCTTCGGTAATTCTAGCTTTTGGGCTAATATCCACTTATCAGTGAGTGCATACCATTTGTCTTTTTCTGTGATTGGGTTACTTCACTCAGGATGATATCTTCTAGTTCAATACATTTGCTTATGAATTTCATGAAGTCATTGTTTTTGATAGCTGAGTAGTACTCCGTTGTGTAGGTGTAACACATTTTCTGTATCCATTCTTCTGTTGAAGGGTATCTGGGTTCTTTACAGCTTCTAGCTTTTACAAAGACTGCTATGAACATGGTGATACATGTGTCTTTGTTTTATGCTGGAGCAGCCTTTGGGTATCTGCCCAGAAGTGATATAGCTGGGTCCTCAGGTAATGCAGTGTCCAGTTTTCAGAGGAATGTCCAGACTGATTTCCAGAGTGGTTGTACCAGTTTGCAATCCCACCAACAGGGGAGGAGTGGTCCCCTTTGTCCACATCCTCGCCAGAGTCTGTTGTCACCTGAGTTTTTGATCTTAGCCATTCTGACTGATATGAGGTGGAATCTCAGGGATGTTTCAATTTGCATTTCCCTGATGTCTAAAGATGTTGAACATTTCTTTAGGTACTTCTCAGCCATTCGATATTCCTCATCTGAGAATTCTGTGTTTAGCTCTGTATCCCATTTTTTGTTTTTTCATTTATATTTGTTTATCTTTTATTGGATACTATTTTATTTACATTTCAAATGTTATTTCCTTTCCCGGTTTCCAGGACATTAGCCCCCTATGACATCCCCATCCCCTTCTTCTATAACGGTGTTCCCCTCCCCATCCAACCCCCTTTCCCCCACCTCCCCAACATTCCCCTACACTGGGGGTCCAACCTTAGCAGGACCAATGGCTTCTCCTTCTATTGGAGCCCAACAAGGCCATCCTCTGCTACCTATACAGCTGGAGCAATGGGTCAGTCTATGTATAGTTTTTGGGCAGTGGTTTAGTCCCTGGGCGCTCTGGTTGGTTGGCATTGTTGTTATTATGTTTTGCCAACCTCTTCAGCTCTTTCAATCCTTTTGTTAATTCCTCCAAGGCGGGTATAATTCTCAGATCAATGGTTTGCTGCTAGCATTCGCCTCTGTTTGACATGCTCTGGCTGTGTCACTCAGGAGAGATCTGTAACTGCTTCCTGTCGGCATGCACTTCTTAGCTTCATCAATCTTATCTAGTTTTGGTGGCTGTGTATGTGTGTGTGTGTGTGTGTGTGTGTGTGTGTGTGTGTGTGTGTGTGTGTGTGTGTGTGTGCCACATGTGGAGCAGGCTGTGAATGGCCAGTCCTTCTGCCTGTGCTCCAAATTTTGCCTCCATATCCCCTATTTCTGTTCTACCTTTTTGGAAAAAGTGAAGCATCTGCACTTTGGTCATCCTTCTTGAGCTGTGTGTAGTCTGGGTGATTGAAGCTTTTGGGCTAATATCCACTTATTAGTGAGTGCATACCATGTATGTTTTTCTGTGATTGGGTTACCTCATTCAGGATGATATTTTCTAGTTCAATCTATTTGCCTATGAATTTCATGAAGTCACTGTTATTGATAACTGTATAGTACTCCATTTTACCACAATTTCTGTATCCATTCCATTGTTGAAGGGCATCTGGGCTCTTTTCAGCTTCTGGGTTTTAAATAAGGCTGGTATGATCATAGTGGAGCATGCGTGTTTACTGTATGTTGGAGCAGCTTTTGTGTATTTGTCCAGGAAAGATATAGCTGGGTCCTCATGTAGTGTAATGTCTAATTTTCTGAGGAACCTCCAGACTGATTCCCAGAGTGACTGTACCAGTTTGAAATCCCACCAACAAATAAGGAGTGTTCCTCTTTCACCATATCCTCGTCAGCATCTGTTGTCACCTGTGTTTTTGATCTTAACGGTTCTGACTGGTGTGAAGTAGAATTGCAGGGTTGTTTTGATTTGTGTGTCCCTGATGACAAAGGATGTTGAACATTTCTTTAGCTACTTCTCAGCCATTTGATTTCCTCAGATGAGAACTCTTTGTTTATCTCTGTACCCCATTTTAATAGGGTTATTTGGCTCTCTGGAGTCAAACTCTTTGTATTCTTTGAATATTTTGGAGAGTAGCCCTGTATCCGACGGAGGATTGGTAAAGATCTTTTCCAAGTCTGTTGGTTGCCGTTTCACCCTAATGACGATACTCTTTGCCTTGCAGAAGTTTTGTCATTTTATGAGGTTCCGTTTGTTGATTCTTGCTCTTAGAACATAAGCCATTGATGTTTTCTTCAGGAAATTTTCCCCAGAGCCCATGTGATGGAGACTCTTACACACTTTTTCTTCTATCAGTTTGAGTGTATCTGGTTTTATATGGAGGTCCTTGATCTACTTGGATTTAAGCTTTGTCCAGGGTGATAAGAATGGATCTATTTTCATTCTTCTACATGCTGACCTCCAGTTGAACCAGCACCATTTGTTGGAAATGCTATCTTTTTTTCCATTAAATGGTTTTAGCTCCTTTGTCACAGATCAAGTGAAAATAGGTATATGGATTCATTTCTGGGTCTTCAATTCTATTCCACAGATCTATCTGCCTGTCTCTGTACAAATACCATACAGTTTTTTTTCTTTCTTTTTTTTGTTTTTTTTTTTCATTTTTGGGTTTTTTTTCTTGTTTGTTTGTTTGTTTTGTTGGTTGGTTGGTTTTTTATCGCTACTGGGCTGTAATACTGCTTGAGGTCAGGGATGGTGATTCCCCCAGAAGTTCTTTTATTCGCTCTCCTGGGTTTTTTGTTATTCCAAACGAATTAGCAAATTGCTATTTCTAACTCTATGGAGAATTGAGTTGGGATTTTGATGGGGATTGCATTGAATTTTTGGATTGTTTTTGACAAAATGTCCATTTTTACTATATTAACCCTGCCTATCCATGAGCATGGGTGGTCTTCCCATCTTCTGAGATGTTCCTCAATTTCTTTCTTCACAGACTTGAAATTTTTGTCATACAGATCTTTCACTTGCTTGGCTAGAGTCACAATGAGGTATTTTATATTATTAGGGACTATTTTGAAGGACTATTTGTCATTTTCCTAATTTCATTTTAACCTGTTTATTCTTTCAGTAGAGGAAGGCTACTGATTTGTTTCAGTTAATTTTATATCCACCCACTTTGCTGGATGTTTATCAGGTTGAGTAGTTCTCTGGTGGAACTTTTGTGGTCATTTAAGTATACTATCCTATCACCTGCAAATAGTGGTATTTTGTCTTCTTCCTTTCCAATTTGTATATCGTGTCTTCCTTTCATTGTCTGATTCCTGTGGATAGGACTTCGAGTACTATATTGAATAAGTAGGAACTAAGTGAGCAGCCTTCTCTAATGGAATTGCTTCAAGGTTTTCTCCTTTTAGTTTAATGTTAGCTACTGGTTTGCTGTATATTGCTTTTACTATGTTTAGTTATGGGCCTTGAATTACTAATCTTTCCAACAGTTTCATCTTGAAGGAATGTTGAATTTTTGTCAAGTGCATTCTCAGCATGTAATGAAATGATTTTGTGGTTTTTTTCTTTGAGTTTGTTTATATAGTGGATTACATTGATGGATATCCACACATTGAACCATTCTTGATTCCCTGGTATGAAGCCTACTTGATCATGATGGATGATTGTTTTGATGTGTTATTGGATTCGGTTTGTAAGAATTCTATTGAGTATTTTTGCTTGATATTCCTAAGGTAAATTGGTCTGAAGTACTCTTTCTTTGTTGGGTATTTGTGTGGTTTAAGCATAAGCATAATTGTGGCTTCATTGAAAGGATTGGGTAGTACTCAGTCTGTTTCTATTTTGTGGAATAATTTGGACAGTATTGATATAAGGTCATCTATGAAGATCTGATAGAATTCTGCAGTAAACCCATCTGGTCCTGGACTCTTTTTGGTTGGGAGATTTTTAATAACCTTCTCTATTTCTTTAGGAGTTATGGGGTTGTTTAGATGGTTTATGTGATCCTATTTTAACTTTGGTACCTGGTATTTTGCTAGAAAATTGTCCATTTCCTCCAGATTTTCCAGTTTTGTTGAATATTGGCTTTTGTTTTAAGATCTAATGATTTTTTTAATTTCCTCAGATTCTGTTGATATGTCTCCCTTTGCATTTCTGATTTTCTTAATTTGGAAACTGTCTCATTGCCCTCTGGTTAATCTGACTAAGGGTTTATCTATCTTTTCTTTTCTCAAGGAACCAGCTCCTGGTTTTGTTGTTTCTTTGTATAGTCCCTTTTATTTCTCTTTTGTTGATTTCAGGCTTGAGTCTGATTATACCTTGTTTTCTACTCCTCTTGGGTATATTTGCTTCTTTTTGTTCTAGATCTTTTGGGTGTGCTGTCTAGCTGCTAATGTATGCTCTCTCCTTTTTCTTTTTGGAGGCAGTCAGAGCTAGGAGTTTTCCTCTTAGCACTCTTTTCATTGTGTCGTATAAGTTTGGGTATGCTGCGCCTTCATTTTCATTAAATTCTAAAAAAATCTTTAATTTCATTCTTTAGTTCTTCTTTGCCCAATTTATCTTTGAGCAGAGTGTTGTTCAACTCCCATGTGTATGAGTGCATTCTGTGTTTTTGCTTTTTTATTGAAGTCCAGCTTTATTCCATGGTGACCTGATAGATGCATTGCATTATTTCAGTCTTCTTATTTCTGTTGAGGCCTGTTTTGTGACCAATTATATGGCCAATTTAGAGAAGATACCATGAGGTGCTGAGAAGAAGGTATACACTTTTGTTTTAGGATGAAATGTTCTATAAATATCTGTTAAATTCATTTGGTTCATCACTTCAGTGAAACTAACTGTTTATGTCTCTGTTTAATTTCTGTTTCCATGATCTGTCCATTGATGAGAGCAGGCAGGGTCTTCAAATCTCCTACTATTATTGTGTGAGATAAAAGACCTCTTTTATTTCGGACAGATCTGGGAACAGAAAGGTGCACCTTGGTTTGTGTGACCTGAAGCCTTCACTCAGGTTGCTTGGTGCAGAACAGTTAGTCTTACCTCTGCTCCCAGGTGTGTAGTCACTTCTGGCAGCTGGCTTTCAGTTTTTGGTGCAGGCAGAAACCCGAAGGATCCTGCCACTGACTGCTCCTAGGTCACTGCGCCAGGAGAGCAAAGAGGGCACTAGGCAGTTTCCTCTTGGATCAGGAATGTGGGTAGAAAGTAGTTGTTTCCTCTGAGCTCTCAGGATTATTAGCACCTCTGAGGATCCAGCACTCTGCCCCCAGGATTTGGGTGCAGGGAACTGTGGGACTGGCTCAGTTTAGTTCCAGGGGCAGGCAGAGAAAATCAGGTTCCTGCCACTGACATGCTCCCACATTCCTGTATCTAGAGGCCACTAGCCAAGTTAATCTTGGTCCAGGAATTTGAGCAGGAGTGGCAGTCTCCCGCTGAGCTATCAGGATTGTCCTCACTTTTGGGAAGATTGCTCTATTCAATATTTTCCTCCTTTCTTGATTCTTTTCCTGAGCATATTCCTCTCTCAATTTACTTTTCTTGATGTAAATGTCAGAATCTCTTGGCACTGTCTTTCTCTGAAGCATGTTGCTAATGTGAAGGCAGGCTGGCCAGTAGTAACATCTTTTTCTGAATCCTGGGTGCTGTGCTGACAGATTTGTACCTCTTGCATTTTTGGCCCTAATTTGTAAAATTTTTCTTCCTATACATGTGTCCTGAACAACCATTCCACACGTTCAAACCCTTATCATAAATGCATGTGTTGACATATTCACAAACATTTACTATGACTAGAATTTTTCTGTACTTTTTTCTTTACATGACTGGTGACTTCATTTCCTTAAGGAGTTGATAGCTTGAATATGTTCTCACGAGACATCTTTGGTGTGGAGAACCTTTGATCCAGTGTCACTCTCACACCCAGTCTATATCTCTCCTTCTGAAACAACAGGGAGGGGCCTAGTTGTGCACATCCTTCAGAGTGATCTTAACAAGCATGACACTTTTATTCAGAGGCCCCTCTATCTACTCCAGTTAAGAGCTTGTAGCCTGGGGCTGGTTGGATGGAATGTTCATTCATTCATTCACGAGATGACAGTGTTATAAGGGTCTGGGGTGGATGTACTATACCCTTGAGATGAAACAAATTTCCTAGACCTAGGTCTATGCAGAAAATGTAAAAGTTGCAAGCAAAGAGAGGTGGATGGCTGTTGTGGGGAATACATGGTACAATAATAAACTGAAACTTTATTTGAACACACAAATAGTCCCCAGAGGGTCGTAGAAGAAACTGCAGACAGAAGTGGCTGTCCTTTTCTCTCCAACTAATCTTTAATATGCTCTAAAGTACCTCTGTTCCTTCTACACATGAGAATGGTTCATAGATAATGAACCTTACCTAAAGGGAAGAAGTTTGAGCTCTGTGGATACTACTACACTCATATGACCTCATGGATTCATTGGTGTTCATTCTTGATAGAAGCCTGATATTTGGTCATCATGTAGTTGACACCTAGGATACTAGACCTGTCCAGGGGTTGGGCAGTGTGTGGGTCTGACATGTATTCTGCTTAAAATTTTCATAAATATGATAGTGCCCCACAGATCCTGATCTGCCTTATGCACAGACTAAGTCCCATCTCCATAGATATATATCGTCTCTGATGTGGTGATAGGGCATGGATAATTTCTCCAACATGGAGGTACAATATGGTGGCCCCTGGCTATTGATCACTCCTGGAATATTCCACTTCTTTGGCTCCCCTGAGTGCGGTTCTCTTATGATATCTTTCTGCAGTCCCCTCATAGGTCACTTGTTTTGCCTTGAGGAAGTATGTGGCATCAGCCCTGCCTTGTACTAAAAATGGGCAGGACCCTATGTGCACTGGACACTTAAGAGGTCATGGCAAACAATAACAGTAAGAGATTTCAACACCCCATTCTCATCAATGGACAGATCATGGAAACAGAAATTAAACAGAGACATAGACAGACTAAGAGAAGTCATACCAAATGGACTTAAGAAATATTTATACAATATTCTATCCTAAAACAAAAGGATATACCTTCTTCTAACCACCTCATGGTACTTTCTCCAAAATTGAGCATATAATTGGTCATAAAACAGTCCTCAATAGATACAGAAAGATAGAAATAATACCATGCATCCTATCAGACCACCAGGGGCTAAAGCTGGTCTTCAACAACAATAAGGGAAGAACACCCACATATACATGGAAATTGAACAATGCTCTACTCAATGATAACCTGGTCAAGGAAGAAATAAAGAAAGAAATTAAAGAGTTCTTAGAATTTAATGAAAAATGAAGATATGATATTCCCGAACTTATGAGACACAATGAAAGCTGTGCTAAGAGGAAAACTCATAGCTCTGACTGCCTGCAGAAAGAAACAGGAGAGAGCATATGTCAGCAGCTTGACAACACATCTAAAAGCTCTAGAACAAAAAGAAGCAAATGCACCCAGGAGGAGTAGAAGGCAGGAAATAATCAAACTCAGAGCTGAAATCAACCAAGTAGAAACAAAAAGGACCATAGAAAGAATCAACAGAACCAAAAGTTGGTTCTTTGAGAAAATCAACAAGATAGATAAACACTTAGCCAGACTAACGAGAGGACACAGAGAGTGTGTCCAAATTAACAAAATCAGAAATGAGAAGGGAGACATGACTACAGATTCAGAGGAAATTCAAAAAATCATCAGATCCTACTATAAAAGCCTATATTCAACAAAACTTGAAAATTTGCAAGAAATGGACAATTTCCTAGACAGATCCCAGGTACTGAAGTTAAATCAGGAACAGATAAACCAGTTCAACAACCCCATAACTCCTAAGGAAATAGAAGCAGTCATTAAAGGTCTCCCAACCAAAAAGAGCCCAGGTCCAGACGGGTTTAGTGCAGAATTCTATCAGACCTTCATAGAAGACCTCATACCAATATTATCCAAACTATTCCACAAAATTGAAACAGATGGAGCATTACCGAATTCCTTCTATGAAGCCACAATTACACTTATACCTAAACCACACAAAGACCCAACAAAGAAAGAGAACTTCAGACCAATTTCCCTTATGAATATTGACGCAAAAATACTCAATAAAATTATGGCAAACCAAATCCATGAGCACATCAAAACAATCATCCACCATGATCAAGTAAGCTTCATCCCAGGCATGCAGGGATGGTTTAATATACGGAAAACCATCAACGTAATCCATTATATAAAGAAACTGAAAGAACAAAACCTCATGATCATTTCATTAGATCCTGAGAAAGCCTTTGAAAAAATTGAACACCACTTCATGATAAAAGTCCTGGAAAGAATAGAAATTCAAGGTCCATACCTAAACATAGTAAAATCCATATTCAGCACACCAGTAGCTAACATTAAACTAAATGGAGAGAAACTTGAAGCAATCCCACTAAAATCAGGGAAAAGACAAGGTTGCCCACTCTCTCCCTACTTATTCAATATAGTTCGTGAAGTTCTAGCCAGAGCAATCAGACAACAAAAGGAGATCAAAGGGATACAGATCGGAAAAGGAGAAGTCAAAATATCACTATTTGCAGATGATATGATAGTATATTTAAGTGATCCCAAAAGTTCCACCAGAGAACTACTAAAGCTGATAAACAACTTCAGCAAAGTGACTGGGTATAAAATTAACTCAAATAAATCAGTACCCTTCCTCTACACAAACAAGAAACAAGCCAAAAAAGAAATTAGGGAAATGACACCATTCATAATAGTCCCAAATAATATAAAATAACTTGGTGTAACTTTAGCAAGCAAGTGAAAGATCTATATGATAAGAACTTCAAGCCTCTGAAGAAAGAAATTGAAGAAAATCTCAGAAGATGGAAAGATCTCCCATGCTCATGGATTGGCAAGATTAATATAGTAAAAATGGCCATTTTACCAAAATCGATCTACAGATTCAATGCAATCCCCATCAAAATACCAATCCAATTCTTCAAAGAATTAGACAGAACAATTTGCAAATTCATCTGGAATAACAAAAAACCCAGGAGAGCTAAAACTATCCTCAACAATAAAAGGACTTCCTGGGGAATCACTATCCCTGAATTCAAGCAGTATTACAGAGCAATAGTTATAAAAACTGCATGGTATTGGTACAGAGACAGACAGACAGACCAGTGGAATAGAATTGAAAACCCAAAAATGAATGTACACACCTATGGTCCCTTGATTTTTGACAAAGGAACCAAAACCATCCAATGGGAAAAAAGATAGCATTTTCAGCAAATGGTGCTGGTTCAACTGGAGGTCAACATGTAGAAGAATGCAGATCGATCTGTGCTTATCACCCTGTACAAAGCTTAAGTCCAAGTGGATCAAGGACCTCTACATCAAACCAGACACACTCAAACTAATAGAAGAAAAACTGGGGAAGCATCTTGAACACATGGGCACTGGAGAAAATTTCCTGAAAAAAACACCAATGGCTTATGCGCTAAGTTCAAGAATCGACGAATGGGATCTCATAAAACTGCGAAGCTTCTGTAAGGCAAATGACACTGTTGTTATGACAAAATGCAACCATCAGATTGGGAAAAGTTCTTTACCAATCCTCCAACTGATAGAGGGCTTATATCCAAAATATAGAAAGAACTCCAGGATTTAGACTGCAGGGAGACAAATAACCCTATTAAAAATGGGGTTTGGGGTTGGGGATTTAGCTCAGTGGTAGAGCACTTGCCTAGCAAGCACAAGTCCCTGGGTTCAGTCCTCAGCTCCTGGAAAAAATATGGGGTTCAGAGCTAAACAAAGAATTCACAGCTGAAGAATGCCTAATGGCTGAGAAACACCTAAAGAAATGTTCAACATCTTTAGTCATAAGGGAAATACAAATCAAAACAACCCTGAGATTTCACCTCACACCAGTGAGAATGGCTAAGATCAAAAACTCACGTGACAGCAGATGCTGGCAAGGATGTGGAGAAAGAACACTCCTCCATTGTTGGTGGGATTGCAGACTGGTACAACCATTCTGGAAATCAGTCTGGAGGTTCCTCAGAAAATTGGACATTGAACTACCTGAGGACACAGATATACCTCTCTTGGGCATATACCCAAAAGATGCCCCAACATATAAAAGAGACACGTGCTCCACTATGTTCATAGCAGCCTTATTTATAATAACCAGAAGCTGGAAAGTACCCAGATGCCCTTCAACAGAGGAATGGATACAGAAAATGTGGTACATCTACATGATGGAATATTACTCAGCTATCAAAAACAACGACTTTATGAAATTCATAGGCAAATGGATGGAACTGGAAAATATCATCTTGAGTGAGTTACCCCAATCACAGAAAAACACACATGGTATGAACTCATTGATAAGTTGATATTAGCCCGAAACCTTGAATTACCCTAGAACCTTGAATTACACCTGAAACTCAAGAAAGATGACCAAAATGCGAATGCTTCACTCCTTCTTTAAAAGGGGAACAAGAATACCCTTGGGAGGGAATAGGGAAGCAAAGTTTAGAACAGAGGCAGAAGGAACACCCCATTCAGAGCCTGCCCCACATGTGGCCCATACATATACAGCCACCAAACTAGATAAGATGGATGAAGCAAAGAAGTGCAGGCTGAAAGAACCGGGTGTAGATCTCTCTTAAGAGACACAGCCAGAATACAGCAAATACATAGGCGAATGCCATCATTAAACCACTGAACTGAGAATAGGACCCCCGTTGAAGGAATCTTAGAAAGAACTGAAAGAGCTTGAAGGGGCTTGAGACCCCATTTGAACAACAATGCCAACCAACCAGAGGTTCCAGGGACTAAGCCCCTACCCAAAGACTATACATGAACTGACCCTGGACTCCAACTTCGTACGTAGCAGTGAATAGCCTAGTAAGAGCACCAGTGGAAGGGGAAGCCCTTGGTCCTTCCAAGACTGAACCCTCAGTGAATGTGGTTGTTGGGGGGAGGGCGGTAATGGGGGGAGGATGGGGAGGGGAACACCCATGTAGAAGGAGAGGGGGAGAGGTTAGGGGGATGTTGGCCTGGAAACTGGGAAAGGGAATAACAATTGATTAAAAAAAAATACTCAAGTTAATAAAGATGAAAAAATAAAATAAACCATCCCTTAATGCCTGGGATGAAGCTTACTTGAAAAAAAAAAGAGGTCATTGCATGTCTTTTCAGTTATTGATATTACAAAGTTGTCATTTGTTGATCCTCGAGGCTACTTGATGAATCCTGGTGCAATATATGGCCTCTACCCCATGAGTTTTGGTTCTGCAGTGGAGAGCAGCATGTGAGCTGATCAGTAGGGACTTGGATTGGTCCTGAGGTTAAGTGTGCATTCAACCTTGAGGATAGCAAGTAGCTGTGTATATGTGGCATTTACTAAGACCCTAGGTGTTGGGTCTGTCCTGTGCTTTCCTATTGTGTCCTAGATAATAGGTTTGCCCTAGTACTAGCATTCAGTAAACCTGGGTCTGAAGACTTCCTCTAGGCCAACATGTGGTTGGGCCACTGACATCTTGGCCTTACCTCCAGCCAGCTGTTGCCCGTCCCCTAGTCACTGTGCTTGATTGTGGAGCTGTATGTAAATTATCTTCTTCTGTACTGGAGACCTGGTGTGTGTGTGTGTGTGTGTGTGTGTGTGTGTGTGTGTGTGTGTGTGTGTGTGTGTGTGTTTCTTTGTGCTTGTAGGGTGTGCACTTGTTTGTGTACCTTCCTTTGTTTTTCTCTCCTGTGCAATTTTTATTTTCTGTGTTTCCTTCAGTGTAGTTAACCTGGTCAGATTGGAGTTTTCCTTCCAGTACCTTCTGCAGGGCTCAATTTGTTGATAGATATAGTTTAACCATATTTTTCCCACAGAACATTGTATTTTCTTCAACTGTGTTGATTGAGAAGTTTGCTGGGTATCATAGTCTGGAATTGCATCTCTGGTGTCTGAGAGTTGTAAGTCAGCTTTTTAGTTCTTTCTGGGTTTTAAAGTATCCATCCAAAATTCTGTGGAAATTTAAAAGGGTCTGCCTTTATATGTTACTTTTTCCTTTCCCTTTCAGTTTAAAATTCCTTTTATATATATTTAGTGTTTTCATTATCATATAGTCGGAGGTCTTTCTTTTCTGGCTCAATATATGTGGTGTTTTATGAGCTACATGGACATTTATAGAGATGTTTTTAGCTTAGGGAAACTCTCCTCTTCAATTTTGTTGACATTATTTACTGGTCCTTTGAGCTGGGGATTTTCTTTTCATGTAGCTGTTATTCTGAGGTTTGGTGCTTTCAGAGTCTCTGAGACACCATGTGTGTCTGTGTGAGTAACTTCTACAAACATATTCTTGGTGATTCATGAAGTTCTCATGTTTCTTCTACACCTGAAACTCTCTCTTTTATGTCCTGTATTTTATTGGTTATAATTATGTCTGTACTTTCTGTTTGCTTAGATTTTCCATCTCCAGGATTCCCTCACTTTGTGTTTTCTTTATTTTCTATATCTATTTTTAGTCTTGAACAGTTTATTCATTTTCTTCTCTTGTTTTTGTTTTCCAGTGTTAACCATCTATTCATCTTCTCTTTAAAGGCCTCCTCTACCATCTTCAACAAATTTGATTTAAGGATATTTTCATGTGTTTTGGCTGTGTTGGCTTGTCCAAGGCTTGCTGTAGTAAGATCCATTGCCTCTAGTGGGGTTTTATTGTCCTGGATGTATTTTACTTTACTCTTCCACTCGTGTCTGATTACAAGGGGTAGGTTTATTATAGGTTAAGGTTCTGATTTCTTAGTTTACTTTGTGAACTGGATGGGTGTTTTTCCCGCTTGAATTTTGTTTCTTTTCTGATCTTCTGGACTGGGTAGCATACAGTTTTCATTATCAGCCAGACGTCATGTCAAGTAGGGCCTCTTTACTGGGATTTCAAGGCCTGAATGACATCTGGGATTTTGGGAACCAACAATACCTCTGGTATCCCAAGAACTTGCATTGCCTTTGGGAAAGCAGAGATGGTCTACCAAAGTTGTGGTGTTTAATATTGTGCCCAGGAAATGGGGTGTACTTCATGCTATTGGGTATACACTATGGGAAGTTAGTATGCAGGGTACCATATATTGCCTGTGGTCCCTAGTGTTCTCATGGCATGAGAGGCTTACATAATTGTGAACCAGAATATGGAACCCAGAGATCGTGTGCCCTTTGGGGATATTGGTCTAGTTTAAGTGGAAATGTTGGGCATGAGATGGGGTAATATCTAGGGTCCATGGTCCTTCAATGAATGACCTCTAGGAAGGCAGTCAGGAACTCAGCATGTCTTCTGAAACTTTGGAGCTTTCGTAGAGTTCAGAGCAGTAGTCCATTGTCATCATGTTGGGAATCATGGTGGAATGCAGATAGACATAGTGTTGAAGACATAGCTAAAAGTTCTATATCTGGATTGACAAGCTGTGGACAATGACAAGGAACTAGCCTCAGCATTTGGAAATTCTAGGCCCATCCCCAGTCACACTATCTCACACTTAGTCCAAGGAGGCCATGTTTCCTAAAAGTGTCACTCACTCCCTATGAAACTACCAAGGGCATTTTCACTCAAACTACTACATTCTACTCCATTGTGTCCATAGTCTTATAGACCTATCATGCAAAAACCATTCAGTCTTTCTCTGAATGTCTATACTAGCACAGCACTGTTTGAAAGTATTAATTTCAAAGTCTCTTCTGAGACATATGCAATCTCTTAAATGAAATCCCCTGTAAAATCACAAAGAAGAAAGAAGCAAGTCACATTCTTCAAAAAAACAATGACAGGGAATATTCATTACCATTCCCAAATGATATAAGAAAAACATAGTGAAGAAATGAGGTACAAAGAAAGACTGAATACCAGCTAGACATACTCCCAACTCTGCAACTTCATGTCTCATGCCAAAATACTCTTCAAATCTCCAACTCTTTTCAGCCTTGTTCACTACAACACATTTCTTTTTCTTGGGCTGATTCAACCCATTGTTCACAGGTTTGTTCAAGAAATATCCCCAGGCTATGGCATCTCCAACATCTTTGGGGCTTTAAGGCCATCCAGTCTTCATTGTCACAGATTCATGCAATGGTCTCTATGCAAGGAAACCCCTAACATGTGTCTGACCTCTGAACTTTCCTTCTCCATGGACAGAGATTCTACAATCTCTTTCTTGGAACCTTGACTCTGAACCCCAAACCACAAGGCCAACGCTGCCAACTTCCATTACTTGTTGGACTGGAACATGGCCCCTTATGAAAATACATTGCCCTCTTTTTCAAACACATTATAACCAGCTTTTTGTTTTCAATGAGTTTCTTTAATGACTAGGGTTGGATATCATGGAAAATGCTATGAAAACTAGGGTGGCCTTGAACTCTGAAATCTGCTTGTCTCTGCATCCCTAGTGCTAGTATTAAGATATATGCAAGGCCCTAAGCTGAACTCATATACCATTTCACAAGTTGGGAGTTTGTCTGGGTAGCATTTTAACTTGATGTCAACCATTCCTTAATTTCCATTTAGAATCAAGCATTACCATTTTTCAATGTCCACAGACAGAGGATTTGATTGCATTAAACTCCCTGGTGCTCTCTTTCTCAACTGTAAATTTAGTTTTGTTCCTAGCTCAGCTTGCTCCTTTTCATTAGAGAACTTTATAAGACAGGCCAGCAGGAACCACATGACACAATCAATGCTTGGCTGCCTTAATTGTCCTCTGACAAAACTTTTAAAGATATAATATTTGAATTTGGCTTCAGGTTGATTTTTAACACAATGGCAGAAAGCAGCAATGCTCTTAAGCTAAAATATCATAAGATTATTTTCTAGGCCCCATACTAATATTCTCCTCTGAATCCTCTGGAGCCAGGCCCTCAACATTTAAATAACTTCAAACATCACTGTCTTCCATGATCATACAACTATGACCCATTAAACCTGCTTGAATTGTCCATTTACTCATTTTGCTCAAAGCCCCAAGTTGTTCCTTATTTCCTCGAAATGAAAACATGGTCTGTCCTATCATGGCAATATCTCAGTTTGTAGATGAACCTTAACCATGGCAACTCTTCAAATGGAAAACATTTAATTGATGCTGGGTTATATTCAAAGGTGCAGTCCATTATTATTGTGACAGGAAACATGGTGGCATAGAGGCCTACATGGTACTGGAGTGTTAACTGAGAATTCTACATCTGGATTGGGAGGCAGCAGGAAGAGAGAGGGACATTGGACCTGGGCTGAGCATTTGAAACCTCATGTCCCATCCCCACTCACACAACCTCCACCATGTCCATTTATGCTCCAACGAAGGCACACCACTTAATAGTGCTACTCCCTATGAACCTATGGTGCCATTATTATTGAAACCACCACAGTCTTATTTTAGAAAATGAGTAATTTTTCTTTTTCTTCTTCCTCCTCCTGCTCTTCCTACTCTTCCTCCCATATTTCTAGTAGCAGCCAAAGATTATGAATGCATTCCTGCATTTTTCTATACTCTGTGTTTTCACACACTATCTTTAGCCTTTGCACATACTTCTACACATGGCTGCTTGGTGACCTCCACTGCAAGGGGAAAGGCTTTCTGCTATGCTCTTCACTCAGTCTTTTGGCAGGTCCTAATATTTCTGGCTATCCTTTCATGTTTTTCTCACAATACTTAAATAAAACTGTTCATGAGCTTCTATCAAAAGATTTACAATATTAAGTCATTCACAAAACTAAAACCTGAACAAAGAAACTCTGATATCACTAGTACTATCACCAAAGCATGAGCCTACCTATATCTTGATTCCTGTATCCTTGGTTTTTATAAACAAGAATCCTTGACCTATTGCCATCATTTATTAACCAACTCTGTCAAGCAAATGCCTCTACATGTGAAAAGATCCCCCACCTTTCACATGTCATTTTTACAAACACACTCATTGTTATTATAGTACTAAAACTATATACTTTGTTCATTTTTCTATGTGTGTATGTATGTATATATAGATGTGTGTGTGTGTATGTGTGTGTGTGTGTGCATGCTTATATGAGGTTTACATGCAACAAGTGTGTTGGCTGGATTTCAGGGAGTCCTGAGGAAAACGTCTCATTCCTCAAAGTTGTGTTGCAGGTGTTTGTGAGCCAGCAGGGCTTTGCTGAGACCCAAACAAGGATTTTCATAAGATCAGGAGGCACTGGGCCATCTCCCTAGCAGCATTGTTTTACTGAGAATGATACAGCTTTAACTTATGGTTTTGCTTGCCTATGCTAATTATACAAAGTGAGTGAGTGTTAATCATGATAAATCCATCTGTGTGTATACTGAAATTTGACTGTAACAACACTTCTACTACTTTTTCTTGCCTTTTTCAAATCCATTGAAGCTCCCTGTCCTTTTTAAATAATACATCAGTACCAATGTTCCAAAGTATATTATTTAACACAAGAGTTTATACTTTAATTCTGTGGTACATAACTTGTGTGCTGTTCATATTTCGGAGACCAAAATAAAAACTTCCCCACACATTAAATGACGAAAACATTAAGAATACATGCCACTCCACAGCCCTTTACATAAAGCTATACATTTGCCAATGCTTGCTCCTAATCATAAGGATTATTGGACGTGTAAGAGATTCTTTTTCCTATAAGGACATTCAACTCTGAAAGAAAAGAATAACATGAAAAGAGAAAATGCCACTGATATTATCATGACAATTTTACCAAAGTTGCTATCCTTTGAGGGAAAGGAAAACAGTATTTGTTTTACTGCATGCAGAGAAAAACAGCAAGAACTTTTTGTAACCTTGTCATGTCCATAAGAATAAGCTCTCCTTGCCATTAAATTCTAAATGGATATTAGGACCTGAGTGCTTATCAGAGAGGCCAACCTTTGATACTGGAGGCCAGCCTAGCCTGGTGGTTATAAGAGAGACTAAAACAAATGAGTAAGCTTTCCCAGGTCCTGCCATGGAGGTGTAAGGCCTTACTCAAAGCTCTGTACATGTGGTAATCTCATTGGAGGTAGATTATGTTTATGTGTATAAGGAGAACCAGGCAGGACAAGCCAGTTCCCGTGGTCATGCCCATATTATGCTCTCTGGACAACCCTCAATGTCAGCCCAAGATTCTGAATCCATAGCCTTTGGAAATATGCTGTGACAGCAGTCTTTATCTAAGTGCTTGTAGGCCAACCATAGCTGAGGATTCCAAATCTGTCAGTTTAGGGTGGTAATCCATAACAATATGCTGAGTCTTTCAAACCTGAATCCCACAGGGTAATGCCAGAAGAAAGTGTTGACTGTACAGAATTCAAGAGTTTAGGAACTTAACTCTACCTCTGCACTTATTAAGCGACACTTAAGAGGTTTATACTTTGTTTTCTCTGCTTGATTACCAGTATTTCACTTTCAATCATACAGAAAAAAATCCCCTCTTCCCTAGAATCCAAACCGCTGTACAATTGATACACTTGGACTTCTGCCAGACCTTGGAATACAAAGCTGCTTCTGATGCGGCATAAGCTTCATATCAAGGCACCTTTCTGCAAGTCCGGGGCTGCAATCACACCTCGTTCACGGCAGTACCTTAAAACTCACACCTTTCTCATAGGACATGAAATTCATTTTAACTCACTTTAGGTCTACAGAAATTCACTTTCTTAATGCCCATCTTCTGCTGGGAAAACGAAGGCTCCCTTTGCCCTTCTGCAACCTCCACCTAGAGTGTGTTTCTGTCAGTCCTGATGGAAGAAGTCTTTGCTACTGCCTCCAGTACAATGGCGACTGGTAGAAATGTGTCCCGGGAACTCTTCTGTTTGTGCTGCTACCAAGGGTGCAAGGTCTCTGGTGAAGCATTTATCAGGGGATAGCACGAGGACGTGGGCGCAAAGGCCTCTGGGTGGAGCAGTTAACTGGGAGTGGCACGAGGAAGCGAACGCCTCCGGGTGAAGCAGTTGTTCAGGTAAGGCCTCTGAGTAAAACATTTGGGAGGTGTTTCTGTTTCTTGGCCATGGAGATCTTTGGGGGCATCTCATGCCTTGCGCTCTGTGGGCTTCTTGCCAAAGGTAAGAAGGGGTTAAGTACAACAAAGATTAGAAATAGTCAATTATATAATGGTACACTATAATACAAGTACCATTGCCTGGGTCTTTCAGCTTTGTATATACCAAAACTTTGGGTCTATGATTACTTGGTTTAAAATAATCTATCTTCAGTAATTTCTCACATGTACACATTGTAATTAGATGAGGTTCATTTGTTTCTTCTGCCTCTAACTGCAACAGGGCACTTTCCTGTTAGTCAGGTGAAGTGAGTGCTGTCTCCCGTGCTTACCCCTTCAAGTAGCCAAAGCTTTGTTCTCCTGCTTCTTACAAATAATTTGGAACTCTTTGAAGTAGGTTACCTATGTTTTATAGATGTTGTTTACTAAAGGATATTGCCATATCTTAATGTCAATCAGTCCTGTTGGTTTCCAGTCTCCATAAGTGTGGGTAGCCAAGTCTGCCATCGCATAGTAAGGAAATCAGTGGCTTGAAATAGAAATTTATTGTCTAGCATCAAAGAGCTGAGGGGAAAAAAGGAACATGACTACTGCTAAATAATGTTGAGGAAAAAAATTATTATAGTGATGTGGTTGACCATAGCCAAGATGGAGTGCCTTCTGGAAAAAAATCTAGAAGAGACATGAGAAGACTGTCTGGGCCATCTGAGGAGAGGAAGAAGGAAAGAGGGGAACAAGTTGAAGCAATGAGGAGACACAAAGTTTCAAAAAGCAATTAACCAACATCATATTTCTATTTTATAGGGAAGAAAAGACAAACCCCTGGGGCTGGGGAAATTTAGGGTGTGGGCTGAGGCATGCCAGCCAGGAGAGACCAAATGACTGAGGGATGTAGAGAGAACCTGGCTGCCAGTTTGATCTTTTAAATAGACACTTTAGTTATATGTTTCAGGGTTTGAAACTTAACAGTTGCCTGGGTTGTTCAGCCAGAATGCTCTTAGAAACTAGGTTGCTACCACTTACCTTCAGCTGTTGGATGGCCATCCACAGTCTTTTGGTTTGTAGAGTCATTGTTTCCAATTCTCTCTTTGCATGCATTTTCTTTACTTCTGATTTCCCCTTACTCCCTTTCTGCTCTTCCTGTTGCAAATATTGCTTCTCCCATGAACATCAATTGTTTAGTGTCTGCAGACATATGACCTCAAGATGATTAAGCCTTCTAAGACCTTTACTTTTGTTAGACTTAAATGTCTCCACAGACTCATGTTTTAATTCTCAGTAGTCCCTTCCCTAGCTAGTATTGCTGTCTGAAGAGACTAAGGAAACTTTGAAATGTGAAGCCTCAATCCAATGAGTTGCTCAGTGGGAGATGGATCTTGGCTGTTTTTGATTTGAGATTGTTTTGGGGGAGAGGACACTGTTAGTCCTCTTTTTTTGTACTCTGAACCTCTGTCCTCTTCCCACACTCTCCTGCAATGGAAAGACATTCTCCTCAAGTACAAAGGGCCCACCTATATTGAATAAACCCTGTGAAAGTTAGTTAAAATAAATGATTTCTTAATTTTGTTGTGCCAGGCATTTTATTTCATCAATGATGAAGTAACTAAGACAAATCTAATTTCAAGGAAGGTCATAATCCTAGCTTTTGGAGGTAGGGCACCAATGAATTTTTTAGGAGAGCACTATTTAATCTACAGCAGCATACAGCTTACTGTTTTTTCCTGGACAGAAATAATTCCTCTGAAAACCCAGTTGAAAGTTCAGTTGGAACTGTGCTTTCCTCGCAACCATGGAAGCCTGACATTAATTCCCGTAAGCTTTGAGGAGGAGAGTGATGTTATGATTAATGCCTGTAATCTTATCACTGTACAATGGATCTTGCACTCATCACTACCTTAGAGACTAAGTCCTAGTAACCTAGAATGCATCCTTGTGGCATTAGGACACAGAATTAAAGTCCTTTCCCTTGGAGATATATAAGCAAGAGTGAGTTCAGTTGTGACTTCTGTCTTTTATGCTTTCTTTGTCTCTGATTCTACTAAAAGGGCATCTGTTTGTTTTTTTAATGGAACTGCGCAGAAATATCACATGAAAAATGATGGGAAACTTTACTGAAATATTTAACAGAGGTTTAAAATGTGATTAAATTCTTGGCTTCAACTGGCCAAGACCAAAAGCAGTAATGCAAATATCAATATTTATCAACCAATAACCAAATACTGAATTCAAAACGTGTGAGAGATTTTAGATTATTTTCAACGCTGGTATTTTCTGATTTCCCAAACAGCACACATAGTTTATTGCAGATCTTGGAACAACGTACAATTTAAGATTTCAGTGATGTATTGGCATAGGGTATAAAAGTTGTCTACATGGATGCAAGGAAGCTTGAGTGTTAATTGTTCTGGTAAAGAGGGTTGACTTTTAGACGGTTCGTTTAAACTGGGTTAAACACACAGCCGGAACTCAGAGTCAAATTGTGTTCTCGTGCTTTCAGTGATCTCTCGGTGAGTTATTGCCTGTGGAGTGAGGTCCTTACAGCTTCCATGTTGTAGACTGTTTCATTAGCTTTTCCAAACGGATGTCCACACAGACAGTTTAATTCCATCAGTGATCCTCAGTCCCTGATTAGGAAATTGTCAAAAGACAAAATGAACACAGGAAGGTAGACGGTCTGTGAGGAATGACAACTAAGTTTTACCACTGAGCTCTCAACATGGAAACATACATGTATGCACTGAAACCTACATGCTCATGAACACACACAAACCAATACAATCTCTCCTTATCACACAGCTTCTTCTGACTCTTCTTTTTTACTTTTGTAGGAGACAGTCTCAGGGTCTAGTGCTCATACTGAGTCTGGCGCTTTGATTGATTTTGTTTGGAATTCAGAGCAAGTGCACGTTCATCTCTCTCACTTTAATGAAATTCTCACTGTCTTTCAGGTCACAGAAAGCCTGTTGCCCCACACCCGAATACAGTGGTCGGCCCTTGGCACTAACTGGCCTGTCCTAGCGTTAGCACAGTGCATCACTGCGTCTTCTGTGATGCTGTGTTCAGCTGCTCCTGGTGATTCATTCTAGACTTTACCTCATGTCCCAGTGGCTACTTCTGAGTCCGGCTTGCTGAGACTCCTGTCTGAGGTGATGATTTTGATGGAAATTCTGTGCAATTCTTTTGATGATTTTCATGAACATTGGCATTCTTTTCATTGTGGTGCTAATTTTATTCAAATAATTAAGACACAATATTTTTTATAAAATTTTTTATTTATTTCAGGCATATGAGTATACTGTAGCTGTCTTCAGACACACCAGAAGAAGGCATTGGATCCCATTACAGATGGTTGTGAGCCACCATGTGGTTGCTGGGAATTGAACTCAGGACCTCTGGAAGAAAAGTTACTGCTCTTAACCACTGAAAAATCTCTATCTCTCCAGCCCCACAATCTTTTTAATATTACAGAGATTGATTGTAATTTAAATAACTAAGTAGAATTTTTATTGTTTTCTTTATGGAATTAGTGAACCCAAAAGCTGCTTGACATATTCTGAACTAGTTGCAAAAGTATCAGAACAACAGAAAGATTTTGTATATAAATTTAGCTAGATGGCTGCTCAAAGGCTGAACTGGAAAAGACACTTGTTTCCAAGGCTGATGATTTGAGTTCAATCTCTGGGAATCATCTACTGGTAGGAAAGAAAGGACTCCTACAAGGGAAATGGTAGAGTCTCAGAAGATGTCTTCATTGCTAGGAGAGAAGGTCAAGGATTGTTCATGATCTTTCTGTCTTGGTTCTGGTGATGGGTCAAGGATGAAAATTAGTTTTTATCAATAGCAAGAACCATTCCCACGACTAAAATGTCACAGACATTGGTTTTACCTGTAGAGATTAATTTTTTTAAATTTTATTTTTAAAATATTTACATACATTATTTGCTTTGTCTTTTTATATAGATTATTTCTTCTGCTCAAAAAGAATACTCAGGATGTAGCAATGGAAATAGAAAACTTCAGGAGTAAACTTGGATTGGTAAGTCCTAACCTGTATCTGTAAGTATGTAAAACAGGGATGTAGAGAAATTAAAATGAAAACTTTTATGAAAGCCCAGGAGTCCATATAGTAGAAGAATGAATTTCCAACCATAAACCCCATTGTCTTAGGTTCCACAGAAGTAGCATGCTGGTTGTTCCACCCTGTTTTCCTGAAGACATATCTGTAATTTTATTCTGATTTAATAACTATCAATTTTATATGATTATGGCATCAGTATTCCTTTATATACATGTACAGGTGTATTTTGGTCATGCACCCCTCCCCCATTGTTTCTAATACTGCTTCTAATACCTGGTAAACCTACAATTCTTCTCAATGAATAGCCTTCCCCTTTTCAGATCTTTCTTTGTTTTGTGTGTTTGATGAACTAGTTTTAAATAGGGTTGCTATGTGACTGGGGTTGGAGGTTATTCACTAGGACATAAACATGTCCCTCGGAAAGAGCACAGCATTGAATGTGGCAATCATTGAATGTTAAAGACTTTTCAGTATAGAACCTGACAAATGACCCCTTATTCTCATGTAGGTGGATTGATAAGTCTAATGGCCACATTCTCTCATAAAGTCAGTGCTTCACAGCAATTAGTCCCATCACCTGTAACTCATATTCTTTCTTCCCTCTTTCCATGGTGTCTTCTTAGCATTGAAGGATAGCTATTCATGTTCTGCTTAAGGCTGGGCACACAATGGTTGAATACTCCCAGCACTTTAATCATTTTTCAATATCATTATGATTCAATAATCAATAATATGTTTATTGTTGTCACCAATTTCCTTTGCATAAAATACAACAATCACCCATGTAATGGAGAAAGGGAAGGTGTGAGAAATCATTCCACCCTTCTCCAGCATTCTAGTCAGAGAGACATTTCAGAAGCCTTTAGGCATTAGTGGGACCACAAAACCCAATATCAGATCCCTCCCAAGTGACTCAGCGTGACCAATAGCAGAATCACCAGCATCCCTCAAAATGGGAACTCCATTCTAGCCCTATTGGTTGATGGAGAACCATCAAGTTGACTGTCTGAGTATGACCATTCACACAAGATCTCCAATCTGCTGCCGAGTGTCTTTGAGTCACAGTGTGATTTACTGTGAAACTATTTGGGCAACTTGGGGAGCTGATGGAAGCCAGAACTTTTGCATCTTAAAAACATGCATGCACAAATTAAGGATGCTTTTATTTTTAACGGTCTGAGGGTTGTACTCCCTTGTCTGTTTCCTAGGCCTTACCACTCTCTGTGTGTGTTCTGGCATGCTGGGAGGTCATGTCTTCTATAAACATGTGAGGTGACCACTCTTGGCATTCTGCAGTCTGGCGCATTGACAATCTGGTAGCTGGATATGGATGAAGAACCTGTGGAGAGGGGACAGAAAAGGTGGGCAACTTTTGCAATGTGAATAAATAAAAATCTTAATAATAATCTTCATTATTATTAATGATATTATAAAGAAAAAAGGGCAAATAGAGCCTTGAAGTTGTCCGCTGGCCTTCACATGCAACTGCATCATTGCTACATTAACATTCACAAATTATTCAATCTAAAAGGCATTCTGATAATTAAGAAATAAGGAGGTGTAAAACTTTTACACACTGTGATATTCTACCCTGGTGTTCTTAAAAAGAGAGCTAAAAGGTTGTCAAATGAATGGTGACCAGTGGGAGGGGCAAGTAACTAGGGTGGGGCAATTAAAGAGGAAGGGTCAAATAAGGAGTGACTGTAAGGAGCATCGCATGAATTATTTGAGACAATGGCACTATTCTTTCTCTTGATCACAGCAGTTTTCATACAATTCTATTTGTTTTGATTCACAAAACTGAATTTGAAAAGGTCCAATTTTACTGTGGATTACTGAAAATAAACTTGAGGTGAGCATCCTGTCAGAGTCACTGGGTCACAAATATACAAGCACTATTATTGAAATAAATAAATAAATAAATAAATAAATAAATAAATAAATTTTATTAGGGAACTGAAGTCTCAGATAGAATAGCCATAAAAGTCAGAGGTCAATGAAATGAATTCTTTCTACGCCAGTTCTATCAATTCTGTATCTTTCCCCATTTGATGTCAGTTTTGAGTATTTTCTTTTGTGTTTATAGTATCAGATGGTAATAAGTGCCACCATGGCTCCTGGGGGAAGGAAATGTCATACAAATAGGATGTAGTAACCAACTACCAATCCATACTGCCTAGTAACAACAAGATCTGTGGAGGACAAATGAGGGATCTTCCATTTTTGATTCTAGAAGGAACTAGAGTATCAGGAACCTGGGTAGAGGATGTGACAAATCTTTAAATTTATACTAGGGGGAATTAAAGTGGCCTACAATGTTCAGGAAAGTTAAAAGATGAGAAGATAGAGTTCTCTGTGTTAGGCAGATAAGGGCACTTGGTATAATCCTCATGACTATAATATTTTGAAATTTCAAATAGGCCAAACATAGTGAGAAATTCACAAAAGAGTGAGATTTGGAGAAAGTGAAAAGGATGAGAAGGATCAGAGGAAACACACAGAGAATCACATGGAAGGGAAAAAAATCTATAAATGTTCACAGAAGACACAATTCTAGAGGGAAATCCATGTTTAGAAAGAAAGGAAACAATATCCTTCAGGAGGGTAACGCTTTTTTTGTTTTGTTTGTTTTTGTTTTTTGTTTTGTTTGTTTTTGTTTTTTGTTTGGTTTGTTTTTGTTTTTTGTTTTGTTTTGATCTTTGTTTTGTTTTCTGAATCAGACTCTCACTACATAGCTTTCTCCATCCTGCAACTTTACTATGTGGACAAGGCTGGCTTGGATTCACAGAGATCTATCATCCAAAGGAGGGGTTGACATCAAGTGCCAATACTTTAATAGATGTCTTTTGGCTTCTAAAATAGCAGTTACAGATTTTATGAGGAAATATCTCTCTGTAACGGTGTTGTTTCTTTGTTTTATGTTTTGGTGTTTGCAGTATTTTATCACTTTGCTGACTTGCTCATGGTAGCTAACATGGAACCGTTTATGTACCATGTCTGTGAGATCACTGAGAAGGGCATGGGCAGAGCTTTAGGCTCTTGTGATATTGCACTGTGTCCTAAGGAGCTAAGGGTCAGGCCACGACAGATGAGACACTCTGTGGAGAATGGCTTGGATACCTGAGCCACAATATTAATACCCCAAGCATACAATGTGTATGCTTTTTTTAGTGCAGTCATAACACAGACATCACTACATGCGTGCATGATGCCCCCAAGAACATACCATTAACTTAGAAATGGCTAACACATTCCATCAGGTGCTAGGCCTGTTATCAAGAAGCCCAATATAAGAAATAGGGTAAGATGTGAGTTTACAGCACAAGCCCAGTTGCCATGGGTCTAGAAGAAGTAAGTTTTAGGTTGACCTCACAATGCTTTGAGTGAACTGGTAGCCAGGATGCCACTGGAATAAGGCCCAATAGAAGAAACGCAATACTTAGCAGCCCAATGGCATGCTGCTCCATTGTTGTCTGGTTCATGGGACACCAATCCCATGCTGACATCAGGGAGGACCGGTAGCCATGCACAACAGGTACGCCTCCTGTACCTCCTTGGCAATAGAGGGTCCCATAGCATGGTGATGTCTAATACAGGTCGAGTACTCAGGATCCCATGTCATAGTGGTCTGCAGGCTGTAGTTCTAAAAGCACAGGCACTGGCAGACCAAGGACACTCTACATGCAGTGCTCTACATGAAGGATTGGGGAACGCAACACTTTCATTTAGTCTATGCCTTCTTTATCTAGCAAAACTCTCACCCATTCCATCCATCTATCCCTCTAGGTGTCTGTTTTCCTACTCTCTTCCTAATATGTTCTTGTCTGATGTCCTAGACATGTCTTCTCTGGTATCCCATTACCTGGCTGTTTCCCAAACTGTCTGTATTCAAGTCTACTCAGAGCATTAGCTGATAAATGGTCTCTCCAAACTATGATACCCGATGACATCTACATTTACAATCTAATTTAATGATTACTGATAGATTCACTTGTAGTCATAGCTACCATTGTGAGAGATTCAGTACCTGGACATTAGATGGAAGTGTGCGGTTTCAGGACACCTCACCCCAGGGTGCAAACAGGAAGAAAAACTTTCCATTTATGTATTTATTTGTGTATTTATCTATCTATCTATCTATCTATCTATCTATCTATCTATCATCTATCTATCTATCTTCACCTTTACATTTGTACCACAGCACCCCTTTCTTCCCAATCTCATCTCACAAGTCACTGACAACTCCCTGCTCCATTTTTTGGAGCGCCTTCATGAAGACCAAGGTGTAATCTGTTACTTATGACTTGGAAGGGCTACGTCCAGTCCATGTATATTGTTTGGTTAATGGTTCAATCTCTGGGAGCCCTCAAGGTTTGAGGTTAGTTGAGTGTCTTGGACCAAAATATGAGCTAGATTGAATATTTTGTACTCCGCACCAATGAAGAGACCATTAATTCTTTTTCTGTCTCTGTAACGCCTCTATTATTTTGACAGGTATGAGACATGGTCCAGGAATGGAGTCCTGTGAGAAGACTTCTGAGTGCTTGTGAGAATATTTCTAAGGGTCCGATGGCCTTGTGACCAAAGTTTCTTCAAGATCCCAAATTGTCCATGGACCATGTTTTCATGCTCCTTCCTGGTGTTTTGGAATGAGTTTACTTCACATTTCTCATTATTGCTTCCTGTTGAAATTTAACTAAGTGTTTAAACTACCCTTTATATGCCTTTATGGAAAAACATAATTTGGCAACTTGTAGCTAGTTCTTGTGATTGTACACAGCTTGAACTCAGGAGAATTATATATTGAACTTGAGAGTGATTCCAATATCTGAGGCTTTGAAAGAAAATGGCTTTAGTATAAGCCTTTAATACACGTTATGTTGGGGTCCATTCTCCTAGGTCCCACTGCCTGTAGAGCACTGGCAGACAGGTGTGAATAAACTGGGGAAACAAAGCCCAGAGGCAGGAGGAACTTAAGGTTACATCGTATTTTAGTATTGAGCTCCTTGAAAACACACAGGTATTATATTTTCAATATTAATGGTACTAGGGCTGCACTATCAATTCATAATTTTACATTGGGTGACGGCAAATGTAAACATTTTTATTGTTAGGTCACAATGCTGTATTTGTCCCTGCCCTTAATCTGCATGTTGGGATGACAGTGACTCTGGAGGAGTTGCAGCACTTGTTATGGGACGCTTACTTTCGGCGTTAATTTTAACAAAAATTAGTTCTATTATTGTCTTAGTTAGGCTTTGACTTCTGTGAACAGACACCATGGCCATGGTAACTCCTATAAGGACAATATTCAATTGGGGTTGTCTTACAGGTTCAGAGGTTCAGTCCATTGTCATCAGGGCAGGAGCATGACAGCATCCAGATAGGGATGGCACAGGCTGAGCTGAGAGTTCTCCATGTTCATCTGAAGGCTGATAACAGAATACTAGCTTCCTGGCAGCCAGGATGAGGGTCTTAATTCCCAAACCCAGAGTGACACACCTACGTCAGCAAGGCCATGCCTCCCAACAGTGCCAGTCCCAGGGCCAAGCACATAGAAACCATCACAGTATAGTTTTGCAATTATAATTACAGTATTTCATCATGTAGCCATCTTTATCTTTGTTTAGACTGGAGTTTGTTCTATAAACCAGGATTCCCTCAAGTCACAGAGCTCCATCTTCCTCTGCATCATGGTTCAGTTCTTCATTTATTGATTAAAGTCACTGCTCCATAGCACACTCATATAAAATAGCACTGTGGTCACTGTTAGTTTCATGTATGATTGTCCCTGTCAGTTTATAACTTTTTCGCATCATCTTATTGAGAACTTGGCGTCGCTTCCCAGGTCTACTGTTAGAGTAAAACCCGTAAATTCTCAGTGCCCATGTACACAGCAGGTGAGGGGGTGGAGAGAGGGGACTTGAGCATCACCCTACACGGACTTGGCTCCTGCCAGGGCAGAGATGCATCGCCCTCAGTGAGGAAGGTCTGCAAACTTCCAGAGACAGTGTCCTTCTACAACAAGGGGGCAGAGTCAAGGGCTGGATGTTCCAGGAACCAACAGCCATTTTTATTTTTCTTGTGTTGCTTAGTTCATGGACTCGTGAGCATCTGGATCTGGCCTTCCTTCTAGGTGAGGATGTAGTAGCCTCTTCATTCAAAGAGACCTGAAAACATGGGTTTACAGTAAAAAGTACAAAGTGTTCTGTTGTCCATTCTGTGTAGTAGGCCACCGATTTCTATTGGCCTGAGCCAGGGAGCAACACCTGAGTGCCTCTCTTCCACTCAGGGTGTATCATTCAAAGAGTTAGCTGTATCTCTGGCCTTGTTTATGAGGCTGGTCTCAGGCTTTGGCAATGCTGTGTGTTGTTGTTGATGATTTTCAGTATCTCTAGCATGGACTTTTGGAAAGTTCATATTTGTGTAACAAAAGTATCTGTTTATTCATAGTACAATAAAAAGAACAATATAGCAGTAACAGTCACAGCACCAGGAGCAGCATCAGGAGCAAGGACATTGTAATTGCAAGATCCTTTGTGGTACCTATGCAAATATAAAAAAAATAGTTGTTCTACACATATGTCCCAGGAGGCAGAAAACTCCATTTCCAGCTAGATATACTTGAATGTATCTGTGTCTTTTCATTTGCTGGAAGTATGACAAATCACTATGTCCTACCAGCAGTAAGCCACCTAGTCATAAGAGGGGACCTTGCTGTTTTCCCACCTATAATTCCCCACCCCTCTGTTGTCTCCTGTGACTGTCTGCATCCTCAGCAAGTTGCTCTCCGCTCTGTGGTATCAGCTCCAGAGACTACAGCACCTCCTACAACACTTGACACAGACACATGGAAGGGTCTCTTAATAGAAATGTGCAGGACTTAAGCTCTGGCTGTGCTGGCTCTGAGCTGGGTTTGAGTCTCTAATTCCTCCTGAGTGTTCCACTCTTTCCTTCACTATATTTACCTCCATCCTCCACAACTCTAGGGCTACCATCCTCTGCTTTCTACATCTCGTTCAAATATTTTAGGACTCCTGTTAGGAGTAAGGACAGGATGGGTTTTTCTATCTGGGCTATATCAATGAATGAATCTTGCTGATACATTATCAACACCTATATTTATGTCACGAATATAGGATTCAAAAAAGAATCCAGTATTCAAAGCATACATGACTAAGTAGAAAAGGGTTTCATTACCATATTACCTACATGTGTTAGCTGGTTTCTCTGTGACCTCCCTCATTTGCTGCCATGATTTTAATTCGCTCAATAGTTGTTAGGATTTTGATTGTTTTGTTTTATTTTGTTTTATGCGTGGAGGCATTTTAAATTACTATTGATGGTACCCTTTTTCCTGCTTTCTCAGGGCAAGACCAAAGTTGAACATGACACACTGATATTTGATATGCTCCTGAGGGTCTGTTTCCCAGGAGGATGGGCGGCTGTCCTCTGAGCAATTTAAGCTGGGTTCCCACCATGGGCTTTCTTGCTGGAAAAGAAACACAAGGAACATGGGCTTGGGTCTAGATTCTGAGTGTTATCCATGCAGTCTGGTAATCATGATTTGTGAAGACGTACTTAATGATTATACACCAGAGCAGACACTAATCTCAGTCCCTCTCCAAGTTCTCTTCCTGAAGTGAAGCATATGGACATTCTAGTGTGCAATTTGCCTGGTAAATTTCCTCTTCGGGAAAGGTCCTCTTCAGTAAAGAAAGTGGGGGGAGTACATTACGTTTTCTTCAGTCTTTTCTCTCCAGACCGATCAGGTAGCTGGTCCAAGAGAAGGTGTGAAGGGAGGGTCCCTCATCCTTCTTTTAATGCAGAGGAAGGTTCGGAGCTTATTCAGGGGATATTAGACAACCCTAGCCTCTATTGTAATTACCTTTTCACTGACAGGTGGACTTCTTTTGTATAATGATGGGATACTTTTTGTACCCCATGAAAAACATTTTGAAGGCAACATTGAGATCTGGTTCCCTTAGGATTTTGACTGACAAAATCTTTGACGTGTGTCCATCAAAGAACAAGCAAGGGTGTCCAATACACATATGAATGTAGGCACTTCATGACACTCACTGCTATTAGTATTTGATGTAGTATAAATGTATGTGTTATGCAAAACAATCCAGGACTCATATTTCAGGAAGAAGTCTGAGATTGGGAACCCCAAATTCTGTCTTTCTGATAGGGGTGTGAATGCTTACTAATTCTTAGAGGACCACTCCAAGGCTCAACTTGTAAATGTGATCTAATTCTGCTCCTTAGAAGCAGAGAAGGTTGGAGAGGTCATGAATCCGTCAGGGTTCATCCCTGACTTTTATGGTGTTCAAATTTGTGCTGCCAATAAGGTCATCTTTTCCAGGATTAAGCAGGTTTTCTTTTCGTGGTTTTGTTGCTCAAAAAGGCCTTGATCTTTTGTATTCCCTATCACATTAAGAACATTTCTAATGCTGCCTTTGAGCAATGTCCCTATGGATTTTCTCTTAAAAGAATCATTGATGATTTTACATGACTGGGCATGCACAGGTGTGTCGTGATATGATGATTGTTGCTCTCCTTGTAGCCTCATTGTTGGTATTTCATTAAGTGGATCTTCCAGCTCTTAAGAGAGTTTACTGTGTGAGTATATTTAAAAAAAACAATATATATTGTTCATGAACAATACCTGTTATTTGAATTTCCTGTCACTGTGAATGTAAATGCATTGTCACTAAAAAGCAGAGGACGACCGAAAGGCCCAAGGTATCAGTGGGAAGCCCTTCAGATAATGCTCCTCACCACCCATGCAGCACAGTATTTGCCTTATTCACACCATTGCACAGCCATCAAAGTTGCTACTCATGATCTGTTTCACTGGAGGATGCGTGCTGTCTGTAAGCATTCTACGCTTGTGTTCTTACTCTGGACGTCTTCACTAGAAAGGGCCTCAATGCACAGAGGAGCCTGTGGTTGGCCTAGGTTCTTTGTGCTATCAGTGATCATAGTTTGAAGTCGGTAAATGTGTGCTTGTTGATAATAATCCCTTAGATCTCAGGATCCACCCAGTCTCTCTGCGAGTCCTGTTTTGTGACAAGTCTTAAGTGATAAGGTCAGTCTTTTTCTGGTAGTGTCCTCTTTACCATGTTTAGGGTAGTAGCAGTGGCAAGTGTAGACACACTGGCTCCCCTCTTGAGAAGCAGAGGGAGCTCAGGAGGTTTTACCTGGGACTTTGTTCCCTCTGTCTATTGTGTTCAAATATTCATTGGCAAATCAAATAATTATGTAGGATTAAATGTGGTTCAATGTATTTTGTTGCTTGAGGGTCTACTTGATACCCTGTATTTCGCACCGCATTTAATATAATTATTATTGCAGGTTTCCTTTCAGGTTTTTTTCTGTGGCCCTTCTTCATATGTCTTCAGCCTGGTGTAGCTACAGGCATGCCAGGACTTCCAGTATTATGAACCTGTTCTGGCATCCTCTGCAATTTACTGATTGTGTAGGTCTTCAAGCTCTGGGGATAGATGATGTGGGGTAGAAGTTTCATGAACATATCTACCCTTCAGCCATTGAATTCTGTCTCTATGTATGGGACATGTATAGAGTTCCAGCATTTGTGCTTCTGAGCACCTGAGGGACACAATATTCAGTTTAATACAAACCATGATTTAACCATGGAAGTGCTAGAGAGGGCATGTTTCACTGGAGGACAGGCTTCTAACATTTGAAGGATTTATGCTTGTTTTCTTCCTATGGGAATCTTCCCTGGATAAGGACCCAATGCCCCTGTGAAGGAGGATGTGATTTTCTCTAGGTTTTGAGTGGAGAGTGGTCACATATTGGGGTTTTTTGTAGTGGAAAGAAAACTCTGAAAGCATTCTTTTTTTTTCTTTATTAACTTGAGTATTTCTTATTTACATTTCGAGTGTTATTCCCTTTCCCGGTTTCCGGACCAACATCCCCCAACCCCACCTCCTCCCCTACTTTATGGGTGTTCCCCTCCCCACCCTCCCCCCATTGCCGCCCTCCCCCCAACAATCACGTTCACTGGGGGTTCAGTCTTAGCAGGACCCAGGGCTTCCCCTTACACTGGTGATCTTACTACGATATTCAATGCTACCTATGAGGTCAGAGTCCAGGGTCAGTCCATGTATAGACTTTAGGTAGTGGCTTAGTCTCTGGAAGCTCTGGTTGCTTGGCATTGTTGTTCATATGGGGTCTTGAGCCCCTTCAAGCTCTTTCAGTTCTTTCTCTGATTCCTTCAACAGGGGTCCTATTCTCAGTTCAGTGGTTTGCTGCTGGCATTCGCCTATGTATTTGCTGTATTCTGGCTGTGTCTCTCAGGAGAGATCTACATCCAGCTACTGTCTGCCTGCACTTCTTTGCTTCATCCATCTTGTCTAATTGGGTGGCTGTATATGTATGGGCCAGATGTGGGGCAGGCTCTGAATGGGTGTTCCTTCTGTCTCTGTTTTAATCTTTGCCTCTCTATTCCCTGCCAAGGGTATTCTTGTTCCCCTTTTAAAGAGGGAGTGAAGCATTCACATTTTGATCATCCGTCTTGAGTTTCATGTGTTCTAGGCATCTAGGATAATTCAAGCATTTGGGCTAATAGCCACTTACCAATGAGTGCATACCATGCGTGTTTTTCTGTGATTGGGTTACCTCACTCAGGATGATATTTTCCAGTTCCATCCATTTGCCTATGAATTTCATAAAGTCATTGTTTGTGGTAGCTGAGTAATATTCCATTGTGTAGATGTACCACATTTTCTGTATCCATTCCTTTGTTGAAGGGCATCTGGGTTCTTTCCAGCTTCTGGCTATTATAAATAAGGCTGCTATGAACATAGTGGAGCACGTGTCTTTTTTATATATTGGGGCATCTTTTGGGTATATGCCCAAGAGAGGTATAGCTGGATCCTCAGGGAGTTCAAAGTCCAATTTTCTGAGGAATCTCCAGACTGATTTCCAGAATGGTTGTACCAGTCTGCAATCCCACCAACAATGGAGGAGTGTTCCTTTTTCTCCACATCCTCGCCAGCGTTTGCTGTCACCTGAGTTTTTGACCTTAGCCATTCTCACTGGTGAGAGGTAAAATCTCAGGATTGTTTTGGTTTGCATTTCCCTTATGACTAAAGATGTTGAACATTTCTTTAGGTGTTTCTCAGCCATTCGGCATTCCTCAGCTGTGAATTCTTTGTTTAGCTCTGAACCCCATTTTTAATAGGGTTATTTGTCTCCCTACGGTCTAACTTCTTGAGTTCTTTGTATATTTTGGATATAAGGCCTATATCTGTTGTAGGATTGGTAAAGATCTTTTCCCAATCTGTTGGGTGCCATTTTGTCCTAACCACAGTGTCCTTTGCCTTACAGAAGCTTTGCAGTTTTATGAGATCCCATTTGTCGATTCTTGATCTTAGAGCATAAGCCATTGGTGTTTTGTTCACAAAATTTTCTCCAGTGACCATGGGTTCGAGATGCTGCCCTAGTTTTTCTTCTATTAGTTTGAGTGTGTCTGGTTTGATGTGGAGGTCCTTGATCCACTTGGACTTAAGCTTTGTACAAGGTGATAAGCATGGATCGATCTGCATTCTTCTACATGTTGACCTCCGTTGAACCAGCACCATTTGCTGAAAATGCTATCTTTTTCCATTGGATGGTTTTGGCTTCTTTGTCAAAAATCAAGTGCCCATAGGTGTGTGGGTTCATTTCTGGGTCTTCAATTCTGTTCCATTGGTCTATCTGTCTGTCTCTGTACCAATACCATGCAGTTTTTATCACTATTGCTCTGTAATACTGCTTGAGTTCAGGGATAGTGATTCCCCCGGAAATCCTTTTATTGTTGAGGATAGTTTTAGCTATCCTGGGTTTTTTGTTATTCCAGATGAATTTGCAAATTGTTCTGTCTAACTCTTTGAAGAAATGGATTGGTATTTTGATGGGGATTGCACTGAATCTTGTAGATCGCTTTTGGTATAATGGCCATTTTTACTATATTAATCCTGCCAATCTATGAGCATGGGAGATCTTCCCATCTTCTGAGGTCTTCTTCAATTTCTTTCTTTAGAGTCTTGAAGTTCTTATTGTACAGATATTTTACTTGCTTGATTAAAGTCACACCGAGGTACTTTATATTATTTGGGTCTATTATGAAGGGTGTCGTTTCCCTAACTTCTTTCTCGGCTTGTTTCTCTTTTGTGTAGAGGAAGGCTACTGATTTATTTGAGTTAATTTTATACCCAGCCACTTTGCTGAAGTTGTTTATCAGCTTTAGTAATTCTCTGGTGGAACTTTTGGGATCACTTAAACATACTACCATATCATCTGCAAATAGTGATGTTTTGACCTCTTCTTTTCCGATCTGTATCCCCTTGAGATCCTTTTGTTGTCTGATTGCTCTGGCTAGAACTTCAAGAACTATATTGAATAAGTAGGGAGAGAGTGGGCATCCTTGTCTAGTTCCTGATTTTACTGGGATTGCTTCAAGTTTCTCTCCATTTAGTTTTTTTTTTTTAATAAGCAAAGGCGAGGTTTATTATGGAGATCTATTACAGGGATCTCCGGGTCGACACGTATCCTGCGCAGGAGACAGAGGTGTCGACCCCGAAGCTCAAAAGTCAGGGGTTTATATAGGGAAGGCTAGGGGGTTTGGCGCGGTTACACACAATTGGCTAATTTCTGGCGTGGCTACAAGTGATTGGCTCATTTAAACATGGCAGTGAGATTACAACACAGCAGGAGAGTACGTATTGACTGGAGCATACAGGATTTTAGGAGCTAGGGGCGTATCAGGGTTTGAAGGACATCTGGTTAAGGTGTGACTCTGAGTAAGCTGGGGGAGGTGCCCTTCTGCCAGATGGTTTGGGTCAGTCCTGATAACTCGGGCTGGTTCCTGCATTCCTTTTCTTTATCTTCATGGTCTGTTAGTCCTAGCGGCAGGGCGGGGCTGCCTGGACTTGCTTTTCACAGTGTTTAGTTCTGAGTCTGAATTTTGAAACTTATTCTTTTAACTTCGTATTTTTAAACCTTAAATCTGTATAATTTTCCTTTCATTCCCCTCTTCTTCTACTAAGTAATTCTAATCTTAGAATTTTGATATCAAGTCTCGTATTTGGTCTCACCAGTTGTCCTAACTGACTGGTACTGTTGTCTCAGAACCATCAACCGCACAGCACCCACTCGATTTTTAACAAAAGCAATTAACCTGTATGTCACGCAGGGTCCAAAAACTAAAACCAAGAAAATTACTAGTAATGGCCCAGCTATATAGCAGAAAGTAGGGTAGTCATCCAGGAAGACCGAGTGAACCAAGACTCAAACCAACCTTGTTGAGCATCTCTATCTTTTTGTAGGAGTCAAACCTATTAACTAGTTTCTTTAACACACATGGACCTATAATCAGAAGCAGAAGCAAAACTAAGAAGGGTCCCATAAGGGAAGATATCAGAGTAGTCATCCAAGGAGATCTACTAAACCAGATCTTGAACCATCCCTGATGCGCTCTGACTTTTGTCTAACCTTTCTCTAAGTTTATTCATGGAGTCTTTAATTACTCCTGAATGGTCTGCATAGAAGCAACATTCTTCTTTCAGTATAGCACACAGACTCCTTTAAGGAATATCAGGTCTAATCTTCTCCTATTCTGAAGGAGTACCTCTGAGAGGGAGGTTAGGTATTCTTGGAGGTCAGCTAAAAAGTCTTTCACTCTTTTTATATCTGAGTCAATGGCAGTTCTGAATTCTCTATAAGCCTTGCATTGCAGGGCAATGGCAGATGTCCTTGTGCTGCCCTTGCAGCACCCAGATAGCCTTAAGTAATTCTCAACTCTTTTTTTTTCTAAGTCTTTAGCATCAGGATTCCAATCTGGACACTATCTAAACCTACACACCAAGGTCATGACTAGCTTTTAGAACTTCTAAACTTATACAGATTGTGATCCCTGAGGCACAGTCCCAAGAAGTGTTAGGAGTACTAACATATGCAATGTTACATCATTTGTAATAGAAATCAAGCCTATCCCCACAGCTATCTCGATAGAACCCAGGGCAAACATGAAATTAAGTCTAGGGAGCTTTTTGAAGATCTGAGTGTCCCTCTAGGTCCCAGCTCTCAGCCCCAACAGCTAGTACTCGGCTGGTGAGGGCTGAGAATTGATGGCTGTCAGGGTGGTCAGCAGCACCAGGTACTGTCCTTTCCAGTGAGGCTCGAGTATCTGGGTTTGGTGCCATCGTATGTAGCCGAGTCTCCGACCTGGAACTGATGAGATGTCTCGGGGGTCCCCAGGGCATAGGCTGCTGCCAGCTCTGAGCAGACTTCTTTCTATATCACCTGAAGGTCTTTTAGCCTGGCATACAAATCATTATTACTATGACATGTTGGTTCAGCAACATCATCTAATACAGTCAGAGGAGCTGAGGCCCCATATAAGATCTCAAAGGGGGTAAGGCTGAATCTGGAAGGGGTATTTCTTGCTCTGAAGAGAGCAAGAGGGAAGGAGTGCCACCCAGTCTGTGCCAGTCTCCATGGTCAATTTAATTTGGTCAGGGTCTCTCTTAGAGTTTTATTTATTTACCTGTCCTGAACTTTGAGGTCTGTAAATACAATGTAATTTCCAATCGACCTCTAAATACTTGGCCATACCCTGGCTTACCTTGGCAACGAAAGTAGGGCCATTGTCTGACCAGATTACCTTGGGCATTCCAGACCTGGGGAAGATTTCTTCCAGTATCTTCTTGATGATTGCAGAGGCCATCTCTCGTTTGGTGAGGAAAGCTTCTATCTATTCCTGAAAAAGTATCTACAAGCACTAGGAGATACTTGTGATCATATTTTCCTGGTTTTATCTCAGTGAAGTTCACTTCGACTTTTCACTAAACTCTCTAGGTCTCTTTGCCCTGTTTGCTTGCTAAGCATTCACTTATTGACATACCTTATACTTTTTACTGCTTTGACATACCTTATACTTTTTACTGCCTCTCTGGCTAAAATCTTAAAATCTATTACATACACTTAACTATTTGGACAAACTTTTTATCTCCTAAATGAGTCCATTTCTGTATTTGGCAAAGTGAGTCTTTTGTTTGTTCTCTGAGGAATATCGTTTTCCCTCAAGAGTGCCATTGTCTTTTTTTCATTTAAGCAATTTGGGCCTTTTCTTCTGTTGTACATTCTAAGTGAGGCCATCCCTTAGTCCAATCCCAGTTCCCAGTGGCTGTCTCTTGCAGGCCTGTAACCAGGATAGGCTCCTGCATAGCCATTTCCCGAGCCACTTTATCTGCTTTGTTACTGCCCCATGCCACTGAATCTCTTCCCTCCTGATATCCTGAGCAATGAATAGTACTCACAGTTGTTGGCTTCACCAGGGCATCCAAGAGATGGCAAAGACATCTGCAGCACTGATGTGCGGGGGGGTTGAGGTTCAGCCATCCCAGATGACATTGTGTTGCCCACCATGGCAGCACCCACTTATCTCTGACCTTCATGAAGAGAACTGTTCCCGTCTGTGGACAAGGTCCTCGGCTTTCAGCAGGGGTCAATCAACCAGTCACAGAGGTCTTTCCTCCACCCATGGGCTTCTGCCAGTGCTTGACACTCATGTTGCAGAGGCTCCAGGTCAGGATTGGGCAGCAAGGTGACCAGATTGTCCCCAACCAGTGGAGAATCTAGTCCATCGCAGCTGACCAGTGGTCCCATCTTTTGGGACATTCTATTCAAAGGCAAAATATCAGCCACTCTATCACAGTTTAAGTCCTGGATTGGGTGATAATTGTCAGTGCCTGGCTGGCAGGAACGGTGTGTTCCAGGCAGACCGGCACTAAGCCATACATCTCCCAGCATCAAGTACTGGTGCACTGAGACAGGTCTTAAGCCCCACGTACACAGTCTGCAGATATGCATACACATGGCCTCACCCTTCAGCCCACGCAAGTCATTTTGGAAAGCAAATTTCTCATGAGCAAGGGATGGGGGCAGTCAGGGATGACCATGAATTAGTGGGTTACCCAGCCCATGCCAAGGTCCACTGTTCTTCGGGCAGTCCATAAGTATTGTTCGTTACCAGTAGCCCCCTGTACTCAAGGTCTTTGGATACTGGGCCACTGGGGGGGGCATAGGAATACAGAGCACTGGGTCCCTGTATCCACACTTCTCTTCTATCTCTGTGCATAGCCAGCACTCTAGGACCAAGAAGCTCTCCAGTGGCCCCTCTTGTTCTCTCTTGGGCAGTCCCTGATCCAGTGTCCTTTTTCTTTGCATTAGGCACACTGATCTTTAGCCAGGAATTCTCTTCTGTTGCCAGGTACTATCTTCCTAGGCTCCCTAACTACTGTGGCCAGTATATGTTCCTCTCCTGTCTTTTATCTCTCTTTAGCTCTCTAGCTTCCTCTTCTTTTTGTCTCTTTTCTTCCCTAGCTTCCTGCTCTTTTTACCTTCTTTTCTCTTTCTAACTTATACTAACTCTCAGCAACTTAGCTTAACCCTTCAAGTTTCTGTAACTTTCTCTTCATATCTTTTCCTTATCTTAGCCAGATTGGTGGGGCATTTTCCAGCCCCCCGGAGACCCACCCTTGGAGCCTGGGGGCAGACCCGGAGCACTCCCTACCTTTAGGGGTATTGAAGTCAACAGGCAGAAGTGAGGGCCTTCCATCCATGTCTGGAACATTCTTTCTGGCCTCTAGTAGGATTCTGTCTTTCCTCAGTGGTAAAGAAGACCTGTAACAGTTACTAACAAGCATCTCAAGTGGGATGGTGAGAAAACAAGAAGGTAATCTTGAGACTCTCCATTTAGTTTAATGTTAGCAACTGGTTTGCTGTATATGGCTTTTACTATGTTCAGGTATGGGCCTTGAATTCCTATTCTTTCCAGGACTTTTATCATGAAGGGGTGTTGAATTTTGTCAAATGCTTTCTCAGCACCTAATGAAATGATCATGTGGTTTTGTTCTTTCAGTTTGTTTATATAATGGATCACGTTGATGGTTTTCCGTATATTAAACCATCCCTGCATGCCTGGGATGAAGCCTACTTGATCATGGTGGATGATTGTTTTGATGTGCTCTCGGATTCGGTTTGCCAGAATTTTATTGAGTATTTTTGCGTCGATATTCATAAGGGAAATTGGTCTGAAGTTCTCTTTCTTTGTTGGGTCTTTGTGTGGTTTAGGTATAAGTATAATTGTGGCTTCATAGAAGTAATTCGGTAGTGCTCCTTCTGTTTCAATATTGTGGAATAGTTTGGATAGTATTGGTATGAGGTCTTCTATGAAGGTCTGATAGAATTCTGCACTAAACCCATCTGGACCTGGGATCTTTTTGGTTGGGAGACCTTTAATGACTGCTTCTATTTCCTTAGGAGTTATGGGGTTGTTGAACTGGTTTATCTGTTCCTGATTTAACTTCGGTACCTGGTATCTGTCTAGGAAATTGTCCATTTCCTGCAGATTTTCAAGTTTTGTTGAATATAGGCTTTTATAGTAAGATCTGATGATTTTTTGAATTTCCTCTGATTCTGTAGTTATGTCTCCCTTTTCATTTCTGATTTTGTTAATTTGGACACACTCTCTGTGTCCTCTCGTTAGTCTGGCTAAGTGTTTATCTATCTTGTTGATTTTCTCAAAGAACCAACTTTTGGTTCTGTTGATTCTTTCTATGGTCCTTTTTGTTTCTACTTGGTTCATTTAGGCTCTGAGTTTGATTATTTCCTGCCTTCTACTCCTCCTGGGTGTATTTGCTTCTTTTTGTTCTAGAGCTTTTAGGTGTGCTGTCAAGCTGCTGACATATGCTCTCTCCTGTTTCTTTCTGCAGGCACTCAGCGCTATGAGTTTTCCTCTTAGCAAGCTTTCATTGTGTCCCATAAGTTTGGGTATGTTGTACCTTCATTTTCATTAAATTCTACAAAGTCTTTAATTTCCTTTTTTATTTCTTCCTTGACCAGGTTGGCGTTGAGTAGAGCATTGTTCAACTTCCACATATATGTGGGCGTTCTTCCCTTATTGTTATTGAGTACCAGCTTTAGGCCGTGGTGGTCTAATAGCACGCATGGGATTATTTCTATCTTTCTGTACCCGTTGAGGCCCGTTTTTTGACCAATTATATGGTCAATTTTGGAGAAAGTACCATGAGGAGCTGAGAAGAATGTATCTCCTTTTGCTTTAGGATAGAATGTTCTATAAATATCTGTTAAGTCCATTTGGTTCGTGACTTCTCTTAGTCTGTCTACGTCTCTGTTTAATTTCTGTTTCCATGATCTGTCCATTGTTGAGAATGGGGTGTTGAATCTCCTACTATTATTGTATGAGGTGCAATGTGTGTTTTGAGCTTTAGCAAGATTTCTTTTACGTATGTAGGTGCCCTTGTATTTGGGGCATAGATATCTAGGATTGAGAATTCTTCTTGGTGGATCTTTCCTTTGATGAATATGAAGTGTCCTTCCTTATCTTTTTTGATGACTTTTAGTTTAAAATTGATTTTATTTGATATTAGAATGGTTACTCCAGCTTGCTTCTTCCGACCATTTGCTTCGAAAGTTGTTTTCCAGCCTTTCACTCTGAGGTAGTGTCTTTCTTTGTCTCTGAGGTATGTTTCCTGTAGGCAGCAGAATGCAGGTTCCTCGTTGCGTATCCAGTTTGTTAATCTATGTCTTTTTATTGGGAAGTTGAGGCCATTGATGTTGAGAGATATTAAGGAATAGTGATTATTGCTTCCTGTTATATTCATATTTGGATGTGAGGTTATCTTTGTGTGCTTTTCTTCTCTTTGTTTTGTTGCCAAGATGATTAGTCTCTTGCTTTTTCTAGGGTGTAGCTTGCCTCCTTATGTTGGGCTTTACCCTTTATTATCCTTTGGAGTGCTGGATTTGTAGAAAGATATTGTGTAAATTTGGTTTTGTCATGGAATATCTTGGTTTCTCCATCTATGTTAATTGAGAGTTTTGCAGGATACAGTAACCTGGGCTGGCATTTTTGTTCTCTTAGGGTCTGTATGACATCTTTCCAGGATCTTCTGGCTTTCATAGTTTCTGGCGAAAAGTCTGGTGTGATTCTGATAGGTCTGCCTTTATATGTTACTTGACCTTTTTCCCTTACTGCTTTTAATATTCTTTCTTTATTTTGTGCGTTTGGTGTTTTGACTATTATGTGACGGGAGGTGTTTCTTTTCTGGTCCAATCTATTTGGAGTTCTGTAGGCTTCTTGTATGCCTATGGGTATCTCTTTTTTTAGGTTAGGGAAGTTTTCTTCTATGATTTTGTTGAAGATATTTACTGGTCCTTTGAGCTGGGAGTCTTCACTCTCTTCTATACCTATTATCCTTAGGTTTGATCTTCTCATTGAGTCCTGGATTTCCTGTATGTTTTGGACCAGTAGCTTTTTCTGCTTTACATTATCTTTGACAGTTGAGTCGATGATTTCTATGAAATCTTCTGCTCCTGAGATTCTCTCTTCTATCTCTTGTATTCTGTTGGTGAAGCTTGTATCTATGGCTCCTTGTCTCTTCTTTTGGTTTTCTATATACGGGGTTGTTTCCATGTGTTCTTTCTTGATAGCTTCTATTTCCATTTTTAATTCCTTCAACTATTTGATTGTGTTTTCCTGGAATTCTTTCAGGGATTTCTGTGATTCCTCTCTGAGGCTTCTACTTGTTTACTTATGTTTTCCTGTGTTTCTCTAAGGGAGTTCTTCATGTCTTTCTTGAAGTCCTCCAGCATCATGATCAAATATGATTTTGAAACTAGATCTTGCTTTTCTGGTGTGTTTGGATATTCCGTGTTTGCTTTGGTGGGAGAATTGGGCTCTGATGATGACATGTAGTCTTGGTTTCTGTTGCTTGGGTTCCTGCGCTTGCCCCTCGCCATCAATTATCTCTGGTGTTACTTTGTTCTGCTATTTCTGATAGTGGCTAGACTGTCCTATAAGTCTGTGTGACAGGATTGTTGTAGACCTGTTTTACTGTTTTCTTTCAGCCAGTTATGGGAACAGAGAGTTCTGCTTTCGGGCGTGTAGTTTTTCCTATCTATAGGTCTTCAGCTGTTCCTGTGGGCCTGTGTCTTGTGTTTACCAGGCCGGTTGCTTGGACCAGGAAGGTTTGTCTTACCTGTGGTCCTGAGGCTCAAGTTTGCTCGTGGGGTGTTGCTTATGAGCTCTCCGTGGCCGCAGCAACCAGGAACATCTGCGCCGCCCTTTCCAGGAGCTTTCGTGCACCAGGGTTCCAGATGGCGTTTGGTGTTTTCCTCTGGAATCAGTAATGTGGGCATAGTGTAGTCTCTTCTGGTTTCCCAGGCGTGTCTGCCTCTCTGAAGGTTTAGCTCTCCCTCCCACAGGATTTTGTGCAGAGAACTGTTTATCTGGTCGGTCCCTTCAGGTTCAGGCAGTGTCTCAGACGCAGGGGACCTACTGCTCCTGTGCCCTTATCTCCAGGAACCCAGAGGCCATATCCAGTTTCCTCTTGGGCCAGGGATGTGGGCAGGGGTGGGCAGTGATGGTGGTCTCTTCCGCTCTGCAGTCTCAGGAATGCCCACCTGTCCGGACTGTGAGCTCTCTCTCCCAAGGGGTTTGGGAGCAGTGATCTGCTGTGGGCAGGGATCCGTGGATTTGGGAATCCCGCTAAAATCCGGAAGTATCTGGTCCTAGAGGAATTTTGCCTCTGAAAGCATTCTTAATCGCAGAGAAAGATTAAAGGGGATGCTGCTCTCAATATTTCACGAATACTATCTCTGAGGTGAGGATAGTGTCCATGTTGTTGGGAAGCTTTAGTTGTGAAGGTCTTCAGGGAAGATACAGTAGAAGGCACACTCTGCCTTCATGTCTTTTTTTAAAGCATAGAATAGAGTTTATTCAGGGCATAGGGAGGGAGTTAAGAGGGTAGGGCAGAGACAGGCAGAGAGAGCTGGAGGGAGAGACAGAGACAGAGACAGAGAGAAAAACAAAGAGACAGAGAAAGAGAGAAGAGAAATGTAGAGAAGTAGAGAAAGAGAAGAGTAGAGGCCGGCGATGAGCACATGGAGAGATGGAAGGTGGAGAGAGAAGGGACAAAGGGGCAAGAGGATAAGAGAAAGAGAGCAAGAGAGGAGAAAAAGAGCAAGAGACCAAGAGGTGCCCTCATGTTTTTACTTTTCAGCTCCGGGCAGTTTAACTAGAGTGGTTGGCATAAAAGTGTGAGTGGAGGGTCACTTGTACTCTCCTGAAATGCAGTGGGGAATTGGAAATTGTGCATGGGGTCATTGTACAACTCTACTGTCTACTGTGGTCACATTGACACTGCCTGGTGAAATTCTTCATAATGAAATATTTTCTGAAACACGGTTGGACTTTGGTTGCTTTAAAGTACCTCTGACTTACTTTATTTAGCAACCCATTAAGTTTTTCTAATGCCAGGTAGGTGTCTGGTATCCCTTTGGATTTCTTCTGAGGAAATCTTTGTTGTGTTCATTATGGATCAGCCATGGGTGTGCCATAATGTTCAGAATCACAGGACAGTATGTGATTTTCTCTTTAATTGTTGATGTAGTAGATTTTTAAACTCTTGGGAGAGGTGATCAGGCAGAGAAGTTTGCATTTGGTAAACCTGGCTTTTTGAGTTTTGAATTCTTTCTCTGACATGGGAGATATCATATAACTAAGTAGTATAGTATCAATACAGGCCACAGCCTGTCAAGGGAAGCCCTTCATACTCTGTGTGCCAGAACACCTTGGGAAAACCATATCTAGTGATGGCATGAAGCTTGGGACCTTTCGATTTGTAGAGGAGAGCCCTTTCTAATCTACTGAGATATTGTCATGTGTATAAAATTAAAAGTTAGACATACCTAAAGAAGTAGTGAAAATACAACTGAAGGGCTTGGGAATATAAGAGCAAATCAAGGCCAAACAGGAGTAAATAATGATCCTAGGATCATAATTTTATTGTTTTAAACCATATTTTATATCCTGTATTTCACACTCACTCCATATTAATTATTTATAATTCAGACTTGGATTCTGGCTCCCTCTGGATTTCTTCTAGAATCCTTTCTAATTGTCTTCAGCTTGGTGTATCTACAGGTGTGCCAGGCCTTCCATTATTACAATTCTCTTTTTGACATCTTCTGTCTTGAACTGATGAAATTCATCATGAAACTCTATTTGGTGATGTGATAATAGTTGAAGTGGGGGTACAAGATTTCAGCATGAAATCTACCATTTATTATTTGAATTTTCTGTCAATGTGAATGGGAGATACCCAATTAGTTCCCAGTACTATACACCTAAACTCCAGATGTCAGTGGTAATTACATCCAAATATGTGCAACACAGCCTTTCTGGAATACAATATTCAGTCTAATACAAACCCTGGTTCTAATCCTGTATGTGATCCAGAGGGTGTGTTACTTGGAGGATGGGCTGCTAACATTGGAGGCTTTTATGCTTGTGCTCTTACTCTAGTCTATTTCCCTAGAAAATGAAGCGATCCTCCTCTAAAGGGGGACATGCTTGTGTCTAGGTTCTGAGCTATGAGTAGTCACATCTTGGGATTTTTCATATTTGATGTTTGTGAAGATGAATACTCTGTAACCTTCTCAGTATCAGTGAATCCTTAGAGCTGTTGCTGCTGCTGTTCTCTGTCTCTTGGGTTCTCCTGTTCCTCAGAAAAGGACAATATCCATGCTGTGGGAAGCTTTTGCCTTATACATTCTGTTAAAGAAAGAAGGAGTAGACATCACAGTGTTTCCTCATGCCATTTCCTCCCATCTCCAGGCAGCTCTGGTAGACCAGGTGAAAAGAAGGTTTGAAGGAAAGGACACTTCCCCCTCAGAGTCAATGGGAAGTTGGGAGGTTGTGTGTGTGATTGTCTACAACTCTGCCCACTTCAATTTGCACTGCTCAGTGACCTCCTAACTTTTAATTCATTGTTTGCCATTACAGGGACATATTGTTGTTGCTTTAAAGAATTTTGGACTTCCTGGGTTCAGTAACCCTTTTAAAAGATTCTAATGGGATCAGGGTTACTTTTAGAATTCTTCTAAGGACCTTTGAATTTTCTGCATCTACGGTTGAGAGGTATCCAGTCTCTAAAACGTAGAGGATCAAAACAAGTCCTGTATTTTCATAGATAACCCACTGTATTTTGAACACCGCAGGAGATCAAAATGCAGAGGTTCCACTGGAGAGCTGAGTTTTCTCCTCACACCTAAATCACTAAATTTAAGGGGCTCTTTATAAGCTACTGAGATGTTTTCTTGCTTAATAACTCACTTAAATATATGGTGGATATGTGAAGGATAGACATATCCACAAGTGTCCCCTACGTAGCATATTGCAGCCTCCTCCTCTTCCTCCAGACACCCATATTTAGTGCCACATATCAGAAGGTTAACTTTGCTTCCTCTTCCACATCCAGGTAGGATTTTCATCCTTGTCTCGATGACCTGCATCAGTTGTTTGATATGAGAATGATGTAGTGATTTCAGGACCTCAGTATCGGACATGATCAGGGAGTCTATATTTGCCTTCTCTAAGAATTTGGATGAACACAAGGTCTTAGTCCTAAGATAGAAAGCCAAAGGTCCCTGAAACAGTGCCCATGACATAATTTTTGGGAGATGTTTTCTTCAAAGGAACTGGCCTTAAACTCATTTCATATTTTCACTATTTCCTTCTCTTGGTAGAAGTGATAAGGTATACAAGTGAATAAATATATAGATAAATGATGTCTTCCTGGAATAAATCTGTTCTAGGAATGATTATATTTACAAATCCTAACACTACACATCAGAGATACCTAAATGAACTGTAGTGCTAGGGAACTGCTAGTGATACCCCCATATCCACCAAATAAAAGACAGGAGCTGTTCTGGTGCAGTTCTCACAGCAGGGCCTTTATTTTATATGAGCTAGCTCGGGCCCCTCAGCTTACTACTAACTGACAGGGAGGTTTTGCATGTAGAAAGGAGCCCTGAATGTCTACTGGTCAAGGCTTTATAATAAACTGCAAGCGGGGTGGGTTGTGAGTGTGCAAGCATTGAATTGGACAGCTACCCTGGCCTTTAACATAATTGGCTGGTGCTCGGGATCATATCTTAAACTTAATTCCTGCTTTCCCTGCATTGTTGTTCCTTAGACAGGGGCTGTGCTTGTAATCTGGGGGTGTGTATTTCTTGGGAGAATAATCTGGAGACACTGGGCTTGTTGGGGTTTAAACCTGGAGCCACAGGTCTTGTGGCTAGTTAGCCTAGAGTCTGAAGGTAGGCTCAGGTTTTCTTCAGGGATGGTAACTTGGAAACTAATGCCAGGTATCATCCTTTTAGTTTACCTGAGTTCAAACTTAAGTCAGATCCTCCAAAAGGACATCTGAATTTAAAAGATTTGGCCTCTCCTGCCCCCCATTTCCCTTATGACTAGAAGGCCCAACCATGGGCTTTTATGAGAACAGTTACAGGGCTACGTTTTGTGCTGTCACTGGAGCATGGGCAGGAGCTCATCAGTGGGAGACAGCAGGGAGTTCTGAGGTTCAATTCTCCTCCTGCTATCCAGGCTATTTCCAACTGCAAATGGATGTGCAGTGCATCCACACTGTAACTCTGTAGCACATGAACCCTTTCAGTGACTCTAGTGACTCCTGGCAGTGTGTGTTGACTATGGCCCAATCTCCAGGTTATAGGTGGTGGAGCTCCAACTAGACAGTTGGCGTATTTTATGGAAAGCACAAAGTTTAAGCCAAACATATTTGTGTACCCACTGGATACCCTCGAAACCATATAATAATTAGTACTCATCTGCTTCTGTTACAACTTCTGTAAGTAGGTGAACTGAACATAACTTTAAAATGTGTGAGCCCCATCTAGTATGGGGAGTTCTGTACTCTATAGATAATTAAGAGAAGAAGAGTCACCCAGTTACTGTTAGTCTTTAAGATTAATTTAGCTAAGGTCTCCAACAGTGTTTATTTTATCTTCTCTACCTCTCCTGAACTCTGGGGTCTGTAAGCACAATGAAGTTTCCAATTAATCACCAGAATATTAGCTAATCTCTAATTTAACTGCGACAAAAATATAGGTCGATTATTTGACCCTACAAGCTTAGAAAAACCATATATTGCAAGAATTTATTTTAGTATTTTATATAAGCATCTGCACATTCTAGTATTTGGTGGGGGAAAATCTCAGTCCATCCTGAAAAGTTATCTATATGCACCAGAAATACTTGCATCTGATTTTTCCTGAGTTTACCTCAATAAAGGGTGTTTCCTGATAGACTCCTGTTTTTGTGCTCTGCTATTGAGTACTAAGTTTCTGTTAACTGGCAACCACATAGGTCAATTGACAGGCACAGAGTGAATGTTTTCTGATCAAACATGTTGCCATTACATGCTCTTAAATTTGTTTCTTAAGGCATGCCTTATTTCCTGTTTTATTATCTCATCAAAAAGCATCCTACTGAGTGGTTGGGAATTTTTTCCTTTGTTACTCATTGTGAAGACATTGGTGATGTGTCTTCTTCATGGCTTAGCCATGGGTATGCTATGACCTTAATAACAGTGGACCCTCTTTGTGTCATTCGAAGTCAGTAATAGATTTAATAGATTTTTATAAGAGGTGATTCAGAATGCAAGATTCAGGATAAATTCTGCCAATTGTTCTTGGAATTCTTCGACATCCTGAATGGGACATGGCTCAGCACCGATCACCCCAGGGATGGACATTGCAATAGGAATCGTTTCATGCTTTGTGCTACTAAATCCCCAGCGCACAATACGCACTCCAGGGCTCGCTCTGGTACTCCTAGCACAGGTGCTCCTGAGCGTCTGTTTCCCTGTATGAGAAGATGCTGAGGCTTCTCAGCTTGCGCGCTCACCCAGAGACACTTGATACTTGCTAGGAGGATGTGCTTATGTCTAGGTTCTCAGTGCTATCAGTGATGACATCTGGGATTTTTCCTGTTTTATGTCTGTGGAGATTTTCTTGTTGACAATAAATCCTCAGAATTCATGATGCTCTAAGTCTTTCCTCAAGTTGTGTTCCTGAAAGGAGGCTCATGTACATGGTGGGATAGGTTATGTAAGGGAAGCTCCTCTTCAAGAGGACAAAATGAGAAAGGTAGGGGTAATGGTTCAGTCCCTTAGAGGCAGAGGCGAGTTGAGAAATTGTGTCTGTTTTATTGTACAACATATGTAGAGTCCTATCCTATACAGTACTCAGATTTGATCTGCCAGACTGACTTCATATTCGTGATTAAATATATTCCCTTTACATGCTCATATTCAAAGTGCTTTGAAGCACTTTTTTTTTTTTTATTAACTTGAGTATTTCTTATATACATTTCGAGTGTTATTCCCTTTCCCGGTTTCCGGGCAAACATCCCCCTCCCCCCTCCCCTTCCTTATGGGTGTTCCCCTCCCAACCCTCCCCCCATTGCCGCCCTCCCCCCATAGACTAGTTCACTGTGGGTTCAGTCTTAGCAGGACCCAGGGCTTCCCCTTCCACTGGTGCTCTTACTAGGATATTCATTGCTACCTATGGGGTCAGAGTCCAGGGTCAGTCCATGTATAGTCTTTAGGTAGTGGCTTAGTCCCTGGAAGCTCTGGTTGCTTGGCATTGTTGTACTTTTGGGGTCTCGAGCCCCTTCAAGCTCTTCCAGTTCTTTCTCTGATTCCTTCAATAGGGGACCTATTCTCAGTTCAGTGGTTTGCTGCTGGCATTCGCCTCTATATTTGCTGTATTCTGGCTGTATCTCTCAGGAGCGATCTACATCCGGCTCCTGTCGGTCTGCACTTCTTTGCTTCATCCATCTTGTCTAATTGGGTGGCTGTATATGTATGGAGCACCTTTTATATCCTGGATTTAGTATTCAATTAAAAATATTCTAGTGTGATTCTGAAAGTCCTCTCTCAGAATTGCTTTTGAGGATGATGGATTTTTGTTGTGTTTTTATTGCTTCTGTTTTTGTTTTTTCCTAGCACATTCACATTTCTTATGGCTTATATGACTATGGGACATTTTGTGGATTCAAATATTCATAGCTGATTAGTTAAAATGTCCTCCAACTTGTAGACAAGATAGGGAGAATTGAAACTTTGAACAAAAATTGCCATTCAATTTTTGGGTTCCTTGTGATTTTAAGCAGAAGTCATACAGTAAAAAAAAATACAGGATGACAGTGAGCTTTGCAATATCAGTGGAAAGAACTTTATACTGTGTGCCTCTGGACACCTCTATTGAATATTATTCAGTATAACAAACACCCTGGCACAGTCATCAGATGTCATCATGAGTGTGTGTTTCCATGAGCATGGGCTGACATTTTCTAAGGCTTCTATAACTGGTCTCTCATCCTGAAGTTTCTTGCTGCAAAATACAATTGAGCCTCCCTAGGAGGATAAGCTTGTGCCTAGGTTCTGAGAGTTCCTAAGGCTCACAACTTGGATTTGTTGAGACGGCAGCAAAGGAGAGATAATCTTATAAAGAAACTAATGAAACATGAAAAGGGAGACGTGACTAGTGTCCTCCATCTGAACTTCTGGTTTGGCCAGGAAAGTGGGTCAAAGAGCAGATGGGAGAGTGGTAGGAAGAGCAATGAAAGGTGCACTTCAAGTCCAAGCTATAGTAGGAAAAGAGAGAAAAATCTATAATCCAACATGCAGTAAGGTCCCTAACATTGGTCTCTTACAAGAACTTATGGTCATCAGAAAGTTCTCAGCTTTTGAACTGCTGGAATAAAAGAGGCTTTTAAACAAGGAACAAAAGAGCTTGGTGCCACCTAACTCATGGTGCTACAGGAAAAGATAGGAATTAAATATAATCAGTGTGAGTGCTGGGAAAGCTGAGTAATGTAACTTTCCACCATTCCTTAAGGCAAAAAAAAAAGTAACCCGAGACTGTGTGAGGGAAACAACTCATTACTGGTTTGACAAGTCAAATCCATTAGAATCATATGGTTAACTCCATGGCATGCCCTAAATATCAGGGAATGGAAGACCGAAAGAGAGGGACAAAATCTTCTGTGAAAAATCAGAAGAGACTGTGTTTGGCTCTTTTACTAGGACAATGAAATTGTATTCATTTGACTCCTAAAAGAAAAGGTTTATCCAGTGGACTGATCCAGTGTATTATAAAATGTTAACAACCTTGCTGCCCCTTTAAAAATAGTCAAAGCTTTTGCTGATCTGAATGTGTTAGAGGAAGAAGGAAACTGTCTGGAAAATGAGAGGGCGCCCTTGATGAGCTAAGACTATGGAAAAGTAGAGGAAGAGGTCTGTCTGGGCTCCTTAAAGAAAAAGTAGAATGATTTGTATGAAGTAGGCATTCTATCCCTCAACAGCAACAACAAAAATACTCACTCCTGGAATGGCAAATTTTGTGCTAAAGGGCTTCTGGATTGCTTAAAATTCCAAGGAACAGTAGGCTGATGGCATCTGTGAGAGAATATTTAGGTGAAGATTATCAGGTCAGAGGCAAACATTCCCAACGAATAAGCAGTGTGTATTTCCTTCTTGGAAAGGTTCAGGATAGGCGTGGGGATGATTTGCTCAGGTATAAACTCTGAAAGAGTGACATTTGTGGAATGGGGGAAGCTAAAGCTATATGAGACAGCTACAGTGCTAACCAAGCACTCCACACACATATGAACCTAGCGGGTACAGCAGGCAAGAGCACAGTCAGCTGTCCCTTTGTTCCTGAGTAGGTTGATCCCATTAAGTCAGACCTACTGAGCTAACAATGGATGGAGATATGTAGATGGCTCTATGAAAGAGCTCCAGGATCTAGTAATCTAACAGCTCAGAGAAATGACTGAGCATTACAGGGAGCTAAGTCAGTTAGCGGCTAATGTCATTGTTTTATACCTACTTTAATCTGTGGAGGAAGTGATACTGATACAACTGGATAAAACGTTTCCATAGTGAGTTAGACTTTGCTTATGTTCAACTTTAGTATCTTCTAGGTTGTGAACTTCTGAGATTCATGGTCCCGTGCTTAGAATAGATGAAAGAGACAGTTTGAGTGCTTCAATAAGGTCATTTTTTAATCCCTCGGTTTGGTAGGGGATGCTGGTTCATGGCCTTCTCCTGCCCATCCTCTGGAAAACATTCTCTTACATGAATGACACAAGGGTAATCTTTGAGTGTTTTGCAAGCTATTGGAGAGCCACCCAAGTACATGGGTAATTCTGTCTACCTCACAGTCCTAGTGGGGCTCGGTTAATTGAAAGTTAAAAGTACAAATGGTATCTTACCTGTATAAAAAATGATACTCCCAGAAGGCATGTGGTAACTAAATGTAAACCCAGTGCAACGGATCAGCAACACACCTGAGAGTTGATGGCCATGGAAACCCTTGAGGGCCCACAAAGCATACATTCTATTGCTACTAATGCAGGTTATATGCCAGAAGTAAATAGAAAGACAGTTTGCTGAAGACAATTTGTTGACTATACGACATAGGAATGAAGCTGGGACTGATCTGGTAGGTAATCATAGTGAAAGAGGGTGCCATGCAGGTTGTTGGTAGAGATCTGTCACCAGCATTCCTGTTTCCCTATGTACCGTGCTGTTAAATTAGTGACAAGCCAAACAGGATGTTCCTCTCATTCTGTAGTGGCTGGGTTAACATGAAGAAGTCCAAATGTCTTCTGATTGGAATAAAGGCCCACTCAATAAGAGGGGGTTTATCTGATACTGTAAGTCTGGACATAAACCTTTAGATGTGCTGGTCACAGGTCAAAATGGGGAACAGTTTCTGTTCTTTTATTAGATGGATTAGATGTTGCTGCCATATTGCCTTCTAAACAAGAGGGCTTTTAATGCCATACATTGTCAAATTGTCAGCATCAACTCAACCATCAGTGAAGCTCTTGAGATCAAGGGACTGTTTCTGTGATACAGTGGCCTAATTCTTAGCCATAAGTAGATAACTGTGACCTTCCTTCCAAGGCTCAGGGACCATTGCAGAAGAGGTGGCAGAAAGAATGTGAGAGCTGTAGGATGGGGATAGAGTGCTATATTGCTGCTTCCTGGGTGTTTGAACAATTACACCCTACAGGGATGCTCCTTATCCAGAAGGTAATCAACAAATTAGCTTCAGAAAGTCCCTGAAATGAACAGACTCACTAGGACACCCCTCTCCAGAGTAAACATTATTGGTTACTGGGAGTTTCTTCAATGATGCAAGGCTTCTAAGAAGACTTGCAGTCAAAGCAAGCTCTAAAGACTCTCAGATCAGATCAGGTGCCTTGCAGAAACAAAGTAGCTGAACTAGCTACAAGAGGTACAGATGAACTGAGTCACTTTATAGTATATGCTGAGCTTCCTCACAGAACACTCTCCCACTTGTGATATCTGTAGGCTGTGCAGTGTACTGCCACTTCCCAGCCTTTGTGAGATCTCACCTATGCTTTGTCGTGCTTGATGATGACTCTGTATTTGAATAATTTCTACTTCTGTAAGTAATTTTTCCCCTAGAATTCTGTAAGTAACCCCAATAAAACTCATTGTTCACCAAGATGGCATTTGTTCCTATCTATTCTTTGTTCTGTCCTGTGCTCCATATCTGGGATAAATAGTCATTTGAGTTGTGTCTCAAAAGATATGCCTCACTCTAACTCCATTTCAGTTCCACTATATGTATGGTAAGGCACAGCACAAAATATGGCACATTTTAAAGGACTTAGTCAGGTGTATTGCATCTTTAATGCCAGTATGTAGTAAGAGGAAGGAGGAGGATCATACATGTTAGGCTAGAACACCTGCCCATTTCCTGCACAAGCTGGAAAACCACATTTGCACTTCTTCCCCAAACCTGATTCCACAGAGAAAACTCCCTGCCAGTTGCAGCAAACTCTGGACCAACATATCATCAAGCCTAATCTCTTTAGTTTCCAGCAAACCACCCAGGAGTGCGTACACAGGGGTTCAGTTTTTTACCACATTTGGACATAATCCCAGCTCTTACCTTCCAAGTCACCACCACGCCAAGACCCATAAGAGCCCTCCCTTGTCTTGCTTTAGCCTAGAAGCATGAGTTCCCTCTTTTTCCCCTGTGAGATCTCGGACAGCCGGTGTTTTTATATGTTTTTATCTACTACTAATCTGCCCTAATCTGGCCTGTATCTGTCTCACTGAGGGACAGAACAAGCCATTTAATAAACTTGGGTCAGTCTGAATTTTATACCCAGTTCCATGTCAGTCTTTTCTGTGAAGTGGCACCCTGTGTCAATCACAAAAAGAAACAATGAAAGAAAATACCCTAGACACAGGACTTTAGGAAACATAAGTTTCTTAGATGACCACACAAGAAAAGGAAAGTGAAGAAATCTTCAATATTTCCTGAATTTATTATACAGTTGAGATTCTTATCAACTCCATGTAGATAGGGACCAAAGTACAGAGCTCAGCAGAAGTAAGTTCCTATACAGAATGAACCCTACAGATCTTTTTCAAACATTTCTTTTTGTTTCATGTGCATGTGTTCTTTGCATGTTTACATGTGTGCTGCCTTGACTAACCCATGCTTGCAAGGCTAGAAAATGGCAATGCTCATTGAAACTGACATTATAGAGTGTTGTGATCTGTATGTGTGTTTCAGGTGTTGATTCCAGGTCATCATCATCGTCTTCTTTTTCTTGGATATTTCTTTAATTACATTTCAAATGTTATTCCATTTCCCAGTTTCCTGTACATAAGCCTCCTATCCCCTCCCTCTCCCCTTCTTCTATAAGGGTGTTCCCCATCCCCATCCCCATCCCCCTTTCCTGCCCCCCCACATCAATGACGGGCTGCAGAGTACCTGGACGAGAATGAGGGACAAGAGACTCAAAGAAGGACACCAAGACAAGAGTTTGATCAAGGCGACAATTTTATTTTTCCCCAAGGCTGAATTTATACCATAACATGGGTAACAGAGGGAGGGGAGAAGTAAGAAACATTTACGCAGGCCAAGGACCCAATATTCGTGTGGTCAGGGAATAGGCTGATGTTGACAGGATGTCAGAAAGGTCACAGGTTTGTCATATCTATTAGTCAGCAGGATGTTGGTTTTTCAGAAAGGTTACAGGTCATCACATTGGGTATCTTGACGAATCATATTATTATTCATTTTGACCACCAGATTTGTATTAGTCTTCTGCAGCTGGCTGGGGATTTTCCATGAACCCAGTCATGCTTAATTCTAACCATAATAATAACATCAACAATGGAGGGCTTCAAGGGTATCGCTCCCAACACCTCCCCCAAATTCCCTTACACTGGAGGTCCAACCTTGGCAGGATCCAGGACTTCTCCTTCCTTTGGTGCCCAACAAGGCCATCCTCTGCTACTTATGCAGCTGGAGCCCTGGGTCAGTCCATGTATAGTCTTGGGGCAGTGGTTTAGTCCCTGGGAGCTCTGGTTGGTTGGCATTGTTTTTATTATGGGATGCAAGCCCCTTCAGTTCTTTGGGTCCCTGAGCCCTTTCTCCATACCTTGTCCATCACAACAGTACTGTATCCCCATGTGGAATGTTTACAGAGACTAGAGACAGAAAGGGTCTACTTTCCCAAGGAAACTACCTTGCAGAGATGCACAAAGGGAAAAATCATTCCAGCTGATGACACAAAAACCTTTTTGCTTCTGAGCAGTAAACAACTGGCCTGTGTCATGGTGTAATAGTCTCACATCATTTTGTTTTCTTTCCCTTCGGCAATAGAACATATTTGTTAATCACTTATGCATGTATACATGCTTTATAATAGCATTATCTGTGTGTGATGGTCATATACAGCATGGATTTTGTGTATGTGCAGTGAAAGCACAACTGAAGAGAGGTCATCTAGATTAGAGGCAGGGGCCTTTATCTGTGGAGTCATCACCAGAAGCCTTGATTTTATTTCTCTTCATCCCACCCACTTTGTCTCTCTCTCTCTGTCTCTGTCTCTGTCTCTCTCTCTCTCTCTCTCTCTCTCTCTCTCTCTCTCTCTCTCTCTCTGTTTTTGTTTCTGTGTATTCAGGTGCTTGTGCTTTTTGTTGTGTGTGTGTGTGTGTGTGCATGTGTGTGTCTGTGTGTGTGTGTACACATCCTTCTCTAGTTGGGTGTGCATACTGTGTGGTTGGAAAGTACATTCAAGGGTGTAAATAGTCCATGACAGATCCCTAAAATCATAGGATAATTTTATAGAATTTGTTTTTTCTTTTACCTTTACATGGTTTCAAAAGATCAAATTTCTCTCACCAGACTGAGCACCAAGGATCTTTATTAACATAGATTCCCTGCAAGGCTCAGAAATTAGATGCTTATAACACAGTTGGAAATCATGGAGCAAAAATATGTAAACAGTAATAGGAAAAGGATATGTCCTCAACAGATAATACACACTGTACTGTCAGGCCCATTGTAGTACTTACTACCAATAAACACAAATTGATTCTACATAATAAAATTATGAAACCACATGTCCTATCACATTCAGGCTGCTGCGGACAACATTCTATGACAAAAACAAATATAAATAAGTGTGAATTGGTCACACAAATAAACGGCTGAACTTACTTTAGTCATTTGTTGTTATCTGGTGATCTCAAGAATCAGGCATATCTAGGAGTTACAGAGAATACTCACATCTCAGAGCAGATGGTCTCACCAGTTAACTGACCTTCTTTGTAAACAGGGACCTACACCATATCTTATACCTGTTGTAATATATGCAACTCAAGATAACCTACTCACTCACGTTTATATCACCAGCATAGCTTCCACTGGGCAGTAGTATACTGAAAGTTAAATTTGGGAGAGTCAGATCTTACACGCACATTTTCAGCTCTAGCAGATTTTATGCCTCCATTTCCTGCTCTTGATCATAGTCATCAATTATATCAATGATAATGTGATATAAAGACAGATCAAAAACTTCAGGTGAAAGATTGTCAGAATGGAGAAGAATAAGATCCAACTCTGTCCTACCTAGAAGAAAGAGAGCTGTAGGAAAAGACGTCTATTGTTTTGAATTGTGCTTTGATGCTTCAGTCCTACATTGGGGACACAGGACAGTCAGGAGAGGTGGAGGGAGAAGGGAACTGGGAGAGGCAGATGAGTGGGAGATGAGGGGGAAGATATAAGGGGGCAGTATCTGGTACTGAGGGGATCTGAGAGAGGTACAGAGGGTCAGGAAATCAAATAAAAATATGTAGCAGTAGAGGATGAGAAAAAGGGGGTAGTGACTGGAGGCTCCCAGATACCAGGGAAGGAGAAGGCTCCCTGGACCCCAAGAGGCTGACATTAGCCAAAATGCTCAGGGAACAGGAGACAGAACCTGTAGAGAATACCTCTAGGTATTGTCTCCCCCAGTCAAGGGATAGGGCCACCCACCCATCTCAAAGTTTTTAACCCAGGAATGTTCCTGTCCAAAGGAATGACAGGGACAAAAAACTAGAACACAGATTGAAGGAAGGGCCATCACAGGACCACCCCACAGGGGATTTATCCTGTATGCAGACACCAAACCCCAAAACTGTTGCTGTTGCCAAGAGGCACTTAGCAACTGGCCAATGCAGATATAGTCCCTTGGAGCCATCCATCAGACTGAGGTCAGGGATCTGGTGGGGGGCTGGCAGAAGGTCTGGAGGGGCTGAGGAGGATTACAACCTTGTAGAAAGAACATCAACTGGCTGGACAACCCAGAGCTCCCAGGGACTAGACCACCAACCATGGAGCATACTGCAAGGGATTCCAGGCTGCAGATCATAGGTAGCAGAGGATTGCCTTGTCTCATATCAATGGGAGGGGAGACCCTTGGTCCTGTGGGATTTTGGTGCCCCAGCATCGTGGGGAAGCTGGAGCAACAGGGCTGGAGAGGATGGTTTGTGGGGTAGTACACTCACATAGGGAAGGGGACAGAGGAGAGGGCAGATACTGGAGGAAGTGTTTGTGGAGGGTAACCCGGAAGTAGGATAACATCTAAGATGTAAAGAAGTGGAATGATTAATAATAACAATAACAACAACAACAACAAATTGTGCTTTGCAAGCTATAGCAGCAACTGCTGAGCAAGCAAGATGTGCTTAATTGATATTAAACATGATTTTGCTGTGACCAGGAGAAAGAATCTGGTCAGGCAGGTGACAGGCAGACACCTTAAAATAGTAGTTCTATACTTTTTCATCATTCAGAAGTTGGGATTGTCCAGCAATTCTGTCCTGGCTGTAAGGCTGAAGTGCAAATAGTGTTTAGGAACTCAGGCTCTGATTTCTGATCCTCTTTCCGACCCTTTACACAGGAATGACCACAGCATTATGGAAGATACATGTGAGGGTGAGACTGAAACTCTAGACCCGACACCTTTCTAGGTGCCTTTCTTAGAGGCAGCACATAGTTGATTGCACTCTTGTTCCCTCTGACAGGCTTTAGAGCATCTTCATATGAAGAGATCAGAGAAGTACTGCTCTTCTTGGACTTGAACAAATCCTGAGTGGACAGATGTGCTGACCAACATACCTGCCATGGTCTTGTCAGGAAAGCCCTAACAGGCCCTAGAGCAGCACCACTGAGCACAGTGCACCACATCTTGGCAATGGCTCCTGGCAGACAGCCTTGCTTGCTTCCCCTCCTGAGTGTCTTACTCCAGTCCTACAACAGTGTTCTTTCTAAAATCCCTTGTCTTTGGCCTTGAAAGTCATTCTTCACATATAAGATACTTGCCAAGGGTGGATTTGTAATCCTAGATAAAATACAGGATTGAGGTCAAATTAGTATGAATATGCAACATAAAATAGATTATTTTATTCATTGTGATTTGATTATGGTTGAACATCCTGCAATTCATCCCAGATCCTCCCAACCTTCCCACTTATCCAAATCCATACCCTATCCCTATATCTTCACAAAACGAGCAGCCATCTAAAAAGAAATAAGATGATTATAAAAAAGCAAGGCAAAGGAGGTTGGGGATTTAGCTCAGTGGTAGAGCGCTTGCCTAGCAAGCGCAAGGCCCTGTGTTCGGCCCCCAGCTCCGGGAAAAAAAAAAAAAAGCAAGGCAAAATTAAAACATCACAGTAGGACAAAACAAATGGATAAAAAAGAAGCTAAAGAAAAAACTTAAGAAACACATACAGATACAGAAACACACACATTTGTATGCACAAACAACCACCCACCCAAACACAGAATCAAAATCCTGTGTATGTAAGCAATAGTCCCACAAGTTAAAAAGACTAAAAGAAAAACAAACAACTAAAGCAAAAACCTAAACCAAAGCCTTGTGAAACAAGCAGGCAAGCAAGCAAGCAGCAATTCCTAAGAAGCACTGAATTTATTTTGCATTGTTTGCCTAGTTTTGGGCATTGGATCTACCCTTAAACATGCTTCGTAAACCCACTGACACTTATTTGGAGAGAACTAATCTTTTTCCTATGTAAACTGTTATCAATGGGAGATAGTTTCTGGGTCATGCATAGAGGTTTCTGTCTATTTCTCCTCACAGCCCTGAGACACCATGTGGTCCTGATATGTGCATGCATGTCGTGTCTGAGAGTTCATATGTGTGTCAAGTTGTTTTGCTGAACAAGCTTTGTTTTTTTCTTTAGTTTGTCACTAATTTTATATTCACTTTACATCCTTATCGATGTCCCCCTTTGAAACCTCCCTCACACAGGTCCCCTACACTTCTATTGTGACAAAGTAGAGCCCACCTCCCCCTCCCATCTCCTTAGACTGGCACATCAAGACTCTGCAGGTCTTAGCACATCCTCCTCTAAAGAGGCCAATGAAGGGCTTCTTGTTAGGGGAACTGGATCCACAAAGAGGCAACAGCTTTAAGGACAGCCCCCACTTTAGTGTTTGGGGGTCCCACAGGTAGACTGAGCTGCACATCTGCTACATATAGATTTGGTAGAAACCAGGGGAAAGCTCTTGGCATTCTGCTTTCACATCCAGGTAACTAACAAATTCCAGTAAACAGAGCAGGCTCTGTTAGGTCAAAAATACAAAATGAAAGAATTTAAATAGTCATGTTATTAATTAGTCATTTAAATAATATGCTCTTTTTTTTAAGGAAAACATTCAATTAGTGCTAGCATAGAGTTCAAAGGTTTAGTCCGTTGTCACCGTGGTGGCGTGTAAGGTGACACACAGACTGACGTGATGCTGGAGAAGGAGCTGGGTCTACATCTGGATCAGCAGGTAGCAGGAAAAGAGAATGAAACTGGGTCTGACTTGAGTGTCTAAAACCACAAAGTGCAATCCCATGACACACTTCCTCCAACAAGGCCACATGTACTCCAGCAAGACCTCATCTCCAATATTGTCACTCCCTTTGAGTCTATGGGAGCTGTTTTCATTCATATTCCATACCCCAGTGTGAAATCATAGGTGCTACATACAGCTACTACACTTGGCTTCTATGTGCTTGCTGAGAATTGAACTCAGGACCTTATGCTTGTGCAGCGAGTACTTTACTGACTAAGCTCTCTCCCCAACCCCATGGGGCAGCTTATGTAAGTGGAGTAAACCCCAGGGAGGAAGCTCTGAACTCATGATCTAATGGCACACAAGGGTACTATCTGTTGAGACCATCACTCTGGGGCAGAGTCTCAACATACAGCTTTGAGGAACAAAACATTCAGACCTGGGCATCCCTAACTCACCAGAGAGAGACCTGGTAAGCACTTACACTGCTTCTCCCCTCCCTGCAGTGGCTTGAATGTCAGATGTCCCTCAGGCTCAGATGGTCCCCAGTTGGGAGCACTGTTAGAAGTGCTGCCCAGTTGAGGAAATGAGTCCCTGGTGGTGAAACTGGAGATATTACAGTTACATGAGAAGGGACCTGGGAGAGGAGTGTGTGTGTGTGTGTGTGTGTGTGTGTGTGTGTGTGTGTGTGTGTGTGTGTGTGTGTGCTGTGATCAGGATGTAAAGGGAATGAATAAATAAATTAATACTAATATGACAATTTCCACTTTCTGTCTGCTTTCTGCTTCCTAATGAGACACATTGTGACCTCACATCACTGCTATTGTGCTGATCCCTACCCTCAGATTATAAGTGAAAATTTGCCCTCTGCCCTTAAGTTGCTTAATATCAGCATTTGGTTATGGTAAACTGAAAAGTAAGTAACTCACTCCCTGTCCTGGAATGTCAGATTCATTCTGCAGGATCTGGGAATGACATACACAGAATATTTAATTATTTGGGGTGTGTGAGAGAGAAGGTGAGAAAGATTGGTGGGAAGGATAGATATGGAGGCCATAGGCAGGAGGGGAGCCAGAAGACTAAGTATTGAGAAGAGTGTGGGGTACAACAGGGTCTGCTTTCTGGGACTGATCAGATTCCACTCTCTCCTCTTAGATTCTCTGTAGAATGTCAAACCTCAGCTGCCTTCATGGAGAAGACTCCTGTACTGTGTTCACATCCATGGTCCAGAGGCCCTTTGCCAGGCAGCTCAGCCCACACCAGGTTCAGGATGGTGGGCAGATCCTCTAAGACAGTGATTCTCTATTTGGGAGTCGCATATCAGGTATCCTGCATATCAGATATTCACATACTATTCATAACATTAGCAAAATTAAAGTAATGAAGTAGCAACAAAATAATTTTACAGTTGGGGGGTCACCACAACATGAGGAAGTGTATTCAAAAGTTGAAGCATCATCAAGAAGGTTGAGAACCATTGCTCTACGGACTAGAAGAGCTTTAGGCCCATGCTAAACCCAGTGCAGACAGTTGTCTGAGGGTGGCAGATGTCTGAGGGTTCCTCTTCCTCCCAACGTTCATGCAGTGGGAAGGATATGAAGTGGGCCCAGGACTCAGCTAAGTACAAGACCCAGTTGCTAATGGAGACATTCTGGGTCCACTGGAGAAAAGGGCCTAATGGGTCAGGATTTGGGATCAATCCAACCTATAGAGCAGTACCCACTCTAAGATGAGCAGCATGAGTGACTTTGGGGAGGAAGGGAAGGCAGAGAGCAAGAGTATCCTGGCCCACAGATGCTAGTGTCTTTCTAAGATCAGTGGAGCCACACAGATCTGAGGAAGAACTGGACTGGGCCTATCTCCACCATTGACACAGAGCTTGTTAACATTCTTTCTAGGCTCCTCCTAGCAGTTACCTGGCGTTAGCCAGTTAGGTATGGCTTACTATGAAAGGGGCTGTTTGAACCCCTCCTCGCTTTCTTATTCTCTCTCTCTTCTTTCCCTGATTCTACTCTTTTCTATATTTTTATGGTTAAGGAAATTATTTGTTACATTCATGAATACACATATATCAATAACACAAGGAAGAGCCAATTAGAATGATTAGTAAGAATTCTATACAGTTACATAAGAAATCTGTTAGAGATTCGCAGAGTAGAAAAAGAATAGAGTTAGTAGGAATTTATGCAAATGTAAAACTAATGTGAAAGAACCCCAAAATGCTCAGTAGGATTGTTTGTACCTCTCAATACAGTGGATATTTCCCACTTTTATTAAATAAAACTGGTTTTTTGTTTTTGGTTTTTTGTTTTTGTTTGTTTTGGGTACAAACTGACAGGCAATTTTTCAAGGTTTAAAGTTACTCCCCGCGCCCTCTCACTCTCTGCTCTCTTTCTCTCTCACTCATCTGCAGCTTGGGGCTGCACACTCTGCAATCCCTTGTGCACTCTGCTTTTGTCCTTTGTGCTTTTCTTTTCTCAAACTTCCACACTCACACACCCCTCTGCTCATTACTCTTTCACTCTCACACACACCCTTCATACAGACCTTACACGTCTCTCCTTTTACTGTCACACAATCTTCACACACACACACACACACACACACACACCTCACATTCTCTCTTCACTCACTCCTCACATGCTCTTCTCTCTCTCTCTCTCTCTCTCTCTCACACACACACACACACACACACACACACACACACATACACACACACACAATCTCATGTACACATCATTCTCTCTCTACTCACTCCCACGTGTTCCTTACATGCTTGCACATGCTCATACATGCTCTCATTCTCTCCCTCACTTGCTCCCTCACTCGCTCTCGTATTCGCTCTCTAGCCTTTCTCTTGCCCCAGTCTTTTATTGATGCTCCAAAAGCAGGGAGCAAAAAGACATTGCATAATCATTGCCAAATCAAATTCAAAAGAATAACCACATCCCACAAAAGATTAAGAATTACAATTGTTCCCCAAAGTCTCAAGCGTCCCCTATTCCCAGGCCTGTGGCCAAAATAATGATTGTAAACTTGTCATTATTGAAACTTTAACTTTTGACTTATTATACTTCAGAGCTCAGAGCTCCAAGGTCAGCTGCTTTCATTCTCCTGGGAAGCCTAATGATAAATGACATGGGCAAAGCTGCCAGGCAGTGACTAGAAAGAATCAGTTAATCCTTAACTCAGTAGCTCCACTACCTTTCTGTTCCTTTACATTGCACACAATGACTCTTGCCAGAGTCAAAGTATTTTGACTTAGTTTTACTAGAAACTTCCTTATCCAGGAACCACTCTCAAATGTTATGAAAAACTTATATCCTAACTTCAATAATTTTCCCTTTCTTGGGGTCTCAATATTGGCTGTATTTCATTTTCTTTTCCTTTTCTTTATATTGGATTTTTTTATTTACATTTCAAATGTTATTCTCTTTTCCGATTTCCTGGCCATAAGCCCCCTATCCCATCCCCTTCCCCTTCTTTTATAAGAGTGTTCCCCTTCCACAACCACATCCCTTTCCTGCCTCCCCACCCTGACATTCCCCTACTCTGGGGAGGTCCAGCCTTGGCAGGACCAAAAGCTTCTTCTCCCATTGGTGCCCAACATGGCCATCCTCTGCTATATATGCAGCTAGAGTCATGGGTCTGCCCATGTGTAGTCTTTGGTTGTGATTTTGTCCCTGGGAGCTGTGGTTGGTTGGTATTGTTGGTCTTATGGGGTTGCAAGTTCCTTCAGCTCCTCAATCCATTTTCTAATTCCTCCAATGGGAACCCTGTTCTCGGTTTAATGGTTTGCTGCTAGCATTGCCCTCTGAATTTGTCACACTCTGGCAGAGCCTCTGAGGAGACAGCTATATCAAGCTCCTGTCAGCATGCACTTCTTGGAATCTGTTTCCGTGGAGGACGCGTGGCTAATCTTGAGTCTTGTATGCTGCTGTGCTTACTCTGAGATTCTAAGACGGAAAGGATATAATGCAGGACTGTGGACAGGAAAGTAAATCACTTTTCATTGAAGCCTTGAATACCAAGGAAAGACCTCTCTGGCCCACTTTCCTCTGCATCTGGCAATAGTAGTAGATTTTTAACTCTGAAACCGGGGCCATCTTGACTGAGGAATGGGTCCCTTGTGAGCTGATTTCTCTTTTCATTGGATATTTTTTATTTACAGTACAAATGTTATCCCCATTTCCCGGTTTCCCATCCATAAATCCCCTACCCCCCGCTTCTTGTATGAGGATGTTCTTCCACCCAACCACCCACACCTCATACTAAATTATTGGTGGGAAAAAATATAAAATTTGAACTCACTTAATGTCTTAGAAAAACATTTATGGAAAATGTTTGAGATTGATAAATGCAAGTAATGAAAATTAGAGGATGTAAAGCAACTTGAATCGGTGATTTAAAAATAAAAATGCTTCAGATGAAAGATGTTTAAAGTTGGTAAATGAAAGTTATAATTATTTTAGGTTCTAAAACATTATTTTAAGGCATATGAAGTTATAGAGATATAAGAAAGGTATAAAAAATGGGAAAGGGTTCATATTTCCACTGCATACTATTGCTATTTCAAATTCCAAATTTTATCATTGAACAATGGGTTGGGGATTTAGCTCAGTGGTAGAGCGCTTGCCTAGCAAGTGCAAGGCCCTGGGTTCGGTCCCCAGCTCCAAAAAAAAAAAAAAAAAAAAAAAGAAAAAAAGTATCATTGAACAATGGAGTTCTGATAAGATAATGGAACGCTGGCAGTTTTCATTTCAGCCACAAGCTCAAGATGTTCATTTCAATTTGGTTGTGTTTTGAATATAAACAAACAAAAAGATGCTTCTACTTCTGCTAAAAACTTCTCTGTTCAAGCTTCGTATGTGGCTTTCTGTCAGGACAAGAAAATGTTCTGTGGCTTTTTTTTTTTTTTTTTTGGTTCTTTTTTTTCGGAGCTGGGGATCAAACCCATGTTCTGTGGCTTTTAAGCCTATATCTTTTACTAGGTCTTAGAGGCATGAGTTTACTTCTAGTTTATAACAAACACAAGTTACTTACTGTTTCTAAAACATGGATTTCAATACAATGGCAAGAAATTATGTTTATCCTTTAGTAAGCAAAAGTTAGCACAAACTTCAGGAAATCAAGAAACCACAGACGTGGATCTGCCTACCACAGATTAAATGGACTCCAGATCAGCATCCCTGCTTAATTTTTTTTACATTAAAAAATGACATTGTTTTATTTTCCCAATCAGGTGTGGGCTGCATGTGTGGTATGTGTGGTAGGCTTAGCCCAGGTGTGGATGGGGTGTGGGGGTGCAGAAGGTGATGACTTGCTGGCAGGAAGTGAATGGACAGGGTTAGATATTCTTCTTGGAAGTCTGAAGGAAAGACTCATGGCATGCTATAGCTAAGCCACCAATAAGGTTGGGAAACTCTTGGGAATCTAGGTGCCCATCACTGTTGAGGTCCAGCTTATTCATCATGCAGTCAAAGACACTGGGGTCTTTCTGGTTCTTCCTAATGGTGGCCAGCTCTGTGTTCATGAAGGAAAGGAACTCAGTTTTGGAGAGTTGACAGCTATTTTTATCCTTCCCATTGTACTTTTGGAAAAGAGCAATCAGGGACTCAATGCATCTCTCTGTCTCTGTAGGCATTAGTGCCAAGTTGAGGAGCAAGGCACAGCTGCAACTGAGGTTGATGGTGACTGGGACAAAACCCCTGTTTATTCTTAAAAATGGGATTTTCCTCTTGGTGTTGGGATTTCTTACCTTCCTCAACTACTAGACAATTTCAATTTCTGTTGCGAGTCTGCACTCATCTCAGCACTCTTTCACCTGGCTGACAGACTCCATCCAGGGATCCAGGGATCACCTGTGGGACTGCTGAACTCTGGAAATGCTAAAAGCTGATGTTAACCAGTCCAGCTGGTGTGATAGTTCCTTCTCTTTCATCAGTACCAGCGTCTGATAAATCCCCCATTGACTAGCATCTCAGCCTTCCAGTATCCCTTTGCCCATCCTAAGGTTGGCAGGAAACAGATACAGAGGAGTGATATGACATCCATTGTCCCACTTTACAGGCTGAATGCTAGATCACAAAAGAAGTTCCCAGGGCACACCGTGAAAACGAGCCCTCTTCATGATCCTGTTCATCCTGATGGCTGTGAAAAAAGATGGAACCCAGTCCCTGACTCATCATTCTCATTAGAGTTTGCTTCCTGGACCCATCAATGAGTCGGTCATCAGACAACACTCCCAGGACACGTTAAATATCAGACTGGCAAAAGTTCTAGGGACTAGTTTTCTATTTTGTATTTCTCAAGAGGGGTCAAGGACACCACAAAAATCCATAGAATAAAAAAACCTGAGGTCAGACACCCTGAGACTGTAGGACAGACTGCCACTTCTGCATACTCCTGCCCACATCCCTGGTCCAATGGGAAACTGCACAGTGCTTCTGGACACAGGAAAACAGGAACCAGTCAGTCCCCGGTACCTGCGGTTCTGGTCTGCCCGAAGGACTGAACTGAACCGGCCAAAGAACTCCCTGCACCCAAATCCTGTGGGAGAGAGAGCTGGATCCTCAGAAGTGCAGACACTCCTGAGAAATCAGAGGAGACAACCCTCTTCCCACATTCCAGACCCAAGAGGGAATCACCTAGTACCAACTGTGCCTTCTGGGTGCAAGGACCTAGGAACAATCAGGGACAGGACCCTTCTGATTCCTGCCCATGCCTAGAGCTGAAAGACAATCAACAGGCTCCTTGTTTAAAAAAAAAGTGCTGACTGTCTAGGATCCTGAGAAGCAGGCAACACATCCCTCCAGGGGATCCACCATCTGAAATAAGGGACTGCCTGCAGTAGGCCAGGAAAGAGACATCTCAGTCTCCAGGACAGCTCTTTGTAAAAAACAGTTGTTTCCATTTCTCCTAATCAAAGCCCTGGACTACGACTTTATAGATTTCATTTGTGTGTGACTTCTTTACAGTGGGCCTTGGTGTGCATAATTATCCTATTATATCTGGCTTTCCTATTTCTTTTTCCTTCTGCTCTGGTGAATTCTATGAAACTAAATGTTCCCTGATGTAATGATTCTTAAACAATTAAAAATTGAGGCTTAGGGGTATAGCACAGCACAGTCCTAATGGCCTAGGTGAATGCTATGTGTTCTCATCTTGGAAACAATCTAATAATTGCACAATGGTAGTTACAGGTTAATGCTTGACTTGCAAAGAACGTGTGAAGAAATTATTAGAAAATGAATTAAAGCAAACATTGGGATCCCCGAAAAAGGGAAAAAAACTATTCAAGTTATGAAGTAAGTTTTGCACAACATTTGAGAGTGGTTCCTGGATAAGAAAGTATAGAATATGTAAAATCTTATGCTAGCACAGCTAAGTCAAAACACTGGGACTCTGAAGAGAATCATTGTGTGCAATGGGCAGGAGCAGAAAGCTAGTGGAACTTCTGAGTAAAGAGTTAACTTGATTCTTTCTGGCCATTGCCTGGCAGCTTTGGTCCTGTCATATATCATTAGAGCTTGACAGGAAAATGCAAGTAGCTGACCTCAGAGCTTTGAGCTCTGAAGTACAGTAAGTCAAAAGGTAACGTTTAAATAATGATAACTTTGCAATTATTATTAGTTTGGCTACAGGCCTGGGACTAGGGGAAGCTTGCAACTTTGGGGAACAATTGTAATTCTTAATTCTTTGTAGGATGTGGTTATTCTTCTAAATTTGATTTGGCAATGATTATACAATGTCTTTTTTACCTGGTTTTGGAGTCAATAAAAGACTGGGGCAAGAGAAAGGCTAGAGAGATAGTGAGTGAGGTGAATGTGGAGAGCATGTGTGAGCATATGAAGAGCAATTGGAGAGCAAGTAGAGAGTGAGGGGTGTGTATGTGTGTGTGTGTGTGTGTGTGTGTGTGTGTGTGTGTGAGAGAGAGAGAGAGAGAGAGAGAGAGAGAGAGAGAATGAAAAGAGCATGTGAAAAGTGACTGAAGAGAGAGTGTGAGGTGTGTGTGAAGAAGTATATATGTGAGTGGTGTGTGAGGTGTTATGAAGAGTGTGTGGGAGTGAAAGAGAGTTGAGTAGAGGTGTGTAGGCGTGTGAAATTTTGAGAAAAAAAGAGAAAGAGCACACAGGATAAAGCAGAGTGTACAAAAGAATGCAGAGTATGTGCAGCCTCGAGCTGTGATCAAGTGAGAAGGAAAGAGAGCCGAGAGAGAAGAGAATAACTTTGTGTTGAAAAACTTCCTGTCAGTTTTTACCCCTCCCAAGAAAAGGCTGTGCTTGTCTGAAAGTGAAAGCGTGGTGGTAGAATCACTGTGTCTGTGGGATACACACACACACACACACACACACACATATAGATAAATACATAGATAGATAGATAGATAGATAGATAGATAGATAGATAGATAGATAGATAGATAGAGATATATGCATACACACATAGTATTATCACTAATGTCAAAATAACAGGAACTAACAATCCTTAGCCATGTATATCTCTCAACACCAATGGACTCAACTCCCCCAATATAAAGACGCAGGTTAACAAAGTATATGTATAAACAAGATCTTTCACTTCGCTACATATAAGGAAACACTCCTCAGCACCAACAGTAGACACAACCTCAGTATAAAAAGGGCTGGAAAAAGGTTTTCTATGCAAGTGACCCAAGAAACAAGCTGGAATAGACATTCTAATATCTAATGTCTAATAAAATAGACATCCTGGCCTACTGCACACAGTCCCTTATTCCAAATTACAGGTCACCTGGAGGGATGTGTCTCCTGCTTCTCAGGATCTCAGACAGTGTCCTTTTTTACAAGGAGCTGCTGTAAACTCCTGAGAATACCCAGCAACCACATGGTGGCTCAGAGCCATCTGTAATGGAATTCAATGCCCTCTTCTGCTGTGTCTGATAATTGTATACATAAAATAAATGTTTTTTTTAAAAAGGAAAGTATCTTCAACAGCTGAGGCTGATCTTTTTGGATTTTTGTGTGTAGAACAATGCAATTAAATGCCTATTTGTCACTGCACAAAAATCCAGTCTAATGGATCAAAGACCTCAACATAAATCACGATACACTGATTCTAATAGAATAGAAAATTGAGCATAGGCATCCATTCTGGTATAGGAAAAAACTTTGTGAGCAGAACATCAATGTTTCAGTCACTAAGATCAATAAATAAAGAAAACCACAAGAAACTGAAAAGGAAAAGGACACCAACAATAGGACAAAGTAGAAGACTACAGAATGGCAACTGACATCCAAAAGAGGGCTAAAATCCAAAATACATAGGGAGTGCAAGAAGTTAGACACCAACAAATCCAATAACCCAATTTACAATGGGGTACAGAGCTAAATGGAGAATTCTCAAAAGAGGACTCCCTAATGGCTGAGAAACACTTAAATGTTCAATGTCCTTAGTCATCAGGGAAATGCAAATAAAAATAACACTAATATTTATCTTTATACCCATCAGAATGGCCAAGATAAACTCAAGGGACAGCACATGCTGGTGAGGGTGTATAGCGAAGAGGACACTTCTCCATGCTGGTGGGAGTACAAAATTGTACAACCACTCTGCGAATTAATCTGGTGGTTTCTCAGAAAACTAGGAATAATTCTACTCATGACCCAGCCATACAACTCCTGAGCATACACCCAAAATATGTTCCACCATACCATAGGATCCATGCTCCATTCTGTGCATAATAGCTTTATTTGTAATAGTCAGAATGTAGAAACCATCCAGATGTCCTTCAACAGAACAGTTAAAAAAATGTAATTTGTACAATAGACTGCTATTCAGATATTAAAACAAGGAAAAATAATGGATTAAACTATAAAAAAATCAGACAACCTAGTGAGATAACCTAGACTCAAAGGGACATACCTCAATTGTACTCACTTATGAGTGGATTTTAGCCACAAATTATAGGATCGCCATGGTACAATCCACAGACACAAAGAAGCTAAATTACAAGGGTAAAAGGAACAATGCTTGACTCTCACTCAGAGGGGGAAATAGCAGTCTTTAGTTGTGAATGGAGAGGGGCAACTGTGTGGGAGAGGGGACGTGAGGGGAAGGCTGGGGGAACATTGCAGGGGGAAGAGGTGGAGAGCTGCAGCTGCAGGCTGATGGAGGACATCTCTAGGATGTGGCAGAGATGTGGAATGGGGGAAGGCTGTAGGGAGTCCAGGAGGATGACTGTAGCTGAGACTCACTCCTAGCACTGGGTGATATGGAGCCTGAGGTGACCACCTCCTGTAGTCAAACAAAACCCCTAGTGAAGAAATGTTGATACCAACTCACTTACAAAACCTTTTGCCTACAGGCGGTGCATAAACAATGAAGGAGGAGAGCCTGAGGGCATAACCTACCAATGACTTCACACCCATCCCATGGACAAGAAGCAATCCCTGACACTGTCAACGATATGGTCATGCTTATAGACCAGAACCTAACGTAAGTGTCTTCTTACAGGCTCCAGACAGCAACTGTATAAGTTGAATCTAACCCCCAAACATTAGAGAGAGCTCCAACAGTCTTGTGGAGGATTTGCATGGGGGATTGGGAAACCCAGAGTGCATAAGAACTCCACAGTAGAACAACAGAGTCAACTGACCTGGACACTTGGGTGTCCCCAGAGACTGAACCACCAATCAAAGAGCACTCATGGGCTTGTATTGTGTAGCATATGTGCAGCTTGATATTCAAGCAAGATCCTCAAGAACTAGAGCAGGGAGAGTGCCTGACTCTGTTGCCTGCCTGTGGATACTAGTCCCAAAACTAGGCTGCTTATTCTTATGGAAATGACAAAAGCAAAAAATGACTTCCTCTTTACAGTCTGAAAAAGAAGACAATATTTTACTGCTGTAATGTTGTAATGTTACAGCTAATATTATTTGCACATCAACAAGATGGCTCAGTAGGAAATGTCTAAGATATACAATGCTGGCAACCTGACCTTGATAATCATATAATGATGACCAAAATAGATAATGGTGTTACCCAGTCTCCACATACCTGTCATGGCTTAAAAACCCATAATCACATTATATATATATATATATACATACATACATACATGTACACACACTGGCACAAGGAGAGGGAGAGGGAGACAGGGAGAGAGGGAGAGAGGGAGAGAGGGGGAGAGGGGGTAAGAGAGAGAGAGAGAGAGAGAGAGGAGAGAGGGGGGGGGAAATGCTTTATTAAAAATAACTCTTGGTGCTATTTCATTATCTAGCATCTCTAATCCCCCTGGAAGGCACACTTCAAGTTGAAGTGCCCAATGGTAACAATGGGAACATGAAGAGGCATCAAATGCTATGTGCACATCCACAACAGGGAAGCTATGCTGTGGGATATACAGCTGATGGCGAATCATCTTACTTCATTATATCTCTGGCAGATAGATGAAAAACTATTTTGAATACATATGAAGAATACAATGTTTGCTATATTCCCTTCTATTGAGCATTTTAACATTAGAACTGTTAAAATGTGTTGATAATGGAGCACACATTAGGGTACATATTCTATATTTTATCTTGTATTCAGGAGGCTGACACATGAGAATCAGGAGTTAAAATGTAGCCTTGACTAATGATTGACATCCATTTCAGGTTAGATAACAGCACATCTGAAGAGAGTTTGTGACAATAGTGTTGCCACTTTGATGGTGATCCCATCCTCCTCTGAAACTGTAAGCAAAATTAAAATCTTTTATGAAGTGCCTTAGACACTGTGTTTTATCACAGCGACAGAAAAGGCACTAATACACACCCATAAAGTTTTACACCTGAACGAGTAACTCATGTAATGGAAGAGCATTGCATCAGCAAGTGCAAACAAAATAAAGAGGGGCATCATATCATAATGCTTGAATAAATTGTTGGGACTTGTCACATTTTATTCTTCAGAAAAAATTTGCCTTTTTAATTAAAATATTATATTTATTTACATTCCAAATGTTGCCCACATTTGTGTTCTTCCCCCACCCACATGCATTCCCTGCACCCAATCCCCACAACCTCACCCTCCCCCCAGCATCCCAGTTCCATGGGGCAGCAAGTCTCTACAGGATCAGACTCCCAGAAACCAGACCAGGCAGTCCTTTGCTATATATGTGTCTGGGGCCAAGGACATGCCCATGTATGCTCGTTGGTCGGGGTCTTAGTCTCTAGGGGCTCTGAAGGTCCAGGTTAGTTGATACTATTGTTCTTCCTATGGGGTTGTCACCTCCAGCTTCTTCAATCTTCCCACTAACTCTTCCATTACTGTCCCTGACCTCTAATGGTTGGCTATAAGTATGTACATCAGTCTTAGTTTCTGGTAGAGCCTCTCAGAGGACGGTCAGGCTAGACTTCTATTTGCAAGCACAGCATGGCATCAGTAATAGTGTCAGTGTCTGATGCATGCCCATGGGATGCGGCAGGTCACTCGATGGCCTTTCCTTCAGTCTCTGCTCCATTTTTATCCATGCACTTCCTTTATACAGGAACAATTCTGGGTTACATTTTTGAAGATGGATGGGTGGGCCCATCTCTTTTGGGTATATGGCCATGAGTGGTACAGCTGGGTCTTTAGGTAGATCAATTTCCAATTTCCTAAGTAACTGCCAGAATGATTTCCAGAGTGTTTACACCAGTTTGCAATTGTACCAGCAGTGGGGGAGTGTTCCTCTTCCTCCACTTCCTCACCAGCATGTGCTGTCACTTAAGTTTTTGATCTTTGCCATTCTGATGGGTGTAAGGTAAAATCTCGATCATTTTGATTTGCATTTCCCTGATGACTAAGGATGTTGAACAACTCTTTGCTTCTCGGCCATTCAAGATCTGTCTGCTGAGAATTCTGTTTAGCTCTGTCCCCATTTTTTAATGGGGTAACGTGTTTTGGAGAGCTCAACATAAAGCCAGATACACGGAGTCTAAAAGCAGAGATATTGGATATAGCCTCAAACTCGTTGGCACAGGAGAAAATTTTCTAAACAAAACCAATGACTAAGGCTCTAAGATCAAAACTAGACAAATGGGGCCTTATAAAACTGAAAAGCTTCTGGAGGGCAAGGACACTGTCAATAGGACAAAACAGCAACCTACAGATTGGGGAAATTTCTTCACTAACCCTGTATCCAATAGACAAGTAATATACAAAATATATAAAGAATTCCAGAAAAATCTTGTGTAACTTAATGTAAGTGTGTCAGCTATAGATATTACCAAATCCTTTATAGTCATAGTCTCCCTTCAATAAAAGTTGGTTAGGTCCTCAAAGACGACTGTAATATGGAAAGGCTTTAAAAGATGGATTATACATTAAGTGTTTTACTCTTGTATGAAGATACCATGAAGTACAAAATAATACCCCACTGATTACAATGATGACTTTCTTTGCAGTATAACATTTTTTCATGACTTTTCACACTACTACATCAACTAATTAATCAACTGTATATTCATAAGATTCCTATCCAGTATATGTTCCTTTATGTATTTGCAAAGAGCTGTGTTGTGAAAAGTCTTTATCACATTGATTACATTTGCATGGTTTCTCTCCAATGTGGTTTTTTTATGTATTCAAAATGACTGTGATATATAAATGTTGGGAACAAGCAAAAGAAATATGTCCTAAGTATTGCCTTTTTGTTATCAACTTCTTTGTAATCATAAGGTGAAACTAAGTTCAAATTCCCAGGCCCTAGGGCAGCTGGAGACTTCCAAATAGTAGACCAGCTTCCATTGAGCATCTTTTGTTCCTGAAAACATAATGAGTGCCCCTAATAATTTCTTGTTCTATTCATCTGTTACTCTTCAAAACATAATGCCTGTTCCTAACCACAATAGAACAGTGGATATGATTGATTAGATTGTAACACCTACGTTCTGTATCAGATGACATAGTAAACTCCATGAACAAAGCCCCTATCACTAAATCCTGTTTGGTGGGGAAATGTAGCTGTAACTTGGCACAGACCTTTCTGGTTTTCACTGTGGCTCAGTGTGAGGAGGTGAATTGGGAGGGTCACAGTTCAGCCTTCAAGTATGTTCTCTGGCCTTGATCCAGCAGCAGCAGCTTCACTACAATAAATTCTAGTCATTTTCATTGCATGAGTTTTGAGTTGTGTTGGATCTCAGCGGACCATATTACACATAGGCTTTTCCACATTGCTACACTCACAGACTTTCTCTACAGTGTGAGTACTTTCATGATGATGAAAACTGTAGAAATGTGCAAAGGTTTCACCATATTAAATACATTTATAGGGTTTCTCTTTGATGATTATGAAGACTTGTGGAATTTGAAAAGGCTTCACCATATTAAATACATTCAGAGTTTCTATCCAGTATGGATTCTTCCATGATGATGACTACAGATGTGTGCAAAGGCTTCATTGCTTGCACTCATAATATACATCTCCAGTAGATATTCTTTCATGTATTCAGAGAAGACCATGAATATGCAATGGCTTTACCACATTGGTTGCATTCAAACAGTTTCTCTCCAGTATGTGTTGTTTTATGTATTTGCAGACTAGGTTGGTTTGGAAAGGCTTTAACACATTGATTATATTCAAAAGGTTTCTCCCCTGTGTGTGTTATGTATTTGTTTATGATGCAGGAGACCACTTGTACATGAAAAGGCTTTACCACATTGATTACACTCATAGGGTTTCTCTCCTGTATGTGTTCGGTTATGCACTTGGAGACTATTATAATATGCAAAGGCTTTACCACAATGCTTGCATTCATAGGGTTTCTCTCCATTGTGTACTCTCTTATGTTGTAGGAGATGATTGTTTCGTGCAAAGGTTTTACCACATTGGTCACATTCAAAGGGCTTCTCTCCAGTGTGTGTTCTTTTATGTATATGAAGATGACCATAACGTTTAAAGGCTTTACCGCATTCATTACATTCATATGGTCTCTCTCCAGTATGTGTTCTTTTATGATACAGGAGACTACTTGGACATGAAAAGGCTTTATCACACTGACTACATTTATAGGGCTTCTCTCCTGTATGTGTTCTTTTATGTCTTTTGAGACTATTGTGACATACAAAGCCTTTACCACACTGATTACATTCATAAGGTTTCTCTCCTGTATGAATTCTTTTATGTCTTTGAAGAGAACAGTGTCGTGTGAAGTCTTTACCACATAGGTTACACTTATAGGGCTTCTCACCAGTATGTATTCTTTTATGTCTTAGGAGATGACGATTTCCTGAAAAGGTTCTACCACATTGGTTACATTCAAAGGATTTCTGTCCAGTGTGTGTCCTTTTATGTATTTGAAGATAACGGTGAAGTACCAAGGCTTCACCGCATGGAATAAACTGAGAAGACTGCTCTTCAGTATGACTTCTCTCATGTCTGCAAAGACAATTGGCAAATATGAAAGCTTTCTCACATCATTACATTGATGAATCTTTTCATCTACAATTTGTCTAATTGTAAAGAACAACCTGATAGTAATGTATTATCACTTTGTTTACACGTATGGAGTATGGAGTTCCCTTCATTGTGTGTTCTCTTGCATCTATGAAGATACATGGACTGGGAAGAGCATTGACTGCATAGCTGACATTTATAGGATCCTTTTTCTATATGAATTTGTTCACATATCTGAAGTGAACAGGAAGAACTTGGAGCTTTCCCACAATGATTGCACTCATAACTTTTGCTATGGTGACAGTAACACGACATTTGCAAAGTGAACCAAGGCAAACAGAAAATTTTTCATGTCCCTAATACTCATAGCAATAGTCCCCAGCAAGTTTGTTGGAGGTGCACTTATTTGTAAACTTGTAGCACATGTAGAAAGCCTACTCAAAGTGGGGAGTACTACGTTATATTCTAATTGTGCTGAAAGAGAGAGAGCATTGCTGCTTCTTTCAATATATTCCTATTTTCACATGGCGTGTAACATTGTAACATATAACATGCCTTTTAAATACCAATAAAGTCCCTCCACAGCAGCATTCTTGACTGTCATAAACCATCCATCTTCCTAAACTTAGCAACACTGTTACAAGTATATTATTGACACCAGCTTTAGTGTGGACTATTTGCTTATTAGAAGATTTTGGACATATACTTATCACCTAGTCAATATGTATATCCTTGAAATATCTAAGTTGTAGGAGATTAAACACACTGGCAGTTTACAGCATAGCTCTATTTCGCTATGATTTAAATGGTAAGATCTGTTAACAAATTGTTTTCTACTTAGAGGAATGGCTTGAAAACACAAAATGGATATCTGGCATGGACATATGTGGTTTGTCATTAATTAATAATCATCCATAACTTAAAGTAGTGCATTTTTTACCATGTTGCTTGTCTTTAAAATTTGCAAGACATACTAAAATTTCTTCCAAGCAATATTTTTATCAGTTTACACATGAAAATTACCTTCCATGTCTTCTAGAACTTTGAAAATGTTCTTCAATATTAAGATGTTCCCAAACGTAGCCTAAAATATAGTACCAGAGAATGTATGTTACTCTATTAGAAATTAGGCAAAATTTCAGTGACTAAAACTTCTGTGAATTTTAGAACCATGCCTGATTTATTCACCACATTTTTACTATTCTCAGCTGATATTACAAGAACAAGTAACAATAACAAAGAAACACTTGTCCCTACATTTTAAAAAGTGAAAGGAAATTCATTCTTACCTATAGCAGCAAGATTCCTATAGGTCTCCAGCATCACATCTTTGTAGAGACTCTTCTGAGAAGGATCCAGCAAAGCCCACTCTTCCTGAGTGAAGTTGACATGCACATCATCATAGGTCACTATACCCTAAAATATCCCATACATATGTACATAAGAAAACATATTACTGAGAACATTGTAAATGTATACTTCATTGAGAATATAGTCTTAATTTTGGGGATTACTCCTCTTAATTCCTGAGACAAATGCTCTAATGAAATCAAGTCATTTTAGAAGAAAACTTAATAATAATTAGGGTTTACCTCTGTCATTTCTGCACCCCTTGAATAGAATAAAGTCTTGCAAGAGAAATGGGAACTTACAGACATAAAGACAAACAAGAAAATAGTTCAACAGTACTGAGCACATATCTGACCAATTGTGATGATAATTACTAATAAGGAAGTGATGAGAAAACTGGTGCATTCACTCCGGCCTTTAATCCCAGTCGTCAGTGGCAGACCCATGGCATGGCAACCTGGTCTGTGCCTTAAGTTCCAGGACATCAACAGGTACATATTAAGATGCTAATTCCCCTGCAAAAATCAATCAATAAAAGAAACAAAAAGAAAAATAGAAAAAACCCAGAGGTCTACACTGAAGTACCTACAGAGAATTGTACATTCACTACAGGTCTGTAGTCATCTTCCAAAAACCTTAAGTAACCCAGTTTTAACAGTAAAATTAATAAGTTCTTAATAAAAGTGAATGTATGTTTAAAAAGTTACAAATGGAGAGAAGAAAATATTAGCTATATAAATCTTGATCATGAATGAGCAATATAGGGCAGAGATGTGGCTCACCAGAGGTATTCCCTGTCTTGCAAATAATTGGGGTAAGTTCCCAATATTTGCATGGAGGCACACAAATATCCATTAGACCAAGTTCAAGAGTTATAAAGATATCTTCTGCCTGCTGTGAGCATCAGGCACAAAGGATGAACTTACGCATGCGTACAGGGAAAATACATTCATTCAAAAAATTCAGAACAAAACCCACAGGTAGAAATGATGACACACACCTGTAATCCAATGAACATCCACATAGTACTAATGACATGAATGCCTGACACCCTGTGAAATATAATAGACTGTCTGCGAGTTTCACAGTTCAAGTGTACCTGAAGTTCAGCACATGTGCATATGCTTGCTCATACAAAATCTACATTCCAACCCAAACAGCTAACATAAAAACAAAACAAACTAGGCATTTTGCCCCACATCTAATTCCAGCACTCTGGAGAGAGAGGCAGACGGATCATTATCATCTGCCTGTTCAGCAAACCTACTTTCAGGACAGTCAAGGCCACACAGAAATACTTTTGTCTTCAAAATCAGAATCATAAACACAACTCAAAACATAAAAATGTCAGGCTAGGGAAAGGAATGTCTTAGCTCTGAATAACAGTCGCTTCTATTGCATCTTATGTGACCTAGGGACAGAGTCTGTAATGATGAGGACATGAGAGCAGAAGAAAGAAGCTGACTGCTAAGTTTCAACCACGACACAGTAGACATAAAGAACAGGAAGTGGGTCGAGTGTGTTGAGTATATTGTGACTCTGGTCACTCTAGGTTCATGGTCTTCCTCTCATGAAGCTATATATCAGGCTGGAGGTATGGCTCAGTGGTGACGAGCACTGACTGCTCTTCCAGAGGTCCTGAGTTCAAATCCCAGCAACCACATGGTGGCTCACAATCATCTGTAATGAGATCTGCTGACCTCTTCTGGTGAGTCTGAAGACAGCTACAGTGTACTTATATATAATAAATAAATCATATATTTTTTTTCAATGTTTACAAAAGCCTCCGAACTGTTCAAACTTCCAAAGAATCCTTTGACATTCAAGGCCATCTTGTGATTGCCACATCTTGTAAAATCAGACGACAAATGATGTTTTTCAAATATTTACTGGCACAATAAAACCTTTTCCATTCCAATATAGAGGAAGATTATACACTGGACCAAGACAAGAAACCTAAGAGGGCAAATACTAATTCCTGCAGCTCTGTCTCAGACACATGGGGCTTCAGGTTCAAAGTGCTCATCTGGCTCTGTCCCTGCAACTCCTCACGCACCTCTCAGTTCCAGGTCTTTCACTCCCTATGTGCATCCAATTGGGCGGCTGGGCTACTGCTTAAAGCATGAGAATGGTGCAACACTGGAGAAAATATTGACTGCTAAAAGTATCTCCTTCGCTTATGATAAAGAAAAGCATGTGCTTTGGGATCACTTAGAAATCATTTGTTTTCAGTGACTAATGACTGGATACAAGTCTGTACCAATGTGAGAAAATGCTAACTTTTAAAACCAAGTGCAAGTACGTAGACTTAAAAAAAAAAACCAGATTATGCTTTGTACTATAGACCTAAACAACTTGTTTTAAGCTAACTGCTGTATAAGTCATAGCAGTTTTGAAATTATATCTATTACCATTTTACGTGCATGTTTGTGAATAAGAGAGAAAAAATGCCTTCCATGTGTGCACAAATGATACACAAGGGAATAGGGTATCAGACCATTAGATCTGTAGAGCGGGTAGGTAAGAGCCTCCCAATTTGGGTTGGCTGTTGGCATCTGACCTCAGGTCAACCCCAAACTGAACAGTTGCTGACTGACCATGCACATAGTACATTTTATCAAAAACAAGCAAACAGTCTTTCATAGATAAACAACAAAAACCTAAGTAAATATAGAAGCAAATAAATGAGCCCTGGGAACCTGACGCCTGAGTATTAAGCGTTAGTAAGAAACTAGGTAAGATGCCACCAGACCGTCCCCATGTTCTGCTGCCTGAAACCCAAAACTCAAGGTTGCCCTTAGGACTGCAGCTTCCTCTCACATGTCCATGCTTCCTGTAGATACAAAAGAGCATTCCATCTTCTCTTCTTGTGCCATCTCTGTGTCTGAGCCCTCGATTATAGGCAGAAACTCCCTGCTGAAACAGGCCATGACTGCCAGAAGACTAGGCATTCTGTCCAAAGACCTATCCACTATGTTACCCCAGACCCAGTTCTCATAGCTGCTGAAGCACTGCAGCACAGGATCAGGGAAAGCTTCCTGTCCCAGTTTCCACGGTGCCAATAAATGCCACAGACAATCCCCCAGTGCCCTTCTTTTCCTGCCCTATCTGTCTCTGTGTCCCAGCTCCTGCTCAGCAAGACGCACCTTCTCAACCATGTGGCATGCTTGCCAGAAGACCACTGAGGCTGTCCTTAGCTCTAACACACGATCTGTCACCCTCGACACTACGTTTACAGCACTGGACAGGAACACAAAAGGCAGCTTCCCCTCTCTTCTGTTCAGTGTCCTGTGGATTACTAAGATCATCTTTCCCTTGAGTCTTCATCCCCCAACCTCCAAAACCAGCAAGCTTTCCGCCATGAGCACAGTCAAAAACAGAGCAGTAAATGAAGCAACACTCAGCCAATAAACTCTCTCAAAATCCAGAGAGCCAACAGAAACCGAGGATCGAAAGTCCCACCAAAAGAAGACAAACCCAGAAACCAGAACCTAGACCTATAATGACACCAAACCTAGATGCCTACATAGCAGCTTAGGAACATAACCAATGACAGCCAGGAAAATATGTCACCAAGGGAGCAAAGCTATCCTCCCACGGATAATCCTGAATATCCCAACAAAAATGAAAATACAAGGGAAAGACCTTAAACATATGGATGTGATAGAGGCCCTCAAGAGGAAATAGATAAATGCAGGAAAGATCATCAAACAACAGACAATACCAAGAAATTCCATCAATATAGAAATAAAAACAGGCAAACAGTTGAAGAAAATGTAACTGTTTATAATGGTAAAATGGAAATAGAAATATAAAGACAGCATAAAATAGAGGTTCTGCCCACACCCATACCACGTGGTTGCTCATCTCCATTCATTCTCCTGGGCCTCTGGGCTTCTTTCCTATCTTTCTCCCATAACTGATCCTGATCCCCTTTTCCTCTCTCCTTCTCTCCCACCCTGGTCTCTCCCTCCCTCTGCCTCGCATGATTATTTTGTTCTCCTTTCTAAGTGGGATTGAAGCATCCTCACGTGGGCCTTCCTTCTTGTTAAACTACATACTTTCTGTGAGTTGTATCATGAATATCTGAAAAGTATGGCTAAGATCCATTTATCAGTGAGTATATAACATGCATGTCCTTTTGGGTCTGGGTTAACTATCTCAGGATGACATTTTCTAGTTCCATCCATTGGCCTACAAAATTCATGATGTGCTTGTTTTTAATAGCTGAAAGTTCCAGAGACCTGTGATATGACAGGCTTTCAGGACTCAAATGCACAACAGTGGGGATAGTTAACCTGAAAAGACCACTCCGTGCTAGGAGGGTAAGGTGGGGGTGGGTGGGTACAAAGGGTGTGTGTGAGTAGGGGAGCATCCTCTCAGATGAAAAGAGTAAGGGGAAAGGGGTGAAGAACTCTGGGAGGGAGGACCATTAAGGGTGTCAATATTTGGAATGTAAATGAAAAAATAATTTAATAAAAGAGGGGAAAAGTAGTTTTCCTAGAGAAGAAAATGATACATCTCAACAATGTATTCAAACATTATGATATGATACCCCTCTTAATTTGGTTTGTACTTCCAAATACAATACTCTTCAATTACATGAAATTACTAATCCCGGTGTAAAACTTTATGGGTGTAGGCAATGGGGGTGGGTAGACGTTTGAGTGGGGAAGCACCTTCAGAGTGGCTAAGGAGTGGGATGGGATGAAGAACTCTAGGCAGGGGAACCAGGAAAAAACGCAACATTTAGAATGTAAATGAATAAAAAAAATAATAAGAAAAAGAATAATAAAAATTTTAAAAAAGCACAAACTGAGGGAATCCTGTAAGCCAAATTTTAGGACTGCAAAGAGGAACTACAGGGTAAAGGTTCACCCACAGAACACAGACGGAAGAGAGAATCTCAGACACGGAAGGTACATTAGAAGGAATGGACACAAGGACAAAGAAAACATTACATCTAAAAATTTATAACAGGGAAGTTGATTTCAAGGCTATATGTCATGTGAGAAAACTCACAATTCTTAATAGTATTTTGAGGAAATAGTATACACATTGACAGTGTGATTTCTGTATTTACAACAGAGATACAATAATCAAGAATGCATACAACATTTGTGAAAGAATGTGGGGAAGGAGAGAAAAGGCCAAAAATATATTCAAACATATAAAAATGTATTCAAGTTTTCATCAATACCTAAGGAAACTACACCAGGAAAAAGTTGAACTTGGCCAATGTTCCTTGTGATTGTATATGTAAAGAAATTAAATAAACACAGACTTCATGATCCCGATAAAAATAACCCAAAGTCACCTCCAAACTGTTATACTTCTATCCCTCCAGTGACTGCAGATCTGTCTTTCCAACTCCCCATGTTCTAGAGTTCTCTCTGTACATGAAGGTGATCAGGAAGGTGGGCTATGACTCTGCAATCCCTCATGACCCCTTATGACTTCAGGTAAAAGTAGCCCCACTGAAGTGCAATCTGTCTTATCCACATACCCAACACCATGGACACCTGAGAAATTCTGCACCTTAGAGACTCCTTTTGAACTCTGGAATTGAATTTTGGTGCATCATGCCACTGTGAGTGAAGGTAGTAGAAAGGTAGAAGGATCCTAACCAAATATTACTGAAGGATAATCCCTATCACCTCCTTTCTACTGATTCCTAAACTATTTGTCCCCCAGCACTGAATGTGGAAGGGTCAGAAATTTGAGAAACCAGACCTTCAGACTTCTAATATGTCTTCCTACTACACATCAAAAACAATGCTTGTATGTACAGCCTGGATAATGACATTATACATTATAAGCACCACAGATTTCCACAGTCAGTGTACTAGAGTGTCCCGCTCTGATTGTAATCCAGATTCAGTAAGGGTCAGAGGCCGAGGACCTCTGCTGAGATCACCACACAGACCTAATTAAAAAGAAAGTGTCTATGAATCTTATAGCAAGGAGCAGTTAATGAGAAGTGAATGAAAAAAAAGGATATGACTACTCCCAGGGATGATGGAGTAGAAAGATTATTTTATGTAAAAGAGAACAGAACAAGAGCTAGGAACATCTGGAAGATACAGAACAGATGTGAAGCTGAGCCATGAGGAGAGAGGGAGGAAGGGAGAAGCAAGATCCAGACAAAGAGATGAGGATGACAGATGAAAATGACCACGTAACCGTGATGGTTGGATTACAAACAGAATGGCGGCTGGGAGAAGGGGAGCCCTGCCCTGGGCTAGAGAGTGAGGTACGTCAGCCATGTGACATAATAGGTAGGGACTGAGGTCTGCTGAGAGAAGCTGATAGCCAGCTGTGTTTGATTTCTTAAATCCGCTCCTCAACCATTTATTCCAAGGTTTCTGAGTTAACAGTAGGGAGAAAAAAGAAAGAAACGATTTAATTATACTTTCGAAAACTATTTAAAAAACTTGAAACACTTTATGGTCCAGTATTATTCAGATACTAAACATATGTACTAGGGCACACCCAGTGTTAATCCTGTCTTTTCTCTCACATTGGGTATTTTCTAACAGGGAAAATAACATTCCTTTTAGGAACACAGCACTCGTTTGTCTAGATCGTGTGTTGCTTGAACTACTATAAATATAGAGATTTGGTTTCTAGAAATGAGTTCAGTCCTTCATCCAGATTCCTGATTGCCCTGTTCTGTGAAACCCCCCACCCCAGAGATGGCCAGTTTGGAATTTTACTGATTTCCTGAAATTGATTACCTGACTACTCATGGCTGTCCCCAACTACTGTCAGAGCAAAAAAGCCCGCACCTTCCCTTTGCCCCTCCACTCTGTGCTGATTATACCAGCTTCAAAGTTGGCCAGTGAAATGAATTTTCTTAAAGATTTATTCATTTTTATTATATGTAACACACTGTAGCTGTCTTCAGACACACCAGAAGAGGGCATCAGATCTCATTACAGATGGTTGTGAGCCACCATGTGGTTGCTGGGTTTCGAACTCAGGACCTCTGGGAGAACAGTCAGTGCTCTTAACCTCTGAGCCATCTCTCCAGCCCAGTGAACTCAATTCTCACACAGGTCCCTCTTTATTTGTAATCCCCTGACCCCAATCCAAGGAGGTTGGAGGACACTCATTCACTAGTCTCTATCTCTTCTCACTCAAGTGTCAGAGTACAATCAACACCATGCCTTAATGTTGGTTGTCACCTTATAAAGCTACCTTGAGCACCTTGTTAAGGGCCTGTTCTTTGCTATCTCATGAGCAGCCCAGTGCCTGACTGTAAACCAGAGTTGTCTCATTTGTTCTGGTTTGGAGACAAATGTCTGGACAATCCTGGTAAACAAACACATGCATACTGTTCTCTAACAGGCCCTGGTAGCATACTTTATACCTGTGGCTTACTGTTGAGGCAGTCTTCCCTCAGCTACAACCTACTTGGTGTCACTATAAGAATTGGGGGCTAACTACCCAATTCTTGACTGACCCTGGCCTCCAACCTCATAGGTAGCAATGAATAGCCTAGTAAGAGCACCAGTGGAAGGGGAAGCCCTTGGTCCTGCCAAGACTGAACCCCTAGTGAACGTGACTGTTGGGGGGAGGGTGGTAATGGGGAGAGGATGGGGAGGAAAAGCCCATATAGAAGGGGAGGGGGAGGGGTTAGGGGAACGTTGGCCAGGAAACTGGGAAGGGCAATAACAATCAAAATGTAAATAAGAAATACTCAAGTTAATAAAGATTAAAAAAAAAAAAAGAATTGGAGGCTAGAGAGATGGTTCCATGGTTAAGAGTACTGACTGCTCTTCCAAAGGCCATGAATTCAATTCCCAGCAACCATATGGTGGCTCACAACCAACTGTAATGGAATCCAACACCCTCTTCTAGCCTGTCTGAAGAGAGCAACAGTGTATTCATATATATAAAATAAATCTTTTTTAAAAGGAATTGGTAAATTCTACTCATCTACATCGCAGCTTAATATTGGGAGTGCTACCCAACATATGAGATGCCTCGTACAGCCTCCATAAAATTAATTCCAAATGCTACAGGCAGAACTTAGAGAAGATAATAGAGAAACTAGGGTTCTCAGATTTGACATCCTGTCAAGTGTTTTTGTGCACGCAACCCCCCTACCCCAAATGCTTTGTGGAGATGCAGCCCCCATAATAAATTTATTCAGAGGCCACCGCTGGGTCCAAGAAACCACAAAGTGGAACCATAAAGCACCTCACAGGTGGCCATATCTGTCTGGTCGCTGCTTACAGTCCAGCTGCTGGGAAGACACACACACCCCTTACTAAGCCGCTTGCTCCTCCCCTTTGTGGCGGATGACCCTTCCCTTACCATGTCTGGAGTTTCGAGCTTGTCTGAACTCCCTCACAGCACCCAGCAGAGGAACTCAGAACATAACACGCAGAAACGTTTGAGCCGGCTAAGGATCAGACAGGAACTTGCAGGCTTGGTGCCAGGAAGAGCCTCCTCCTCTTCTGACTGGCAGACCCGGTTGGAGGTTCTGATTGGCTAGTGAGTCTTGAGGGACATGACCACCACCCTTAGAACTCTAGCTTACTCTAGAGGAAGTACTTAGTGGTTCCAGCTGCGACCAGTTCTCCTCCAACAGATTTGCATTTCAGTAGTACTAATGTTGGAAAGCCAGGCGTGGTGGTAGACACCTGCAATCCCAGCCCTTGGAATGATACAGAAAGATCAGGAGTTCAAGGTTATCTTCACTACAGATTGAGGGCAGGCTAAGCTATGAGAAAGTGTCTTAAAAATACATAATATAAAATATAATGCAGCCATAAAATTATGATCAATAAGTACCAAAAGCATTTAATCAAGAAGCATATGAGTGGGAGCCACAAAACACTGGGAAGAGGCAATTTTGAATGAAAACATAGAGAGCGACTTGGGAGAATCCAGGCTGCGTGCTCGGAAGTCATGAGCACTGGACAAAATGAAGTGTAGCTAGAAGTATTGAGAAGCAGAAGAGCCTGGAGAAATGGACCTGAATCAGCAATCTCAAGTGTAAATGGCCTCAAGAATGACCAAGTAGCATTGGACACAACCACTGAGGTTTTCTAACAACTGGCCAGTAGCAACATCAGCATTGGGTGCCCCAGGAGACTGATTCAGTAGGGGTAGTTGGACAATGTCCTTGTCACTCTCTTCAGCTTTAGCAATAGCACCAGGTGTCTTGTGGCCACAACTAAAGCATTGGATCATTACTCTTCTGATGGGCACCAGGGTCGCTGTGCACAGCGACCAGCAGCCTTCAGGAAAGGTCTGCAGGTCCTGCCTGCAGTGTCTGTGGAGCACCGTTCTAACTCTTTCTTACTGCTCACTCCCTTACACTGCCTTTCAAACAGCTCAGATCTTGGAACAGTGCACATTCCCAGTCTTCAGATGCCCAGAATATGTGCTGTGTCTTTCTTAACCCCTCTCTCTCTCTCTATCTCTCTTTCTCTCTCTCTCTCTCTCTCTCTCTCTCTGTGTGTGTGTGTGTGTGTGTGTGTGTGTGTGTACAGATACCCCTATAGTACAGAAGAGAGTGATGGATCCCTTAGAGTTGGAGTTAGAGGCTGCTGTGAGCTGCCCCACATGGGCACTGGGAACTTAACTTGTGTCCACTATTATATTACCATGACAACACAACCAAAGTCACTCTTATGAAATAAAGCATTCATTTGGGGATTTACCTACAATTTCAGAAAGTTACTTACAATGTATTTACAATTTCCATGATAGGAAGCAGACAGGCATGGGGCTGTAACAGAAGTTGAGTGCGTTATAACTGTAGGTAGCAGAGGCGGGGGTGGGGGGGGGCGGGGACAGAGACAGAGAGAGAGGCTAGAACTGCTGAGGGCTTTTGAAACCTTACCCCAACTGACACATTCATTTCCTCTATCAAAGCCACACATTATAATCCTTCAAAACGTTTCATCAACTGAATACCAATAGGCAACATTCTCATTCAAACAACCCCAAGTCTATGATTCATTTGCATGTTTTTTAATTTGTTAATGCTGGAAAGCCCATGCTATACTAGGTGAAGCCATTTCTGGACACAGGATTCTGGATTGTATAAGAAAGTGGGCTGAGCAAGCAAGTCATGGGGAGCAAGCCAATAAGCAGTGCTCCCCCATGGTCTCTGCTTCAGTTCCTGCCTTGAGGTCCTATCTTGACTTCCTCTGGTGATGGATTAGAAGTGTAAGCCAAACAAACCCTTTTCACTACAAGATGATTTTAGTCAGCGTTTCTATCATAGCACCAAAGACGCAAACAAGTGCACATCCATTGCCCAGCACATAGGCAGATGTTTGCTGTGTGGATAGATGGGTCTCAACTAGCTCAAACATAATGAAAACTTGGGAATCCTCATGGGGTAGATCTGATAGGAGTGGACCCATCTACATTCAGAACCAAGATCAGAAAGACATTGAGCAAATGGGACCAGGAGAAGAAGACAACCATCAAATGCTGGCAGAGAAGATGCTCCGAAGGGAGGATTGCTGAAGACAAACTTCCTTTCACTACTAGCTTGGGTACCAGTCCTAACAACAACCAAGGCCCTGAATAAAAACATAGCATCATCAGACCACATCTCAGACCGATGGTGCAGTGGAGAAAGGATTAGTAGGTCCAGACCCAGTACTCAGCACACAGTGGGACAGTGTGAACTGACCCATCGATCCAGTGAGCCTTCACCTGCCAGGCTCTGTCCCTGGTATTCTGTATGTACAGTCAGGCTTCACATCCACAGAGTCAAGCAACTACAAGCTTAATATATTCAAAATAAAATGACTGAGTTTATACTTAAAAAAAGTCATGATTATATACGATCACATATATATATATACACAAATATATATTCACACACACATATATGTACACACACACACACACACACACACACACACACACACAGCAAAGCCAGCTGAGTAGTCAGTTAATGGGATCTCCAGGGAGGAAGCAATGATTAAAAAGGAAAAAGACAGGGCTGGACAGATGGCTCAGCAGTTGAGAGCACTCACTGGCTGCTCTTCCACAGGTCCAAAGTTCAATTCCCAGGAACCACATGGTGGTTTACAACCATCTATAATGGGATCTGATGCACTCTTCTGGTGTGTCTGAAGACAACTACACAGGAACCAGATGTAGATCTCTCCTGAGAGACACAGCCAGAATACAGCAAATACAGAGGCGAATGCCAGCAGCAAACCACTGAACTGAGAACGGGACCCCCGTTGAAGGAATCAGAGAAAGGACTGGAAGAGCTTGAAGAAGCTCGAGACCCCAGGTGAACAACAATGCCAAGCAACCAGAGCTTCCAGGGACTAAGCCACTACCCAAAGACTATACATGGACTGACCCTGGGCTCCAACCTCATAGGTAGCAATGAATAGCCTGGTAAGAGCACCAGTGGAAGGGGAAGCCCTTGGTCCTGCCAAGACTGAACCCTCAATGAATGTGATTGTTGGGGGGAGGGCGGTAATGTAGGGAGGATGGGGAGGGGAACACCCATAGAGAAGGGGGGAGGGGCTACGGGGATGTTGGCTGGGAAACCGGGAAGGGGAATAACAATTGAAATGTAAATAAGAACTACTCAAGTTAATAAAGATAAAAATTAATATAAAATTATTTTTAGACAACACTATAGCATGATCCAAGCTTGTTCTGAGGCTAAAGCAGGTTTTTTTATATCATTTGTTTTTATACCATTTTAAGTACATGCAAGTAAGGTCAATTTTAGATTAAAGGACACACAAGGCAATAAACAAGGCAAAAAATTCCTGCCTGAGCTTACTTTCATGTCCTGGCTAAATGTCAAATTCCTGCAAAGTTTCTAGAAAAGCTCTCCGTGTGTGTGTGTGTGTGTGTGTGTGTGTGTGTGTGTGTGTGTGTGTGTGTGTGTGTGCAGGTGTCTGCATCCACAGAAGCCAAAAAACTGCAGGAAATGGCTGGGAATGGAATTAGAGCAAAAGCATATTCTAGGGTGAAACCTGAATTCTTTTTAGCAACATCTTACCTTCTCAGCTATCTCTCTAGGCAGTTCGTTAATTTAAAATTTATTTTTTTCACCTTTTTATTATAATGTATTAGTTCACTTACCCCTTCTCTTTCTGGCTGCATCACTCCCCAAATTGTTTGCAGTTAATTTCTTCCTACTTAAATATGAGTGAGTAAGTATGCTCAAATAGGGGCTGGAGAGATGGCTCAGCGATTGAGAGCACTGACTGCTCTTCCAGAGGTCCTGAGTTCAGTTCCCAGCAACCACATGGTGGCTCACAACCATCTGTAATGGGATCTGGCACCCTCTTCTGGTGTGTCTGAAGACAGCAACAGTGTACTCACATACATAAAATTAATATTTAAAAAAAGAAAAAAAACAAAAAATGTATGCTCAAATATATGCATAAAGCATGCTGAGTTCATTTCTGTTGTTTGTGTGCATATGGTTGCAAAACTGACCACATTCTACTGGTTGTTTTGAATACCATAGAGGGGAGCTCATCTTTTCCTGAAGCTAATTGTCCCACTTGCAGGAGAGTTCTACTCTTTAATGAGCAACAGGATGGGATGGTGGGGCCATAAAGGTCCTTTCAAACACAGGTCACTAGGGAAAGCAGGAATGTTAAACAGGCAGGGTCCTCTTCACTATGATAAAATACCTACTTTCAATGCAAAAGACTGAGAGTGGCTTTTATCAAAGAACTGGGACCCTTTGCCATCCTTGGAGGCTGACCTCACCTACCTTTTGCTATAAAGATAGACCTAACTGACCCAAATTACCCAGAATGATTATCCCAGACTCTTGCTTCCTCAGACTCCTACCCATCATTAGGGGAGATGTCACGGTGTTTTATGGTTAGGTGACCTTTATGGTATTAGTCAGAGGACACAATAAATTCTAGGTCTTTTAGCTATAGAAACCATTCCCTTGGTCACATGTTCCTTGTCATTGTTTCTATATAGTCACACCTTCAGATTCACTGTATACCTGGAAGTATAATGATTAGACTGGTTGTGGCCTTTAAATCTTTCCTAAATTGTCCCGTGTTCTAAAGATGCTGGCAAAGATTCCTACGGTATTAGATTCCCCCAGGTCAGATCTCATTGACAAAGTCCATCCACACTGGGTTTCCATTCTCATCTCTTACCATGGTTTGCTTTCCTATCTGATAGCTGCAGGGATCCTCTCAACAGAAGTTAGACCCTAGAGTGACTTAGAATGCCTTGGAGAGAAAACATTACAAGGGATAGAAAACTTGGGATAGAAAATCCCTCAAAACCACACACAAACACATAGACACACACACACACACACACACACACACACACACACAGAAAGAAGAAACAAAATGAGTAACATAGATAAAGGGCGCACTGGAGAAGTGGAACAATTCAATAATTCTTTTTTTTATTAACTTGAGTGTTTCTTATTTACATTTTTGAGTGTTATTCCCTTTTCCAGTTTATAGGCCAACATCCCCCTAACCCCCCCCTTCTTTATGGGTGTTCCCCTCCCCATCCTCCCCCCATTGCCGCCCTCCCCCAAACAATCACGTTCACTGGGGGTTCAGTCTTAGCAGGACCCAGGGCTTCCCCTTACACTGGTAATCTTACTAGGATATTCAATGCTACCTATGAAGTCAGAGTCCAGGGTCAGTCCATGTATAGTCTTTAGGTAGTGGCTTAGTCCCTACAACCTCTGGTTGCTTGGCATTGTTGTTCATATGGGGTCTCGAGCCCCTTCAAGCTTTCCAGTTCTTTATCGGATTCCTTCAACGGGGGTCCCATTCTCAGTTCAGTGGTTTGCTGCTGGCATTCGCCTCTGTATTTGCTGTATTCTGGCTGTGTCTCTCAGGAGCGATCTACATCCGGCTCCTGTCGGTCTGCACTTCTTTGCTTCATCCATCTTGTCTAATTGGATGGCTGTATATGTATGGGCCACATGTGGGGCAGGCTCTGAATGGGTGTTCCTTCTGTGTCTATTTTAATCTTTGCCTCTCTATTCCCTGCCAAGGGTATTCTTGTTCCCCTTTTAAAGAAGGAGTGAAGCATTCACATTTTGATCATCCATCTTGAGTTTCATGAGTTCTAGGCATCTAGGGTAATTCAAGCATTTGGGCTAATAGCCACTTATCAATGAGTGCATACCATGTGTGTTTTTCTCGGATTGGGTTACATCACTCAGGATGATATTTTCCAGTTCCAACCATTTGCCTACAAATTTCATAAAGTCATTGTTTTTGATAGCTGAGTAATATTCCATTGTGCAGATGTACCACACTTTCTGTATCCATTCCTCTGTTGAAGGGCATCTGGGTTCTTTCCAGCTTCTGGCTATTATAAATAAGGCTGCGATGAACATAGTGGAGCACGTGTCTTTTTTATATGTTGGGGCATCTTTTGGGTATATGCCCAAGAGAGGTATAGCTGGATCCTCAGGCAGTTCAATGTCCAATTTTCTGAGGAACCTCCAGACTGATTTCCAGAATGGTTGTACCAGTCTGCAATCCCACCAACAATGGAGGAGTGTTCCTCTTTCTCCACATCCTCGCCAGCATTTGCTGTCACCTGAGTTTTTGATCTTAGTCATTCTCACTGGTGTGAGGTGAAATCTCAGGGTTATTTTGATTTGCATTTCCCTTATGACTATAGATGTTGAACATTTCTTTCAGTGTTTCTCAGCCATTCGGCATTCCTCAGCTGTGAATTCTTTATTTAGCTCTGAACCCCATTTTTAATAGGGTTATTTGTCTCCCTGCGGTCTAACTTCTTGAGTTCTTTGTATATTTTGGTTATAAGGCCTCTATCTGTTGTAGGATTGGTAAAGACCTTTCCCAATCTGTTGGTTGCCGTTTTGTCCTAACCACAGTGTCCTTTGCCTTACAGAAGCTTTGCAGTTTTATGAGATCCCATTTGTTGATTCTTGATCTTAGAGCATAAGCCATTGGTGTTTTGTTCAGGAAATTTTTTCCAGTGCCCATGTGTTCGAGATGCTGCCCTAGTTTTTCTTCTATTAGTTTGAGTGTATCTGGTTTGATGTGGAAGTCCTTGATCCACGTGGACTTAAGCTTTGTACAGGGTGATAATAATGGATCGATCTGCATTCTTCTACATGTTGACCTCCAGTTGAAACAGCACCATTTGCTGAAAATGCTATCTTTTTTCCATTGGATGGTTTTGGCTCCTTTGTCAAAAATCAAGTGCCTATAGGTGGGTGGGTTCATTTCTGGGTCTTCAATTCTGTTTCATTGGTCTATCTGTCTGTCTCTGTACAAATACCATGCAGTTTTTATCACTATTGCTCTGTAATACTGCTTGAGTTCAGGGATAGTGATTCCCCCGGAAGTCCTTTTATTGTTGAGGATAGTTTTAGCTCTCCTGGGTTTTTTGTTATTCCAGATGAATTTGAAAATTGTTCTAACTCTTTGGAGAAATGCATTGAATCTGTAGATCGCTTTTGGTAAAATGGCCATTTTTACTATATTAATCCTGACAATCAATGAGCACAGGAGGTCTTTCCATCTTCTGAGGCCTTCTTCAATTTCTTTCTTCAGAGTCTTGAAGTTCTTATTGTACAGATCTTTTACTTGCTTGGTTAAAGTCACACCGAGGTATTTTATATTATTTGGGTCTATTATGAAGGGTGTCGTTTCCCTAATTTCTTTCTCGGCTTGTTTCTCTTTTGTGTAGAGGAAGGCTACTGATTTATTTGAGTTAATTTTATACCCAGCCACTTTGCTGAAGTTGTTTATCAGCTTTAGTAGTTCTCTGGTGGAACTTTTGGGATCACTTAAATATACTATCATATCATCTGCAAATAGTGATATTTTGACTTCTTCTTTTCCGATCTGTATCCCCTTGACCTCCTTGGGTTGTCTGATTGCTCTGGCTAGAACTTCAAGAACTATATTGAATAAGTAGGGAGAGAGTGGGCAGCCTTGTCTAGTCCCTCATTTTAGTGGGATTGCTTCAAGTTTCTCTCCATTTAGTTTAATGTTAGCAACTGGTATGCTGTATATGCCTTTTACTATGTTTAGGTATGGGCCTTGAATTCCTATTCTTTCCAGGACTTTTATCATGAAGGGGTGTTGAATTTTGTCAAATGCTTTCTCAGCATCTAGTGAAATGATCATGTGGATTTGTTCTTTCAGTTTGTTTATATAATGGATCATGTTGATGGTTTTCCATATATTAAACCATCCCTGCATGCCTGGGATGAAGCCTACTTGATCATGGTGGATGATTGTTTTGATGTGCTCTTGGATTCGGTGTGCCAGAATTTTATTGAGTATTTTTGCGTCGATATTCATAAGGGAAATTGGTCTGAAGTTCTCTTTCTTTGTTGGGTGTTTGTGTGGTTTAGGTATAAGAGTAATTGTGGCTTCATAGAAGGAATTTGGTAGTGCTCCATCTGTTTCAATTTTGTGGAATAGTTTGGATAATGGTGGTATGAGGTCTTCTATGAAGGTCTGATAGAATTCTGCACTAAACCCGTCTGGACCTGGGCTCTTTTTGGTTGGGAGACCTTGAATGACTGCGTCTATTTCCTTAGGAGTTATGGGGTTCTTTAACTAGTTTATCTGTTCCTGATTTAACTTTGCTATCTGGTATCTGTCTAGGAAATTGTCCATTTCCTGAAGATTTTCATGTTTTGTTGAATATAGGCTTTTATAGTAATATCTGATGATTTTTTGAATTCCCTTGAATCTGTAGTTATGTCTCCCTTTTCATTTCTGATTTTGTTAACTTGGACACACTCTCTGTGTCCTCTCGTTAGTCTGGCTAAGGGTTTATCTATCTTGTTGATTTTCTCAAAGAACCAACTTTTGGATCTGTTGATTCTTTCTATGGTCCTTTTCGTTTCTACTTGGTTGATTTCAGCTCTGAGTTTGATTATTTCCTGCCTTCTACTCCTCCTGGGTGTATTTGCTTCTTTTTGTTCTATAGCTTTTAGGTGTGCTGTCAAGCTGGTGACATATGCTCTTTCTTGTTTCTTTCTGCAGGCAGTCAGAGCTATGAGTTTTCCTCTTAGCACAGCTTTCATTGTGTCCCATAAGTTTGGGTATGTTGTAACTTCATTTTCATTAAATTCTAAGAAGTCTTTAATTTCTTTCTTTATTTCTTCCTTGACCAGGTTATCGTTGAGTAGAGCATTGTTCAACTTCCACGTATATGTGGGCGTTCTTCCCTTATTGTTATTGAAGACCAGTTTTAGGCCGTGGTGGTCTGATAGCATGCATGGGATTATTTCTATCTTTCTCTACCTGTTGAGGTCCGTTTTTTGACCAATTATATGGTCAATTTTGGAGAAAGTACCATGAGGAGCTGAGAAAAAGGTATATCCTTTTGATTTAGGATAGAATGTTCTATAAATATCTGTTAAGTCCATTTGGTTCATGACTTCTCTTAGTCTGTCTACGTCTCTGTTTAATTTCTGTTTCCATGATCTGTCCATTGATGAGAGTGGGGTGTTGAAATCACCTAATATTATTGTGTGAGGTGCAATGTGTGTTTTGAGCTTTAGTAAGGTTTCTTTTACGTATGTAGGTGCCCTTGTATTTGGGGCATAGATATTTAGGATTGAGAGTTCATCTTGGTGGATGAATATGAAGTGTCCTTCCTTATCTTTTTTGATGACTTTTAGTTGAAAATTAATTTTATTTGTTATTAGAATGGCTACTCCAGCTTGCTTCTTCCGACCATTTGCTTGGAAAGTTGTTTTCCAGCCTTTCACTCTGAGGTAGTGTCTGTCTTTGTCTCTGAGGTGTGTTTCCTGTAGGCAGCAGAATGCAGGGTCCTCGTTGCGTATCCAGTTTGTTAATCTATGTCTTTTTATTGGGGAGTTGAGGCCATTGATGTTGAGAGATATTAAGGATTAGTGATTATTGGTTCCTGTTATATTCATATTTGGATATGAGGTTATGTTTGTGTGCTTTTCTTCTCTCTGTTTTGTTGCCAAGATGATTAGTTTCTTGCTTTTTCTAGGGTGTAGCTTCCCTCCTTATGTTGGGTTTTACGATTTATTATCCTTTGTAGTGCTGGATTTGTAGAAAGATACTGTGTAAATTTGGTTTTGTCATGGAATATCTTGGTTTTTCCATCATGCTAATTGAGAGTTTTGCAGGATACAGTAACCTGGGCTGGCATTTGTGTTCTCTTAGAGTCTGTATGACATCTGTCCAGGATCTTCTGGCATTCATAGTCTCTGGGGAAAAGTCTGGTGTGATTCTGATAGGTCTGCCTTTATATGTTACTTGACCTTTTTCCCTTACTGCTTTTAATATTCTTTCTTTATTTTGTGCATTTGGTGTTTTGACTATTATGTGACAGGAGGAGTTTCTTTTCTTGTCCAATCTATTTGGAGTTCTGTAGGCTTCTTGTATGCTTATGGGTATCTCTTTCTTTAGGTTAGGGAAGTTTTCTTCTATGATTTTGTTGAAGATATTTACTGGTCCCTTGAGCTGGGAGTCTTCACTCTCTTCTATACGTATTATCCTTTGGTTTGATCTTCTCATTGAGTCCTGGATTTCCTGTATGTTTTGGACCAGTAGCTTTTTCCGTTTTACATTATCTTTGACAGTTGTATCGATGACTTCTATGGAATCTTCTGCTCCTGAGATTCTCTCTTCTATCTCTTGTATTCTGTTGGTGAAGCTTGTATCTATGGCTCCTTGTCTCTTCTTTTGGTTTTCTATATCCAGGGTTGTTTCCATGTGTTCTTTCTTGATTGCTTCTATTTCCATTTTTAATTCCTTCAACTGTTTGATTGTGTTTTCCTGGAATTCTTTCAGGGATTTTTGTGATTCCTGTCTGTAGGCTTCTACTTGTTTATTTATGTGTTCCTGTGTTTCTCTAAGGGAGTTCTTCATGTCTTTCTTGAAGTCCTCCAGCATCATGATCAAATATGATTTTGAAACTAGATCTTGCTTTTCTGGTGTATTTGGATATTCCATGTTTGCTTTGGTGGGAGAATTGGGCTCCGATATTGCCATGTAGTCTTGGTTTCTGTTACTTGGATTCCTTCGTTTGCCTCTCGCCATCAGATTATCTCTAGTGTTACTTTGTTCTTCTATTTCTGACAGTGGCTAGACTGTCCTATAAGCCTGTGTGTCAGGGGTGCTGTAGACCTGTTTTCCTGTTTTCTTTCAGCCAGTTATGGAAACAGAGTGTTCTGCTTTCGGGCGTATAGTTTTTCCTGTCTACAGGTCTTCAGCTGTTCCTATGGGCCTGTGTCCTGAGTTTACTAGGCAGGTCGCTTGGAGTAGGAAGGTTTGTCTTACCTGTAGTCCCGAGGCTCAAGTTTGCTCGTGGGGTATTGCTTATGAGCTCTCTGTGTGGGCAGCAACCAGGGAGATCTGCGCCGCCCTTTTCGGGAGCTTCCGTGCACCAGGGTTCCAGATGGCGTTTGGTGTATTCCTCTGGAGTCAGAGATGTGGGCCGAGTGTAGACTCTTCTGGTTTCCCAGGTGTGTCTGCCTCTCTGATGGTTTAGCTCTCCCTCCCACAGGATTTTGGTGCAGAGAACTGTTTATCTGGTTGGTCCCTTCAGGTTCTGGCGGTGTCTCAGAGGCAGGGGACCTGCTGCTGCTGTGCCCTTATCCAAGGGAACTCAGAGGCCATTCTCAACTCTGCCATCTTGTCCTGCCACAATTCAATAACTCTTAAAGTCATTTCAAGTGTTTAGAACCTGTGCCATACAATCATTTTCAAAATGAATATTGCAAAGCCTGATAGCATGTGTTATCAGTCCCAGCACTTTAGAGATAAATTCCTATCCAGGAATGTTCTACATTGTCACTTGTATTGCATAACCCATCTCAATTATCAATTAGATTTTTTTCCAAAAAGGTTGGATATGGTTGCTCTGCCAAGAACTAGGGAACATCTAAAATGATGTGAAGTAAATTTTTATTTTTATTCTAGGCCAATATCGCAGGCTCCTTTGAATTAGGACTGAGAAAAAAATCCTGAGTAAATAAAGAGGAACTTTTTATATTCAAACTGGAGGCTAAGGTATATAGTAAGTGATTACTAAACTGGAATTGCTCTGCAGCTATAAATTCAATTAAATATCTGCCAGTTCTAAAAACATACAATGAACAATAGAAACAATTTATACTGTGTAAATCTCAAGATTATAGAGGAAAAACAAATCGAAAAACAAAGTGATCTTCAACTTGGAAAAATCAGGGAAAACACCATAGTTATCAATATGGAAATTAATCAAATTTTATCTTTAGGATAAATTAGGAATGAGAAGAAGAAAATGTCAGCTGGATCTTAATATATTTAATTTTGATTTGTTATCTTTGAGACAAGATCTCATTTAGAATCCCAGTTGACCTTGATTCACTAAGTAAACTGTAATATACACTACACACTAAATCTGTAATAAAGAGCAGTATATATTTAATCCTGCACTTTTGTGCCACCATTCCTAGCATGACAGATATTCCCCCCTTGGGATATTTTTATTGGATTTTGTTGTTGTTGTTGTTCTTTACATTTCCCGGTTTCCTCTCCATAAGACCCCTATCCCATATCCCTACCCACTTCTTCTATGAGGATGTTCTTTCTCCCCTTCCTACCCTGACAGGGGGAGGGGGAGGTCTAGCCTTGGTAGGACCAAGGGCTTCTCCTTCCATTGGTGCCCAACTAGGCCATCCTCTGCTACATATGCAGCTATAGCCATGGGTCTGTCCATTTTTACTCTTTGGGTAGTGGTTTAGTCCCTGGGAGCTCTGGTTGGTTGGCATTGAAACCCTTCAGCTCCTTCAATCCTTTCTCTAACTCCTCCAATGGGGACCTTATTCTCAGTTCAATGGTTTTCTGCTAGCACTCAAATCTGTATTTGTCATGCTCTGGTAGAGCCTCTCAGAAGACAGCTATATCAGGCTAGGTTATTTGGCCCTCTGGAGTCTAACTTTATTCTGATGGATGACATATTTTTATATTATCCTTACCATACAAGGGTGTTATTTTGTCTTTGCTTGTAATGGCATGCATTTGAAATTAAAATCGAAGTATGCTGCTTCCACTATTACCTTTCTTTCTGCCAACCCCTATCCAACAATTCCTCAACAATATCCATTCAGACAGTATACAGTCGTGCATCACAAAGCCTATCTACCAAGACCAAATAGACATTAAGTAGAATTTATCACTGAAATTCAGGGATGGTTCATTTAATCAAGCCAATAAATGTAATAAAAGACAAAAATATTACTGGTTGCTGCCGCCGCAGAGAGCCCTTGGGCAGCACCCCGCGAGCAAACTTGAGCCTCGGGACCACAGGTAAGACCAACTTGTCTGCTGCAAGAGAGCTGCCTGGTGAGATCGGGACACACAGAGGCAGAGTTCATCTAGGACCGGGCACGTCCTGTGTTTGCCGGAGGTCCCACGCCCGCAGATCCCGGGCCCGCAGCAGCTCTCTGCTCCCAGACCCTGTGGGAAAGAGACCTCACCGCCTGATCAGGTGGGCACTCCTGAGGCTGCAGAGCGGAAGAGACCACCAATACTGCCCACCCCTGCCCACATCCCTGGCCCAAGAGGAAACTGTATAAGGCCTCTGGGCTCCCGTGGGGGAGGGCCCAGGAGCGGCAGGACCCCTGCCTGAGACACCGCCAGAACCTGAGGGAAACAGACCAGATAAACAGTTCTCTGCACCCAAATCCCGTGGGAGGGAGAGCTGAACCTTCAGAGAGGCAGACAAGCCTGGGAAACCAGAAGAGACTGCTCTCTGTACATACATCTCGGACGCCAGAGGAAAACACCAAAGGCCATCTGGAACCCTGGTGCACTGAAGCTCCCGGAAGGGGCGGCACAGGTCTTCCTGGTTGCTGCCGCCACAGAGAGCCCTTGGGCAGCACCCCGCGAGCAAACTTGAGCCTCGGGACCACAGGTAAGACCAACTTTCCTGCTGCAAGAAAGCTGCCTGGTGAACTCAAGACACAGGCCCACAGGAACAGCTGAAGACCTGTAGAGAGGAAAAACTACACGCCCAAAAGCAGAACACTCTGTCCCCATAACTGACTGAAAGAGAGGAAAACAGGTCTACAGCACTCCTGACACACAGGCTTATAGGACAGTCTAGCCACTGTCAGAAATAGCAGAACAAAGTAACACTAGAGATAATCTGATGGCGAGAGGCAAGCGCAGGAACCCAAGCAACAGAAACCAAGACTACATGCCATCATCGGAGCCCAATTCTCCCACCAAAACAAACATGGAATATCCAAACACACCAGAAAAGCAAGATCTAGTTTCAAAATCATATTTGATCATGATGCTGGAGGACTTCAAGAAAGACATGAACACACTTAGGGAAACACAGGAAAACATTAATAAACAAGTAGAAGCCTACAGAGAGGAATCGCAAAAATCCCTGAAAGAATTCCAGGAAAACACAATCAAACAGTTGAAGGAATTAAAAATGGAAATAGAAGCAATCAAGAAAGAACACATGGAAACAACCCTGGATATAGAAAACCAAAAGAAGAGACAAGGAGCTGTACATACAAGCCTCACCAACAGAATACAAGAGATGGAAGAGAGAATCTCAGGAGCAGAAGATTCCATAGAAATCATTGACTCAACTGTCAAAGATACTGTAAAGCGGAAAAAGCTACTGGTCCAAAACATACAGGAAATCCAGGACTCAATGAGAAGATCAAACCTAAGGATAATAGGTATAGAAGAGAGTGAAGACTCCCAGCTCAAAGGACCAGTAAATATCTTCAACAAAATCATAGAAGAAAACTTCCCTAACCTAAAAAAAGAGATACCCATAGGCATACAAGATGCCTACAGAACTCCAAATAGATTGGACCAGAAAAGAAACACCTCCCGTCACATAATAGTCAAAACACCAAATGCACAAAATAAAGAAAGAATATTAAAAGCAGTAAGGGAAAAAGGTCAAGTAACATATAAAGGCAGACCTATCAGAATCACACCAGACTTCTCGCCAGAAACTATGAAGGCCAGAAGATCCTGGACTGATGTCATACAGACCCTAAGAGAACACAAATACCAGCCCAGGTTACTGTATCCTGCAAAACTCTCAATTAACATAGATGGAGAAACCAAGATATTCCATGACAAAACCAAATTTACACAATATCTTTCCACAAATCCAGCACTACAAAGGATAATAAATGGTAAAGCCCAACATAAGGAGGCAAGCTATACCCTAGAAGAAGCAAGAAACTAATCGTCTTGGCAACAAAACAAAGAGAATGAAAGCACACAAACATAACCTCACATCCAAATATGAATATAACGGGAAGCAATAATCACTATTCCTTAATATCTCTCAACATCAATGGCCTCAACTCCCCAATAAAAAGAAATAGATTAACAAACTGGATACGCAATGAGGACCCTGCATTCTGCTGCCTACAGGAAACACACCTCAGAGACAAAGACAGACACTACCTCAGAGTGAAAGGCTGGAAAACAACTTTCCAAGCAAATGGTCAGCAGAAGCAAGCTGGAGTAGCCATTCTAATATCAAATAAAATCAATTTTCAACTAAAAGTCATCAAAAAAGATAAGGAAGGACACTTCATGTTCATCAAAGGAAAAATCCACCAAGATGAACTCTCAATCCTAAATATCTATGCCCCAAATACAAGGGCACCTACATATGTAAAAGAAACCTTACTAAAGCTCAAAACACACATTGGACCTCACACAATAATAGTGGGAGATTTCAACACCCCACTCTCATCAATGGACAGATCATGGAAACAGAAATTAAACAGAGATGTAGACAGACTAAGAGAAGTCATGAGCCAAATGGACCTAACGGTTATTTATAGAACATTCTATCCTAAAGCAAAAGGATATACCTTCTTCTCAGCTCCTCATGGTACTTTCTCCAAAATTGACCATATAATTGGTCAAAAAACGGGCCTCAACAGGTACAGAAAGATAGAAATAATCCCATGCGTGCTATCGGACCACCACGGCCTAAAACTGGTCTTCAATAACAATAAGGGAAGAATGCCCACATATACTTGGAAATTGAACAATGCTCTACTCAATGATAACCTGGTCAAGGAAGAAATAAAGAAAGAAATTAAAAACTTTTTAGAATTTAATGAAAATGAAGATACAACATACCCAAACTTATGGGACACAATGAAAGCTGTGCTAAGAGGAAAACTCATAGCGCTGAGTGCCTGCAGAAAGAAACAGGAAAGAGCATATGTCAGCATCTTGACAGCACACCTAAAAGCTCTAGAACAAAAAGAAGCAAATACACCCAGGAGGAGTAGAAGGCAGGAAATAATCAAACTCAGAGTTGAAATCAACCAAGTAGAAACAAAAAGGACCATAGAAAGAATCAACAGAACCAAAAGTTGGTTCTTTGAGAAAATCAACAAGATAGACAAACCCTTAGCCAGACTAACGAGAGGACACAGAGAGTGCGTCCAAATTAACAAAATCAGAAATGAAAAGGGAGACATAACAACAGATTCAGAGGAAATTCAAAAAATCATCAGATCTTACTACAAAAACCTATATTCAACAAAACTTGAAAATCTGCAGGAAATGGACAACTTCCTAGACAGATACCAGGTACCGAAGTTAAATCAGGAACAGATAAACCAGTTAAACAACCCCATAACTCCTAAGGAAATAGAAGCAGTCATTAAAGGTCTCCCAACCAAAAAGAGCCCAGGTCCAGACGGGTTTAGTGCAGAATTCTATCAAACCTTCATAGAAGACCTCATACCAATATTATCCAAACTATTCCACAAAATTGAAACAGATGGATCACTACCGAATACCTTCTACGAAGCCACAATTACTCTTATACCTAAACCACACAAAGACACAACAAAGAAAGAGAACTTCAGACCAATTTCCCTTATGAATATCGACGCAAAAATACTCAATAAAATTCTGGCAAACCGAATTCAAGAGCACATCAAAACAATCATCCACCATGATCAAGTAGGCTTCATCCCAGGCATGCAGGGATGGTTTAATATACGGAAAACCATCAACATGATCCATTATATAAACAAACTGAAAGAACAAAACCACATGATCATTTCATTAGATGCTGAGAAAGCATTTGACAAAATTCAACACCCCTTCATGATAAAAGTCCTGGAAAGAATAGGAATTCAAGGCACATACCTGAACATGGTAAAAGCCATATACAGCAAACCAGTTGCTAACATTAAACTAAATGGAGAGAAACTTGAAGCAATCCCACTAAAATGAGGGACTAGACAAGGCTGCCCACTCTCTCCCTACTTATTCAATATAGTTCTTGAAGTTCTAGCCAGAGCAATCAGACAACAAAAGGAGATCAAGGGGATACAGATCGGAAAAGAAGAAGTCAAAATATCACTATTTGCAGTTGATATGATAGTATATTTAAGTGATCCCAAAAGTTCCACCAGAGAACTACTAAAGCTGATAAACAACTTCAGCAAAGTGGCTGGGTATAAAATTAACTCAAATAAATCAGTAGCCTTCCTTTATACAAAAGAGAAACAAGCCGAGAAAGAAATTAGGGAAACGACACCCTTCATAATACACCCAAATAATATAAAGTACCTCGGAGTGACTTTAACAAAGCAAGTAAAAGATCTGTACAATAAGAACTTCAAGACACTGAAGAAGGAAATTGAAGAAGACCTCAGAAGATGGAAAGATCTCCCATGCTCATGGATTGGCAGGATTAATTTAGTAAAAATGGCCATTTTACCAAAAGCAATCTACAGATTCAATGCAATCCCCATCAAAATACCAATCCAATTCTTTAAAGAGTTAGACAGAACAATTTGCAAATTCATCTGGAATAACAAAAAACCCAGGATAGCTAAAGCTATCCTCAACAATGAAAGGACTTCAGGGGGAATCACTATCCCTGAACTCAAGCAGTATTACAGAGCAATAGTGATAAAAACTGCATGGTATTGGTACAGAGACAGACAGATAGACCAATGGAATAGAATTGAAGACCCAGAATTGAACCCACACACATATAGTCACTTGATTTTTGACAAAGGAGCCAAAACCATCCAATGGAAAAAAGATAGCATTTTCAGCAAATGGTGCTGGTTCAACTGGAGGTCAACATGTAGAAGAATGCAGATCGATCCATGCTTATCACCCTGTACAAAGCTTAAGTCCAAGTGGATCAAGGACCTCCACATCAAACCAGACACACTCAAACTAATAGAAGAAAAACTAGGGAAGCATCTGGAACACATGGGCACTGGAAAAAATTTCCTGAACAAAACACCAATGGCTTACGCTCTAAGATCAAGAATTGACAAATGGGATCTCATAAAACTGCAAAGCTTCTGTAAGGCAAAGGACACTGTGGTTAGGACAAAACGGCAACCGACAGATTGGGAAAAGATCTTTACCAATCCTACAACAGATAGAGGCCTTATATCCAAAATATACAAAGAACTCAAGAAGTTAGACCACAGGGAGACAAATAACCCTATTAAAAAATGGGGTTCAGAGCTAAACAAAGAATTCACAGCTGAGGAATGCCGAATGGCGGAGAAACACCTAAAGAAATGTTCAACATCTTTAGTCATAAGGGAAATGCAAATCAAAACAACCCTGAGATTTCACCTGACACCAGTGAGAATGGCTAAGATCAAAAACTCAGGGGACAACAGATGCTGGCGAGGATGTGGAGAAAGAGGAACACTCCTCCATTGTTGGTGGGTTTGCAAACTGGTACAACCATTCTGGAAATCAGTCTGGAGGATCCTCAGAAAACTGGACATTGAACTGCCTGAGGATCCAGCTATACCTCTCTTGGGCATATACCGAAAAGATGCCCCAACATATAAAAAAGACACGTGCTCCACTATGTTCATTGCAGCCTTATTTATAATAGCCAGAAGCTGGAAAGAACCCAGATGCCCTTCAACAGAGGAATGGATACAGAAAATGTGGTACATCTACACAATGGAATATTACTCAGCTATCAAAAACAACGACTTTATGAAATTCGTAGGCAAATGGCTGGAACTGGAAAATATCATCCTGAGTGAGCTAACCCAAACACAGAAAGACATACATGGTATGCACTCACTGATAAGTGGCTATTAGCCCAAATGCTTGAATTACCCTAAATGCCTAGAACAAATTAAACTCAAGACAGATGATCAAAATGTGAATGGTTCACTCCTTCTTCAAAAGGGGAACAAGAATACCCTTGGCAGGGAAGAGAGAGGCAAAGATTAAAACAGAGACTGAAGGAACACCCATTCAGAGTCTGCCCCATATGTGGCCCATGCATATACAGCCATCCAATTAGACAAGATGGATGAAGCAAAGAAGTGCAGACCGACAGGAGCCGGATGTAGATCGCTCCTGAGAGACACAGCCAGAATACAGCAAATACAGAGGCGAATGCCAGCAGCAAACCACTGAACTGAGAATAGGTCCCCTATTGAAGGAATCAGAGAAAGAACTGGAAGAGCTTGAAGGGGCTTGAGACCCCATATGTACAACAATGCCAAGCAACCAGAGCTTCCAGGGACTAAGCCACTACCTAAAGACTATACATGGACTGACCCTGGACTCTGACCTCATAGGTAGCAATGAATATCCTAGTAAGAGCACCAGTGGAAGGGGAAGCCCTGGGTCCTGCTAAGACTGAACCCCCAGTGAACTAGACTGTTGGGGGGAGGGGGACCATGGGGGGAGGGTGGGGAGGGGAACACCGATAAGAAAGGGGAGGGGGGAGGGGGATGTTTGCCCGGAAACTGGGAAAGGGAATAACACTCGAAATGTATACAAGAAATACTCAAGTTAATAATAAATAAAAAAAAGACAAAAATCACATTATCATCTCAATAGAGGAATGAAAAGTCTTTGACAACATCCAACAAGGCTTAGTGATAAATGTTCTAGTCAATGGACTGAACAAACCTACAGCTTTTCTATGCACAAGCAACAAATACACAATTACATGCTGAACACAATACCATTTGCAAAGCTGCATAGAAAATTAAATACTTAAACCTCACCAAGGAAGTGAAATATGTCTACAATGATAAAGCATCTGATGCTCACTAATTGGTGAATTTAGTAATATGAAAATAATCATTTTGCATAAAGCTATTTAGTATAACCCTAATGAGTCACACATCATTCAGAAATAGAAGATTCTATCCTAAAACTTATATGGAACCAAAAAAGACCCAGAGAAGCAAACAATCCTGAACCAAATGATTCTGTAGAGGTTAATGTTCTATAGCTCCACATATATTACAGAGATAAAACAAAATTGCACTGGCACAACAACAGACACGAAATCCAGTGGAGGTAAGTTGAACACACAGATACGCGTACATGTAACCTCAGCTATTTAACACCTGATCAAGATGCCAAAAATATGAACTGGAGAAGAAAAGGGTGTTTAACAAATGATCCTGGGAAAACTGGATGTCTACACACAAGAGACCAACCATATTTAAAAATGTTAATTTTGAAATGCTTCCTAGAACATGATGTCACATACATTGAATACCTCGTGTGTGTATAGAAAAAATCATTTTCATCTACCTCGTAGATATGTATAAAGTAAGATATCCAGCAATCCACTGTACATCTCATAACACAGATGGGTGTTCTACGGGTATGTGTGTGTTATTTGATGCTGCTTCTTCATGTTCTAATTACTTATGCACTTAGCCCTCCATCTTGAAGAATTGAACTCTAAGGGAATTACGTAGACATGAGAGATAATGTTAGTGCCAAGTGATTTATTTTAAAATAGCCATAATGTTGGTGTGTGTGTGTGTGTGTGTGTGTGTGTGTGTGTGTGTGTGTGTGGTGTAGTGTGATCATGGGTTTGTATTCCATGACAGATATGTGTGGCATAGAAGAAAACTTTGTGAGGACATGTTGGTCTTCATTATATGGTGGTCAAAGTCAGGTTAACAGCATTGCATACCACAGTCATTTATCTTCCTAATGAGGCACCTCAAGTGCAATCACATAAGATTTGTAGAAACACTGATTCAGTAAAATATTCTCTCCTACTTACATAGCTATCTTGTCAAGCATATTGTCATTTAAGGATAGAAGGAACACCGGAAAAGTTTAATAAAAACGGTTTTTGCAAATGAACATGATATTTATACTGTACCCGCACACACACACTTTTGAGATTTTTGAGACAGTGTTTCTGTAGGTATTTCTGGCTGTCCTGCATCTCTTTTTGAGATCTGGCCGACCTCAAACTCACAATGATCCACCTAACTCTGCCTCCTGAATGCTGGGAAAAAGAAATATACTACCATGCCCTGTTGCCTTTTATTTTGTCATTGTTGTTGTTGCTGCTGCTGTTCTTGTTGTTGTTGTTATTTTTGGATTGTCTTAGTTTATTCTGAGGACTAAACATTTGTTCAGAACACTTTCTCAGACACACAAATGATGCCAGAGAACTCTTGACTCACTGGTTAAAGTCAATTGCTGCTTAAGCCTGATGACCCTAGTTCAATGTCTAGGGGATCCATAAGACTACTACATTTTCTGTTTCTTCAACACCTGGACTATAGCATGCACATACGAGCACACACACACACACACACACACACACACACACACCTACATACATACACACACACATACAAACACACACACACCTACATACACACACACATACACACACACACGCACGCGCACACACACACACCTACATACACACACACATACACATACATACAAACACACACACACACAGAATTTTTAGCTGAAAAATAGGGCCAATGGGGGGTCACATTCTGACAATATTGCTATTTGGTTTTGATCTCTAGAACTCACATAGAGGAAGTAATAATTGACACCTATAAGTTGCCCTCTGAGTAAGAAATACACACTATGGCACAAGACTGTACACACAGAACATTTTTTAAAGATTTATTTATTTATTATATATAACTACACTGTAGCTATCTCATTACAGAACTCATTACAGATGGTTGTGAGCCACAATGCGGTTGCTGGGATTGGAACTCAAAACCTCTGAAAGAGCAGCCAGTGCTCCTAACCACCTAACCACTGAGCCATCTCTCCAGCCCCCATGCATAACATTTTAAAAAGCTAAAATTACCTACAAATTTGCTTTATCCTGAGTGAGGTAATCCAATCACAAAAGAACACACATGGCTCTTTGATAAGTGGATATTAGCCCAAAAGCTCAGAATACTCAATATACAATTTACAGACCACATGACACTCAAGAAGAACAAAGACCAAATTGGATGCTTCAGTCCTTCTTAGAAGGGGAAACAAAATACTCATGTGAGGAAGTACAAAGACAAAGCATGGAGCAAAAATTGAAGGATAGGCCATCCAGAGACTGCCCCACATGGGCATCCATCACATATATAGTCACCAAACCCAGACACTATTGCAGATGCTAAGAAATGCATGCTATCAGGAGCCTGATATAGCTGTCTCCTGAGAGGCTGTGTCAGAGCCTGACAAATACAGAGATGGATCCTCACAGCCAACCATTGGACTGTGAACAGAGTCCCAAATGGTGGAGTTAGAAAAAGGATTGAAGCTGCCGCTGCAGAGAGCCCCTGGGCAGCACCCCACGAGCGAACCTGAGCCTCGGGACCACAGGTAAGACCAAATTTTCTGCTGCAAGAAAGCTGCCTGGTGAGCTTGGGACACACGGAAGCAGAATTTCTCTAGGACCGGGCACGTTCTGTGTTTACCGGAAGTCCCACACCCGCGGATCCCGGCCCGCAGAAGCTCTCTGCTCCCAGACCCGGTGAGAGAGAGACCCAACCGCCTGGTCAGGTGGGCACTCCTGAGGCTGCAGAGCGGAAGAGACCACCAACACTGCCCACCCCTGCCCACATCCCTGGCCCAAGAGGAAACTGTATAAGGCCTCTGGGCTCCCGTGGGGGAGGGCCCAGGAGCGGCAGGACCCCTGCCTGAGACACCGCCGGAACCTGAAAGAAACAGACCAGATAAACAGTTCTCTGCACCCAAATCCCGTGGGAGGGAGAGCTAAACCTTCAGAGAGGCAGACAAGCCTGGGAAACCAGAAGAGACTGCTCCCTGCACACACATCTCGGACTCCAGAGGAAAAAGCCAAAGACCATCTGGAACCCTGGTGCACTGAAGCTCCCGGAAGGGGCGGCACAGGTCTTCCTGGTTGCTGCCGCTGCAGAGAGCCCGTGGGCAGCACCCCACGAGCGAACTTGAGCCTCAGGACCACAGGTAAGACCAAATTTTCTGCTGCAAGAAAGCTGCCTGGTGAACTCAAGACACAGGCCCACAGGAACAGCTGAAGACCTGTAGAGAGGAAAAACTACACGCCCGAAAGCAGAACACTCTGTCCCCATAACTGACTGAAAGAGAGGAAAACAGGTCTACAGCACTCCTGACACACAGGCTTATAGGACAGTCTAGCCACTGTCAGAAATAGCAGAACAAAGTAACACTAGAGATAATCTGATGGCGAGAGGCAAGCACAGGAACACAAGCAAGAGAAACCAAGACTACATGGCATCATCGGAGCCCAATTCTCCCACCAAAGCAAACACGGAATATCCAAACACACCAGAAAAGCAAGATCTAGTTTCAAAATCATATTTGTTCATGATGATGGAGGACTTCAAGAAAGACATGAAGAACTCCCTTAGAGAACAAGTAGAAGCCTACAGAGAGGAATCGCAAAAATGCCTGAAAGAATCGCAAAAATCCCTGAAAGAATTCCAGGAAAACATAAATAAACAAGTAGAAGCCCATAGAGAGGAGACACAAAAATCCCTGAAAGAATTCCAGGAAAACACAATCAAACAGTTGAAGGAATTAAAAATGGAAATAGAAGCAATCAAGAAAGAACACATGGAAACAACCCTGGATATAGAAAACCAAAAGAAGAGACAAGGAGCTGTAGACACAAGCTTCACCAACAGAATACAAGAGATGGAAGAGAGAATCTCAGGAGCAGAAGATTCCATAGAAATCATTGACTCAACTGTCAAAGATAATGTAAAGCGGAAAAAGCTACTGGTCCAAAACATACAGGAAATCCAGGACTCAATGAGAAGATCAAACCTAAGGATAATAGGTATAGAAGAGAGTGAAGACTCCTAGCTCAAAGGACCAGTAAATATCTTCAACAAAATCATAGAAGAAAACTTCCCTAACCTAAAAAAAGAGATACCCATAGACATACAAGAAGCCTACAGAACTCCAAATAGATTGGACCAGAAAAGAAACACCTCCCGTCACATAATTGTCAAACACCAAAAGCACAAAATAAAGAAAGAATATTAAAAGCAGTAAGGGAAAAAGGTCAAGTAACATATAAAGGGAGACCTATCAGAATCACACCAGACTTCTTGCCAGAAACTATGAAGGCCAGAAGATCCTGGACTGATGTCATACAGACCCTAAGAGAACACAAATGCCAGCCCAGGTTACTGTATCCAGCAAAACTCTCAATTAACATTGATGGAAAAACCAAGATATTCCATGACAAAACCAAATTTACACAATATCTTTCCACAAATCCAGCACTACAAAGGATAATAAATGGTAAAGCCCAACATAAGGAGGCAAGCTATACCCTAGAAGAAGCAAGAAACTAATCGTCTTGGCAACAAAACAAAGAGAATGAAAGCACACAAACATAACCTCACATCCAAATATGAATATAAAGGGAAACAATAATCACTATTCCTTAATATCTCTCAATATCACTGGCCTCAACTCCCCAATAAAAAGACATAGATTAACAAACTGGATACGCAACGAGGACCCTGCATTCTGCTGCCTACAGGAAACACACCTCAGAGACAAAGACAGACACTACCTCAGAGTGAAAGGCTGGAAAACAACTTTCCAAGCAAATGGTCAGAAGAAGCAAGCTGGAGTAGCCATTCTAATATTAAATAAAATCAATTTTCAACTAAAAGTCATCAAAAAAGATAAGGAAGGACACTTCATGTTCATCAAAGGAAAAATCCACCAAGATGAACTCTCAATCCTAAATATCTATGCCCCAAATACAAGGGCACCTACATACGTAAAAGAAACCTTACTAAAGCTCAAAACACGCATTGCACCTCACACAATAATAGTGGGAGATTTCAACACCCCACTCTCATCAATGGACAGATCATGGAAACAGAAATTAAACAGTGATGTCGATAGACTAAGAGAAGTCATGAGCCAAATGGACTTAACGGTTATTTATAGAACATTCTATCCTAAAGCAAAAGGATATACCTTCTTCTCAGCTCCTCATGGTACTTTCTCCAAAATTGACCATATAATTGGTCAAAAAAACGGGCCTCAACAGGTACAGAAAGATAGAAATAATCCCATGCGTGCTATCGGACCACCACGGCCTAAAACTGGTCTTCAATAACAATAAGGGAAGAATGCCCACATATACGTGGAAATTGAACAATGCTCTACTCAATGATAACCTGGTCAAGGAAGAAATAAAGAAAGAAATTAAAAACTTTTTAGAATTTAATGAAAATGAAGATACAACATACTCAAACTTATGGGACACAATGAAAGCTGTGCTAAGAGGAAAACTCATAGCGCTGAGTGCCTGCAGAAAGAAACAGGAAAGAGCATATGTCAGCAGCTTGACAGCACACCTAAAAGCTCTAGAACAAAAAGAAGCAAATACACCCAGGAGGAGTAGAAGGCAGGAAATAATCAAACTCAGAGCTGACATCAACCAAGTAGAAACAAAAAGGACCATAGAAAGAATCAACAGAACCAAAAGTTGGTTCTTTGAGAAAATCAACAAGATAGATAAACCCTTAGCCAGACTAACGAGAGGACACAGAGAGTGCGTCCAAATTAACAAAATCAGAAATGAAAAGGGAGACATAACAACAGATTCAGAGGAAATTCAAAAAATCATCAGATCTTACTATAAAAACCTATATTCAACAAAATTTGAAAATCTTCAGGAAATGGACAATTTCCTAGACAGATACCAGGTATCGAAGTTAAATCAGGAACAGATAAACCAGTTAAACAACCCCATAACTCCTAAGGAAATAGAAGCAGTCATTAAAGGTCTCCCAACCAAAAAGAGCCCAGGTCCAGACGGGTTTAGTGCAGAATTCTATCAAACCTTCATAGAAGACCTCATACCAATATTATTCAAACTATTCCACAAAATTGAAACAGATGGAGCCCTACCGAATTCCTTCTACGAAGCCACAATTACTCTTATACCTAAACCACACAAAAACACAACAAAGAAAGAGAACTTCAGACCAATTTCCCTTATGAATATCTGCAGTCCCAACCTTGGCCATTGCTTTGCCTTGAGGAACAGTGTGTGGCTGCTTATGCATCAAACTTGCTTAGTAATAAAAATGGGCTGGGTCTTTGGGGCACTGAACTCACAGAGGTCAATTATTTGTGTGGCCTCCTGGTTACTGAGCTAACAAAGTAGTTAGTAGTTGTTCCTGGAGGCTACTTGACCTGTCCTGGGGACAGCAGATGCCCTAAATTCCATGGGTATTGTTACTACCAAGGAAGGGTAGTATCTGAGCAAGCCAGTATGAACTGGATCTGTCCTGAGGTCCAGCATCCAACTTTCAGGATACTAAGCAGTTGTGCTTGCATACGTGAGTGTGTGTGTGTGTGTGTGTGTGTGTGTGTGTGTGTGTGTGCACTTTTGTGGGTGCTTTCCTTCTTTTGGTTTTCTGTTGTACAATTTTTCCTGTGTTTATTTGTCTGTAGTTAACTTCCTTGGGTTGTACTTTTCCTTCTGGTATCTTTGGTAGGGCTGGATTTGTGGATAGGTATTGTTTAAATATGGTTTTGTCATGAAATATCTTCTCCATTTATGGTGATTCAGAGCTTTACCTGCTGTCATAGTCTAGAATGAATTCTGTGATCTTATAGAGTCTGCGAGGTAGCTATACAGGACTTTCTGGCTTTTAGAGTATGTCTTAAGAAGTCTGTTTCAGTTTTAAGAGAGCTGTTTTCAAACCTTACTTTGCCTATTTCCCTTGCAACTTTCAATATTTTTCTTTGTTATATATGTTTAGTGTTATGTTGTGGGAAGTCATTCCTTTCTGGCCCAATCTATTTGGTGTTCTATAAGCTTTTTATACATTTACATGTATCTCTTTAGGGGGGGAATAATTATAATTTGGTTGAAAATAATTTCCTTTGAGCTGGGAATCTTCTCCTTCTGTTTCTACTATTCTCACCTTTGGTCTTTTCATAGTGTTCCAGACACCCTGGGTGGTTTTAGGTTTAGCATTTTCTTTGTCCTATGTATCAGTTCCTTCTCTTGTATCTTTCCTCCCTTCCATCTCTTATATTGTACAGGTGATGCTTCTAGCTGCAGTTTCTGTTGGCTTGCTTACATTTTCCTTCTTTAAGATTCCTTCACTTTGTGTTTTCTTTATTGCCTTTATTTCCATTTTTAGGTTTTGAACAATTTTATTCATTTCCTTTACCTGTCAGTATTCTCCTGGATTTCTTTAAGGCACTTATTCATTTTATATTTAAAGGCCTCTATTGTCTTTGAAGGATTTGATTTGAGGTCACTTTCTTGTGCTTCATCTGTGTTGGAATATCCAGTGTTTGCTGTACTTGGATACCTGGCCTCTGGTGATGTCACATTGACATGGCTGGCTTGTCCTTACACTGGCCCCTAGTTTTCTAGGTTAACAGTTTTTATAGTTTTAGGTGCTGATTTCTGAGTTTATCTTTGTTAGATGGATTAGATGGACAGGGTTTGTTTTTTGGCTGTTTTTCCCCCTTGAATTATGTTTCTTTTCTGGTCTTTTGCTTTAGTGGCCTGCAGTTCTCATGACCAACTAGACGTCAAGTCCAGTAGGGTATCTCTACTGGGGTTTTTGTGCTTTGGGTTACCTCTGAGATTTGGGGAAACAACAGTGCCCCTGAGGTCCTTAGAACTGGCATGGCCTCAGGAAAAGCAGAGATTATCTGCTGAAGTTGTAGGCTTGAATATGTAACCCTGGAAATGGGTGTAGTTTAGGGTGGTTGGGTGAGTTTAAGGGGAGTTAGGGTGCAGGGGATGGTGTCTTACCTGTGACCCCTCATGACAACACTGCTTCCAGGAAAGCTGCCAGAGTTATGGGCAAGAATATGCAGCCTGTGGAATAGGGTGTTATTTGGGGCTTTTGGAGCAGTTTTAAGAGGGGGATGGTGGGCAGGGGATAGTGACTTACCTAGGGTCCCTGGTGCTTGCATGGTCTCTGGGAAAGCAGCCACAACTTGGCATCTCTTATGAAGAAACATTTAATTGGGGCTGGCTTACAGTTCAGAGATGAAGTTCATTATCATCATGATGGGAATCAGGATGCCATGCAGGCAGATGTAGTAATGGAGAAATAGCTAAAAGTTCTACATCTGGATTGATAGGCAGAAGTGAGTGACAGGGATGTTGGACCTGGCTTTAGCATTTGGAAACACAAGGCTCACACTCAATATCCCACTTCTTCGAGCAGGGCCACATCTCTTTTAACATGGCCACATCTCCTAATAGTGCTACTCCCTGTGAAGCTATCAGGACCATTTCCACTCAAACTACCACATTCCACTTCCTTTCTCTAAAAGGCCTATAGCCATATTGTAATACAAAATGCATTTACTCTAATTTCGAAGTCCACATAATCACAGTTACCCGCACTGTTTTAAACTCCAAAGTTTAGTCTTTTTTTTTTTAGTTTGATGCATTTTAATAGCAAACTTACAGGAACAGCACAGCACAGAAGACGACAGCATTAACAACATGTACTTGCACGTAGGACAACTCTGTTAGAAAAGTCTAGTGAATGGATGGAACCTACTGTATGATAAAACGCTACAAACAGCATTTAGTTTTCGTTAATAAGAAATTTATTTATTTAAAAAAATCCAAGTGCTGGCATTGTCAGAAAGTTTTATTTATAATTGTTATAAAGTTGAAGTGTTGAAATGTGTTCACTGAAACATTTTGCTTGCATTAATGCTTTACACCTTGCATTTATCTTAAAAATTCACACACAAATGAATGTGGAGAAACTACCAATACCTGATTCTGTCCCCTATGTTACCGCTTGCAATCATAAACTTAGGTACCTTTGACACCAAGGAAAAAATATCTAACATTCAGAACTACTGATAACAGGAATAAGTGGACAACACTTTTTTTGAGAATGAAATGTTTAACATCATAGTGGACACTTAAGCACGTTCTAAGCATATGGGGCGTGCTAGCTGGATATCTTTTGGCATAATTGTTCCAGGTTTGGCATGGATAGCGCACAGGTTGGTATCTTCAAAGGCAAACCAGATAGGCCTCACTTGCCTCCTGCAAAGCACCAATAGCTGCGCTCTGGAAGCGCAGATCTGTTTTGAAGTCCTGAGCAATTTCTCGCACCAGAAGGTGAAAGGGGAGCTTGGGAATCAGAAGTTCTGTGGGCTTCTGACAGCATCTGATTTCACTGAGTGCTACAATACCAGGCCTGCAATGATGAGGTTTCTTCACGCCTCCAGTAGAGGGCGCACCCTTATGAGCCAATTGATTCCTGAGTGCTTTAACACAGGTGGATTTGCAGGAAATCTGCTTTGTAAGAGCTATGGTATGGGCACCTCCTTACTTACCCCCCTTCTCCTTTGGTTGAACTCCGCAAGCAAGAGGCTGCTCTGGCCTTAGAGAATGGCAGCACGGCGAAGGCTGTGAACACAATTCTTAAAGTCTTTTCTGAGACCTGTGCAATCGCTTAACTGTATTCTCCTTCAAAATCAAGATGAATAAGCCAGTCACAAAATTCCAACAAATAATGGCACAGGGTAAACATCACCATTCTCAAGGCGTTTGAGTAGAGCATAGCGAGAAAATACTGGGTCAAGGCAAGACTGAAAACACTGCATCTCCACATCTGATGTCAGATCACTCATCAGCTCTTTTCAGCCTTGTTGACTGTAACATCCTTCTTTTCTTGGGCCGATTCAACCTCCTGTTATCAGCATTCCTTGGCAGGTAACCCAAGACTATGGAATCTTCAACATTTTAGGGTCTCCAAGGCAATCCATGCTTTGCTTTCAAAGATTCATGCAATTGGCTTCTTTAAGCCTCCATGCAGGAACACGCCTAACATGTTTGGCCTCAGAGACTTTCCTTAGATGTGGAGAGAGATTCCCCAACCCCTTTCTTCTGTCTTTGACACTAAACTCATAACCACATTGCTGAAGCTGCCAAGTTCTGTTACTTGCTAGAGCTGGTACATAGCTCCCTTATTAAAATACATTCTTCCTTTTTTCAAATACATTTCAACCAGCTTTCTGAATTTAAGTGGTTTTCTTCACTGCATAAGCTTGGATGTCCTGGAAATTGCTCTGAAAACCAAGGTGGCTTTGAACTCTAAGAGTTGTTTGCTCTGCCTCCCCAATGATGGTATTAGGTGTATGCCAAGCACTAACCTGTTCATAAACTCCTTTTCATAAGCTGAAAGCTTGGCTGGGTTGCATCTTACCTGGATGTAGATTACTCACTGAATAAAGCTTCTCTTTAATCCTTTTGGATCTTCAAACACAGGATATAGCTCCATTAAACTTTCTGGTGCTCCCTTCCTCAAATTGTACATTTTGTATTTCTCCCTAGATCAGTTTGCTCCTTTTCATTACAGAACATCATATGACAGGCCAATAAGAGCCACACGGCACAGTCAATGGCAGGCTGTTTTTAAATGTCTTCTACCAAAACATACATGCCAAAGTTAATGCATAACTCTTCAACTGAGTCTTGGGTGTGTTTTTGCAGCAATGGCAGAAAGTAGAGATGTTCCTAGCCAAAATATCATAAGAACTATCTCTAGGCCATATCATTCTCCTCTGCATCCTCTGGAGATGAGCTCTTACAGTTTACATAACCCTCTGGTCCACTTTCTTTCATGTTCCTCGTAGTGTGAACCATTAAGCCCTGCTTAAATTGTTCAATTGCACTTCTTTTACAAAGCCCCAAAGCTTTCCATATTCTTCCAAACAAAAGCATGGTATGGCCTATCACAGCTATGCCCTGGGCTCCCGTACCAATTTCTGTCTTACTTTGGATTTTATTGCAGTGAAGTAGAACTATAACGATGGCAACTCTTACAATGGAAAACATTCAGTTGGAGCTGGTTTATAGATCAGGTGCCATTATCATCATGGCATGAATAATGGTAGCAGAGTGGAGTTCTACATCTGGATTGTAAGGCAGCTGGAAGAGAAGGGGACAGTGGGCCTGGGTTGAGCATTTGAAACCTCAAGGCTCACCCCCAGTGACACACATCCTTTAACACGTCCACATCTACTCAAAAAGGCCACACCACTTAATTGTCACTCCCTATGAGTCTATCGTGGTCAATTTCATTCAAACCACCGCAGTGCTATCTCAAAAATGAGTATTTTTCCTCATCATCCTCCTTTCCCCCTTCTCTTCTTCTTCTTCTTCCCCCACCATCAGTCTTAAGTGGTACCAGCCAAAGATCAGGGATGCACTCCTGCATTCCTGTACACTCTGGATTTCCTCACACTTTATCTTTAGCTCTGGAACGCGCTTCTACCATATGATTTCTTGGTGATGTCCATGCAATAGGAATGGCTTTCTTCTGTCCTCTTCCTTCACTCTTTTTTTTTTTTAGATTTATTTATTTATTTTGTATATGAGAACACTGTAGCTGTCTTCAGACACACCAGAAGAGGGCATCGGATCCCCTTACGGATGGTTGTGAGCCACCATGTGGTTGATGGGAATTGAACTCAGGACCTCTGGAAGAGCAGTCGGTGCTCTTAACCACTGAGCCATCTTTCCAATCCCTCTTCCTTCACTCTTGTAGGAAGCTCCTAATATTTCCAGCTAGTCTGTCATCCTTTTCTCACAATACTTGGATAAAATTGTTCATGAGATTCTTTCAAGAGATTTGCTAAATTATTTTATTCATTTGACTAAAGACTCAAACACAAAGCCCTGATATGACAGCAACAGAGCATGAGCCTAACTAAGCCTTGATTTATGTATCCTTAATTCATATAAAAAATCCTTGACCTATTGCTATCATTTAAAACCAACTCTGTCAGGTAAATGTCTCCATATGTGAAAAGATCCCCCACTTTCACATGTCATTTTGCAAACACACTCATTGTTATAGTAATAAAACTATATACCTTTTACATTTTTATGTTTGTGTGTGTGTGTATGTGTGTGTGTGTGTGTGTGTGTGTTTATATGAGTTTTATGTGCACCAAGTGCTTACAGGAGCACCGGGAGGCCAGGCCAGAAGAGCAAATCTGGTCCCTGAAACTAGTGCTACAGGTAGTTGCCAGCTACCATGTGTGTGCTGAGGAACAAACCAGAATTTTCTTAAGACCAGGAAGTGCTCTGAACCACTGCACCATCTCTCTAGTCCCATTGTTTTATTGATGACAGTAGAACTTGAACTTCTATTTTTGGTAGCACATGTTAATTATACAAAGTGAGAGTGTTAAGTATGATAAATGCATGCAAGTATGTACTAAAATGGGACTATAACAACCCTTCTATTTCTTTCTCATAACCCTGTCTACATCCATAGAAGGTCCCTGCCACTTTTAAAATTTAAATTCTTTTGTTTCTTAACATTCCAAATGTTGCCTACTTCCTGGTCGCACAATGAAGAGTTTTTTTTAACCCACCTGTCCTCCCCTTTGTCTCTGAGAGGATGCTCCCTACCCACTTAACCACCTACCCATTCCCACCCTATACCCATAGCATTCCCCCTTTCCTGGGGAATCAAGTCCCTATGGGATTAGGCACATCTTCTCACACCGAGGCCAGACAAGGCAGTCTCTGCTGCTTCATATGTCCCAGGGGACACAGACCAACCCATGTATCTTTGCTTGGTTGTTAGTCTGAGGGAGCTCTGAGGGGTGGGTACAGGTTAGCTGACACTGTTGTTCTTCCTGTAAAGTTGCCATCACTGTCAGCTCCTTCAGTCCTTCCCCTAACTCTTCCATAGGGGTCCCTGACCTCAGTCCAATGGTTGGCTGTAAGTACTTGTATCTGTCTCCATTAGCTGCTGATAGAGCCTCTCAGAGGACAGTCAGGCTAGGCTCTTGTCTACAACCAGAAAATGGCATCAGTAAGACTGTCAGGGTTTGGTTCCTGTGCATAGCCTAGATCTCAAGTTGGCCAGTGACTGGAAGGCCTTTATATCGGACTCTGATCCATTTTGTCCTTGCATTTTCTCAAGACTGGCACAATTCTGGGTCAAAATTCTGAAGCTGGGTTGCTGACACTTCTTTCCACTGGGGGCTCTCTCTATCTACTGGAGGTGGTCTCTTCAGATTCCATATGCTCACTGTCGGGAATATGTGCTAAGAGGAAAACTCACAGCTCTGAGTGCCTCCAAAAAGAAGCTGAAGAGAGCGTGCACTAGCAGCTTGGCAGCTCACCTAAAAGCTCTAACAAAAAGAAGCAAATATACCCAAGAGGAATAGAAGGCAGGAAATAATCAAACTCAGGCCTGAAATCAACCAAGTAGAAACAAAAAGAACTATACAAAGAATCAATAAAATCAGGAGCTGGTTCTTTGAGAAAATCAATATGATAGATTAACCCTTAGCCAGACTCACCAGAGGGCACAAAGAAAGTGTCCAAATTAAGAAAATTAGAAATGAAAAGGGGGACAGAACAACAGAGTCTGAGGAAATTTTAAAAAACATCAAATCCTACTACTACAAAAGCCTGTATTCAACAAAACTTGAAAATCTGCAGGAAATGGACAATTTCCTAGACAAATACCAAGTACCAAAGCTAAATCAGGATCAGATAAACCATCTAAACAGTCCCATAACTCCTAAAGAAATAGAAGCAGTTATTTAAAGTCTCCCAACCAAAAAGAGCCCAGGACCAGATGGGTTCAGTGCAGAATTCTATCAGACCTTTAAACAAGACTTACGACCAGTACTGTCCAAACTACTCCACAAAATAGAAACAGGATCACTACCCAATTCCTTCTATAAAGCTACAATTATACTTATACCTAAATACACAAAGACACAACAAAGAAAGAGAACTTTAGACCAATTCCCCTTATGAATATCGACGCAAAAATACTCAGAAAAATTATAGCAAACTGAATCCAAGAACACATCAAAATGATCATCTGTCATGATCAAGTAGGCTTCATCCCAGGGATGCAGGGATGGTTCAATATATGGAAATCCATCTACATAATCCACTAAGTAAACAAAATCAAAGACGAAAACACATGATCATCTCATTAGATACTGAAAAAAGCATTTGAAAAAATTCAACACCCCTTCATGTTAAAAGTCTTGGAAAGATGAGGAATTCAAGGCCCATAATTAAACATAGTAAAAGCAATATACAGCAAAGCAGTAGCTAACATCAAACTAAATGGAGAGAAACTTGAAGCAAGTCCCTAAAAATAGGGACTAGACAGGGCTGCCCACTCTCTCACTAGTTATTCAATATAGTACTCAAAGTCTTAGCCAGAGCAATCAGAGCAAAAAGGATGTCAAAAGGATACAAATTGGAAAGGAAGAAGTCAAAATATCCCTATTTGGAGATGATATGATAGTACACTTAAGTGACCCCAAACATTCCACCAGAGAACCTAAACCAAATAAACAACGTCAACAAAGTGGCTGAATATAAAATTATCTCAAACAAATCAGTAACCTTCCTCTACTCAAAGGATAAACAGGTTGAGAAAAAATTAGGTAAATGACATCGTTCACAATAGTCACAAATAACATAAAATATCTTGGTGTGACTCTAACCAAACAAGTGAATGATCTGTATGACAAGAACTTCAAGTCTCTGAAGAAAGAAACTGAAGATCTCAGAAGATAGAAAAACCTCCAATGTTCATGGATTGGCAGGATTAATATTGTAAAAATGACCATCTTGCCATAATCAATCTACAGATTCAATGAAATCCCTATCAAAATTCCAAATCAATTCTTCATAGAGTTATAAAGAACAATTTGCAAATTCATTTGGAATAACAAAAAAACATAGGATAGTGAAAACTATACTCAACAATAAAAGAACTTCTGGGGGAATCTTCATCTCTGACCTCATGCAGTATTACAGAACAATAGTAATAAAAACTTTATAGTATTGGTACAGAGACAGGGACATAGATCAATCGAATAGAACTGAAGATCCAGAAATAAATCCACATACCTATGGTCTCTTGATCTTTGACAAAGGAGCTAAAACAATTTAGTGGAAAAAAGAAAGCATTTTCAACAAATGGTGCTAGTTCAACTGGCGGTCAGCATGTAGAAGAATGCAAATCAATCCATTCTTATCACCCTGTACACAGCTCAAGTCCAAGTGGATCAGGGATCTCCACATAAAAACAAATACAGTCAAACTAGTAGAAGAAAAAGTGGTGAAGAGCTTTGAGCATGTGGGCACTGGGGTAAACCTCCTAAACAGAACACCAATGGCTTATGCTCTAAGATCAAGAATCCACAAATGGGACTTTATAAAATTGAAACGCTTCTGTAAGGCTAAGAACACTGTCATTAGGACAAAACAGCAACCATTAGTTTGCCAATTCTACCTCCAGTAGAGGGCTAATATCCAATATATATGAAGAACTCAAGAAAGTTAAAAAAAATGGGATATAGAGCTAAACAAAGACTTCTCAAGTGAGGAATTCCAAATGGCTGAGAAGTACCTAAAGAAATGTTCAACATCCTTAGTTCAGGGAAATGCAAATCAAAACAACCCTGAGATTCCACCTCACACCAGTTAGAATGACTAAGATCAAAAACTCAGGTGAGAACAGATGTTGGTGAGGATGTGAAGAAAGAGAAACTCTCCTCCTTTGTTGTGGGATTGCAAGTTGGTACAACCACTGTGGAAATCAGTCTGGAGGTTCCTCAGAAAATTGGACATTCCACTACCTGAGGACCCAGGTATACCTCTCTTGGGCATATACCCAAAAGATGCCCCAACATATAAAAAAGACACGTGCTCCACTATGTTCATCGCAGCCTTATTTATAATAGCCAGAAAGAATCTAGATGTCCCTCAACAGGGGAATGGATACAGAAAATGTGGTACATTTAAACAATGGAATACTGCTCAGCTATTAAAAACAATGACTTTAGGGGTTCTGCTGATGGGCAGGCAGGAGCACAAGGCCACCCTGGAGTGGGAGAGTAGGTGCCAGTAGAGCTGGTGAGCCCTGCACTCCCTCCCCAGGCCATGGAGGCCATGGCAGGCAGGGATGGGCTCAAAGAGGGGCGGCTGAGGGCCTGGGACCTGGGGAAGATGAGCGCCCTCCTAGAGCAGAAGAAGCAACAGGAAAGGCTGCTGTAGGCAGCGGCCTTGCAGGACATTCAGAAATTGCAGAAACTGGTGCAGAGTGGGATGGATGTGGACTCCCAAAATGAGATCAAAGGCTGGGCCTGTTTACGCTGGGCACGTAAATGTAACCATGGGCAGATGGTATCCTACCTGTTATATTAGGAGCTGACAGAGAGATTCTTACAACAAAAGGAGAAATGCCTGTACAATTCACATCAAGTAGAGAAATCAGGAAGATTGTGGGAGTGGAAGAAGAAAAGAAGAAGGAGAAGGAGGACGAGGACTAGGACGAGGAGGAGGAGGAGGACGAGGAGGAGGAGGAGGGGGGAGGAGGACGAGGAGGACGAGGAGGACGAGGAGGAGGAGGACGAGGAGGAGGAGGACGAGGAGGAGGACAAGGACGAGGACGAGGAGGAGGGGGAGGACGAGGAGGAGGACGAGGACGAGGGGAGGGGGGAGGAGGGGGGGAGGAGGACGAGGAGGACAAGGACGAGGAGGACAAGGGCGAGGAGGAGATCCCCTAGCTGAAGAAGGAGTCAGAACTGCCTTTTGATCTTAACTATCTGACCAACCCAGCCTTCCCTCTTATCTACACCCCTGCAGCAGAAGGCTCCATCCAGCTGCAGAATGGGGTCCTCTCCCCACCTCCAGTGCCCGCCCCCTGCAGATGGCTCACCTCCGTTGCTTCCCCCACAGACCCCCTTCTACTTGGGGCCTTTCCTAGGGAGCCACACCTCTTTGGCACTGGTCCAGAATGTTGCTATTTCTAGCCCTTTTGCCATACTTAGAATACCACAAAGCACAAAACTTGGTCTTGTCTGTCAGCAACCAGTGGGGTAGAACCGCTCCCTGTTCTCTGTCCCATCCAAGACACAGGTGTCTCTAGAGCCACAAAATGCTGTACCATATGCAGGACCAGTGCCAGCATCCTAGCCACGTTTCTTCACCGGAGCACTTCCATTAAATATGCGAGAGCTGGTTCTCAAGGTGAGGTACAGAACCCATCTCTTCATGAAAATGAGTTCATTGAAAGTGAACTTGATCGATAGAAACTCACTTACCTAGAATTGTTCAGAGTGAGTTGCTGTGAGCTGAGTGTTAATCCAGACCAAGTGGAAAAGATAATAGTTACCCAATACTCTGTTAAGAAAGAACGAAGATGTTGCACAAATCCAGGACTTCCAGGAGCTGAAACTGGCTCTGATGATAAGTGAGAATAATTTTCTGTTTAGAAACGCTGCATCCTCCCTGACTGAGAGGCCTTGATACAACCCGAGAGCTTCAAACCTGACAAACTAATGCAGCAGGGACTTTATCACTGAGTATCATAACAGTATGTGTCACCTCTGGGACAAAGGACAAGCCATTGATCAAAAAGCCTTGGAGGCCCGCCAGGGTCCCTGGAGCCACTGCGTAGTGTTCACTAACATCCTGCCTGGGCAGGCGGTAACCTCATCCCCCAGCAACGGTGCCGCTCTTACAAGCCTCTTGGTGGACAATAACCCTATTGCTGAATCTTTGAGCAGCTGGAAAATAGTCTTGAGAGGCAGAAGCTGAAGTTACCAGAGCCAGTGTTTTTTGTTGTTGTTTTGTTTTGTTTTGTTTTATTATTATTATTAAATTGGGTATTTCTTATTACATCTCAATTGTTATTCCCTTTCCCGGCCTCCAGGCCAACATCCCTTCTAACCCATCCCCCTCCACTTCGAAGTCAGTGTTCCCTTCCCCATCTTCCCCCCATTACCGCCCTCCCCCCAACAATCACATTCACTGGGGCTTCAGTCTTAGCAGGACCAAGGGTTTCCCCTTCCACTGGTGCCCTTCTAGGCTATTCATTGCTACCTATGCAGTCGGAGCCCAGGGTCAGTCCATGTATAGTCTCTGGGTAGTGGCTTAGTTCCTGGAAGCTCTGGTTGGTTGGCATTGTTGTTCATATGGGGTCTCAAGCCCCTTCAAGCTCTTTGAGTCCTTTCTCTGATTCCTTCAACGGGGGTCCCATTCTCAGTTCAGTGGTTTGCTGCTGGCATTCGCCTCTGTATTTGCTGTATTCTGGCTGTGTCTCTCAGGAGAGATCTACATCCGGCTCCTGTCTGCCTGCACTTCTTTGCTTCATCCATCTTGTCTAATTGGATGGCTGTATATGTATGGGCCACATGTGGGGCAGGCTCTGAATGGGCGTTCCCTCAGCCACTGTTCTAAACTTTGCCTCCCTATTCCCTCCCAAGGGTATTCTTGTTCCCCTTTTAAAGAAGGAGTGAAGCATTCGCATTTTGGTCATCCTTCTTGAGTTTCATGTATTCTGGGCATCTAGGGTAATTTGAGCATTTGGGCTAATAGCCACTTATCAATGAGTGCGTACCATGTGTGTTTTTCTGTGATTGGGTTACCTCACTCAGGGTGATATTTTCCAGTTCCATCCATTTGCCTATGAATTTCGTAAAGTAATTCTTTTTGATAGCTGAGTAGTATTCCATGGTGTAGATGTACCACATTTTCTGTATCCATTCCTCTGTTGAAGGGCATCTGGATTCTTTCCAGCTTCTGGCTATTATAAATAAGGCTGCTATGAACATAGCGGAGCATGTGTCTTTGTTCTATGTTGGGGCATCTTTTGGGTACATGCCCAACAGAGGTATAGCTGGGTCCTCAGGTAGTTCAATGTCCAATTTTCTGAGGAACCTCCGGACTGATTTCCAGAATGGTTGTACCAGTCTGTAATCCCACCAACAATAGAGGAGTGTTCCTCTTTCTCCACATCCTTGCCAGCACCTGCTGTCACCTGAGTTTCTTATCTTAGCCATTTTGACTGGTCTGAGGTGGAATCCCAGTGTTGTTTTGATTTGCATTTCCCTTATGACTAAAGATGTTGGACATTTCTTTAGGTGTTTCTCAGCCATTCAGCATTCCTCAGCTGTGAATTCTTTGTTTAGCTCTGAACCCCATTTTTTAATAGGGTTATTTGTCTCCCTGCGGTTTAACTTCTTGAATTCTTTGTATATTTTGGATATACAAAGGCCTCTATCAGTTGTAGGATTGGTAAAGATCTTTTCCTAATCTGTTGGTTGCCGTTTTGTCCTAACCACAGTGTCCTTTGCCTTACAGAAGCTTTGCAGTTTTATGACATCCCATTTGTCGATTCTTGATCTTAGAGCATAAGCCATTGGTGTTTTGTTCAGGAAATATTCTCCAGTGCCCATGTGTTTGAGATTCTTCCCCACTTTTTCTTCTATTAGTTTGAGTGTATCTGGTTTGATGTGGAGGTCCTTGATCCACTTAGACTTAATCTTCGTACAGGGTGATAAGAATGGATCAATCTGCATTCTTCTACATGTTGACCTCCACTTGAAACAGCACCATTTGCTGAAAATGCTATCTTTTTTCCATTGGATGGTTTTGGCTCCTTTGTCAAAAATCAAGTGACCATAGGTGTGTGGTTTTATTTACATGCAGAATTAAATAGTTGTCCAAGCAGAAATTGAGAGCTCAGACCTATTTCTAGCCACTCCTGTTGACGTGCACCTGAAGGGCCGGGCACTTCTCCTTGGTGTTGCATGCTCATGACACTCATGAAATTTTGAACTGACTAGGGAGGAAGACTAAGGGAAAAGAAAGGAGCACAGGTACTGGACAAAGGGATTCCACTGTGTCCTGTGGCTGGGAGGTCTCATATAGCATATTTATAAATGTTACTCAGGTTTAAAGTATTTAAAATATAGTTACCTAATTGTAAATAGGAGGAGCTTCACCTCCTGCAGTTTTCTTTTATGACCACTCATGACTGCAGCTGTCTATTCAGTCATCTTTGCATCTCCCCTCTACAGTCACTAGGGGGCTCTCTAATGCTTTCCAAAGGAGCCACCACCTTGCTCAGAGGCAGCTCCTGTCGCCCCTATCTAATTGCACCATTCAAGAAGAGAACAAGTTCTGCTGGTCCATCCACCACTCTCACCCCCACCAGGAATGAAGAGCAGCTTTTGAGCCTGATTTGTTGCTGTTTTAAAGGTTATTGTGGGAAACCAAACTAAAGGAGTTAGCATCTTTATTTTTGTATCAAAGATAAAGGTTATTTTGGAAATGATTAGGGTTTTTGCATAACTCTGAAGTCTGTTCCTTTTGTATACAAAGTGTTCAATATCCCATTACAACCACAGTCAGTTGTGAGGACCTGATTAGACTCTAGAGTGTGGTGTACGGATCTTCTCCAAGAGTTCATTCAAGAGTCTTCGCTCCTCAGCATCATTAAAGTTGAAGCCTCTGTTGACTTAACTTTAAATAGGACCTGGCCCACCCAGGAGAGCAGGACTGGAGCAGTGGTTGTCCAGGATCCCTGCTGTCTTTAGCTTTTTCCCCACAGAGGCTATAGTTTCCAAAGAAACTTGACTTCCTGGGTATTAATTTTATTAGAACACTGCAGTAGACTGGAAAGATGCAGATGCACTAGAAGAGAACTTTGTTGAGGTAATGACCTCCCACTGTCGCCTGAGTGCCTAAATGAGTTTGAGTGTTCTTCAAAGCCAGTGTCATGGTGTCACTGTGGAGTAACTGCATGGTACCCACCCCTGGCACAGCCGGTGACTTCCACTGAAGAGTGTCTGCATAGCAGAGTGGCCATTGCTCACCACCCCTTTTCCCAAGTGCTTTACTGAAGAAACCTCCCTTGTGTTTCAACCAATCAGACACTACTTCTTAGAAATACTAACCATTTTTCCCGTCTCATTTGCTTTGAAAAACTTCAGTAATTCAGTTAAGTGTGATTCTATCTTAGAAGAAATAAACTCAGCTTTAATTCATGTATAAGTTCCTGGGGTTCAGACTCCTTCAGCCGCCCTAGTTGATTGGCTGGGAGGTGGGCTACACAAGAACAATGGAGAGCTTCAGAGTGACCAAAGGTCATGTCCCACATGGCTCTGCCCAGTGTCCCATCCTTTGCCACAGTTCTCTGGGGTCAATGTCTCTGGCAGTGGGAAGAAACTGCATGGTTGTTCTTAGGTGAGTCCCAACTTTTAATCTATGCATCCAGAGAAATATTTTTATATGCTTTGTGTAATTGATAACAAGGGATTTTCTTGTAACTGAATGCACCTCTCCTCCTCCACTGCATATTTAAAGCATGTGTTCACCTCTCTAAACCTTCACAGAAGACATTTCGTCATGTGTTGTTGACACTTTAAACATAACAGGTATTATTAAAATTAAATGTTAACTGAAAAATTACTTAATGAAATTCATAGGCAAATAGATGGAATTAGAAAATATTATCCTGAGTGACATAATCCAATCACACACACACAAAAAAAAAAAACCACAGAGGGTATGGACTCACTAATAAGGGGATATTAGCACAAAAGCTTGGATTATCCAATGATACAATTCACAGACCATGGAGCACAGGAAGGACAAACACAGTGTGGATGCTTCAGTCCTTCTTAGAAGGGGTAACAAAAATATTCATAGGAGGAAATACAGAGACAAAGTTTGGAACAGAAACTAAAGGAAAGGCCATTTAGAGACTGCTCCACTGGGGATCCAGCCCACATACATACAGCCACCAAACCCAGACAATATTGGGAATGCCAAGAGGTGCATGCTAACAGGAGCCTCACATAGCTGTCTCTTGAGAGGCTCTGCCTGAGCATGACAAATACAGAGGCAGATGCTTGCAGCCAACCTTTGAACTGAGAATGGGGTGCACAATGAAGGAGTTAGAGAAAGGATTGAAGGAGATGAAAGAGTTTGCAACCCCATAAGAACATCAATACCAATCAATCAGAGCTCCCAGGGGATAAACCACCATCCAAAGAGTATACATGACCAGACCCATGGCTCCAGCTGCATATGTAGCACAGGATGGCTTTTTTGGGCATCAGTGGGAAGAGAAGTCCTTGTTCTTGCCAAGACTCCACCTCTCGTGGTAAGGGAATGTCAGGGGACGTGGGAAGGAGTGGGTGGATGGGTGGGGAAACACCCTCATAGACGGGGAAGGGGCATGGAATAGGGGGTTTATGGATGGGAAACCATGAAAGGGGATAACATTTGAAATATAAAAAAAATCCAACAAAAAATTAAAACAGAGCATAGGATCATTTAAAGGACAAGGCACATAAAATATTTATTTCATAATTATATGGTCTTAAATTTGTCGCTTTAAGGCAAACTGTCCAACTTTCTTTTTGGTGTCAAAAACACAACATATGCTTATTTTGTTGCTTCCCCTGTAAATCCAGCAGACGGCGCTCTGGTTTCAGTCTTTCAATTGTCTTTGCTTCTGCAACCCCTTTCATCTCTATGTACTGATGTCCTGACTTCTCACCAGCTTTAGCTGCCCTGCTGTTCCTTCTTCCTTGCTCTCTTTGAAAGTGTGGTCTCCATCCTGGACCTCGGCCTGAGTCATTTTATTGTAGAATTCATCTGGACTTTTTTTCAAGACCCTTCCAGAGAGCTCTGAGAAATTCCTGTTTTTTGACGATAGCCATTTGCATGAAGTTTGTAATTTTTCTTTTTCTTCAGCTAACCCAGGCATTTTTAGAAAAACAGGCTTGCTTCGTTCTCGGTGTTCTCGCTGCTGAGTCTGGGCTGCCTTGTGAAAACCGCCAACATGCTCACTAAGGTCTAGGAAACGCTTAGCAAACTCCACCATCGCGACCACACCACCTAGTCTACTGTGTCTGCACCATGGCCTTATTTCATTGCTTTAAAGCTACTTTTACTTCTTGGATTTGGTACCAAATTCAAAATATTTCTGATGCTATTTTAGGAATCTTCTTTCGGGATTTCTTGTGAGGAAATGGCTGAGGTTTCCTTGATCATGGCAGATTCACATTTCCTAAGACTTACAGGATTGTGAGACTCTGTGACTTCCAACATCCATAACTGATAGATCTAACTAGATCCTATAACATTTTATAGATTTGACCAAGAACTCTAGCTTGACACAAATGATTCCAGGTTTGTCTCTGAATCACTTAGACATACCTCGTCCTCTGCGTTACCATACCCTTAGCTCCTCTAGAGTGCCTTCCCATTTTACAGATATTCTTTCCTTGATGAAATGAAAATTGAAATTCTGAAGAAAATCTGCCATTTAACTTTTGGGTTCTCCATCAATTAGAATAGAAATTGGGAAATAACCAAAATATATAGGAGAACTATAAGATTCAGAATGTCAGTAGAAAAACCTTCATACTGCGTGACCCTGGACACCTCTAGGGATAGTTATTTAGTATGAGAAACACTGTGGCTCAGCCATCTGATGTGATCATGATGGTCATTTGTATAAAGCATCTATTGAAATAGGAAAAGGGAGATGTGCCTAGCATCCTCCCCATCTAAGCCTGTGGTCTGGCCAACAAATTGAGGAAAATAACAGATGAAAGAAAGGTAATTAGGGAAATAGAATATGCTATTCGAGTCCAAATTTTAGTGGGAAAGGAGAGAAAAATCTGTAATCCAACAGGCAGTAGGGGCCTTACCATTGGTCCCGTACAAGAACTTGGGGTCATCAGCACATATTCAGCACTTAAACTTCAGGAATCAGGGAAAGTTTTTTAACAAAGAATAAAAGAGCTTGGTGCAACCTAGCTCAAGGGGCTTTGGTACAAGAAAAAAAATCAAATGGAATCAGGCGGGTAGCTGTGGAAGGAGGAAAACTGAGTAATGTAACTTTCCATCCTTCCTTAAGAGAAAGAATACATGACTTGAGACAGTATGAGGGAAATAAATCCCTAAGAGATTGGCATATGAAAGCCAGTAGTAATACTTGGTTAACTCCATCTGAAGTCCTCATAAGTGTCAGGGGCTAGAAGATCAAAAGAGGAGGGACAGGAGGTATTGAGGGACCTCAGAATAAGACACAGTATATTTGAACCCCAGTTCACCAGGACAGATAGAAAAGCATTCATATGAGGAGTTTAACAAAAGTTTGATCCAAAAAAAATTGACATTAGGAAAGAACTTTTAAAATTTTAATAAACAGTTTCAGTGGCAATAACTTTGTACAGTAGAAAAGGCTTTTGTAGATCTCAGGACTTGGAACATCAAGGAAAGAATATCTGTAAAATGGGAAGGCACTCTAGAGGAGCTAAGGGTATGGTAACGCAGAGGACGAGGTATGTCTAAGTGATTCAGAGACAAACCTGGAATCATTTGTGTCAAGCTAGAGTTCTTAAGAAAAACACTGCTGAAAGTGCCCAGTTAAAAGCTAAAGGGCTTCTTGAATGCTTTAAAGCAGGAGGAGTTGGCAGATGGCGTCTGTGATAAAATAGTTCAGGTGGAGATGATCAAACCAGAGGTAGGTAGGTGATTATTCCTGAAGACTAAGCAGAGTATATGTATTTTTAACAAAAGTTCATGCTATGGACCCACAAATAGTCAAATTTGTTCAATGGAGAAGCTAAAGCAATAGTAAGAGCTACAGTGCCAATCCTGCACCCTTCAGACCTAGGAATCTAGTGGGTGCAGAAGGCAAGAGCAAGGCCACATGTCCCATTAGTCCTGAGTAGGTCTAATCACATTAAGTCACACCGACTGAGTTGATTGTGGATGGAGAAATGTCTGAAGACTCCAGGGAGGAGCTCCGAGATACAGAAACATAACAGCTCAAAGGAAATCACTGAGAGTTACAGGAGCTAATGAAGTTAGCAGTTTTTCTCCATGTTTTGTATCCACCTTGAACTGTGGAGTTGATACTGACAAAACAGATGAAATCTTCCATACTGTATTTGATATTGCTTATGTTCAATTTTAGTATCTTCTTAATTGTGAACTTGTGGGGTCACCTGACACTTGTGTAGAACAGATGAAACAGACAGTTTGAGTGCTTCAACTGGGTCATCTTTGTAATCCCACTATTTGATATGGGACAGACATTGCTTTGTATTGTCCACCCTCTGGAAAATGTTTTGGTCCATGGATGACACAATGCTGAGGATTGAGTGTTTTGCAGAGTTGACAAGACATTGGAGAGACACCCAGGAACAATACAGTCCTACCAGGCTATGTTACTTGACAGGAAAAAGTACCAAAGGGACCTTACTTGTGTGAAAAATGATACTCCCAGAAGGCTCATGGTAACTAAATGAAAATCCCATTGCAGGAATTGGCTACTTACCAGAGAGTTGATGGCTATGGAAACCCTAGAGGTCCCACAAACCATAAAATTCTTTGCTACACTTGTTGGATTTATGCCAGAACTAGGGAGTAAGACTTTGCTGAAGACATTGCTTTGACCTGACCATCACCATATAGGACACACTGGCTGGGATTAAGATGGGACTCCCACCCTGCTGGTCCATTTCATAGTGTCAGAGGACAGCATGCGTGTTGCTGGTAGAGAACTGTCACCCACATTCCTGCTTATCTGTGGACCATGATTCCTAACATACTGACATTGCAGACAGAGATGAGGGGAATGCTCCTCTCATGTAGTAGTGACAAGGCTGTTACAGGTAAGACTAACAGCTTTCTGATTGAATTTAAGGCCCACTCCATAGGAGGGAGTTCATATCTGATACTGTAGGCCTGAACAAAAACCTCTGGATGGGGTGGTCACAACAGGGAGGCAACTTCTATCACTTTATTAGATGGATTATATGTGCCTGTCAAAATTCCTTTTAAATAAGCTTGTTTTTATGTCATACATCATAGAAGCTCTCAGCATCAACTCATAACCACCACTGCAGTTCTTGTGAACAAATAAGTGACTGTTGTTGTGGTACTATGGCCTAATTCTTAGACATAGCAGATATGTAAGATAAGTAAGTCACCCCTAATTCTTAGACGCAACAGATATGTAAGTCACCCTTCCAAGGCTCTGGGACCATTACAGAAGAGGTGGAAGGAAGAATGTAAGAGCTGCAAGATGGGGGTGGAAAGCTGTGGAGCTGTTTCCTGGGAGTTTGAACCATTACACCCTACAGGAAAGCTCCTTAGCCAGAAGGTAACCAGCACAAAGTAGCTTCAGAAAGTCCCTGAAGCTGAGTATATTCATGAGGGCACCCCTTTCAAGAGTAAAATAATTGCTGCAGAGAGTTTCTTCAGAGAAGCAGAGCTGCAGTGAAGACTCTTAGACAAAGCCAGCTGCAAAGGAGACAAACCAGACGAGCTGCCTAGAAGCAGAAAGCAGCCAATGTGCCTAGAAGATGTATAGACCAACTGAGTCACTTGAAAGGGCAACCTCCAACCAACCAAGCTACCCCTAAAGAATGCTCTCCAACCTGTTGAGGAGACTGTAGGTTATAAGGTTCCCAGGTTGTGTGAGATGTCACTTGTGTTTGGTGGACTTTGCTAATGCCTCTGTCTTTGAGTCATTTCAGCTTCTGTAAATAACCTCTCACCCATAATTCTATAAGTAACCCCAATGAAACTCATGGTTTACCAAGTTCGACTTTGCTGCTCTTTGTACTTTTTTCTGTCCTACTCTCCCTGTGTGGTGAATAGCAATCTATGTTGTGTCTGCTTCTACAAGAGACTTAAGTTCCATTCCCATCCCACCTCATTGAAAGGAAAAGCACCTAATACAGTGCATTTTAAAGGACTCAGCCTGGAGTCACACATCTGTAATTCCAGTAATTAGAAAGAGGAAGAAGATCATATGTTTGAGTCCAGTTTGTATTTTATACCAAATCCTATATCAATTTTTCCTATGTATGTTCACCCTTTGTCAATCACAAGAAAAGAAAGAAAGAAAGAACAAGAGAAAGAATGAAATGAAAGAAAGAAAGAAAGAAAGAAAGAACAAGAGAAAGAGAGAAAGAAAGAATGAAATGAAAGAAAGAAAGAAGGAAAGAAAGAAGGAAAGAAAGAAGGAAAAGGAAAGGAAAAGGAAGGAAGGAAGGAAGGAAGGAAGGAAGGAAGGAAACGATTAAAGAAAATTCTCTAGACACAGGACTTTAGGAGATATATCAGGTAAGTTTCCAAGTTGACCACGCAAGAAAAAGGAACTGCAGCATTCTACAACATTTCCAGAACTGAATTATAAAACTAAGAAGCTGGTCAAATTAGTGCAGACAAGGACCACACTACAGAACTCAACAGAAGACAGTAACTGAACAGAATGAATGCTAGAGTTTTTTTTAAGATTTAGCTTTGTGTGTGTGTGTGTGTGTGTGTGTGTGTGTGTGTGTGTGTGTGTGTGTGTGTTTTCTCCATGTTGAAACATGTGCTGCCTTGAGTACCTGTGCCTTCAAGGCTAGAAAAGGACAGTGCATCCAGTGTACCTGACATAGGTGGTTACGATCTATATGCATGTGCTAGATATTGACTCCTGATCTGCAAGAACAGCCAATGTTCCTAATTCCTGAGGCATTTCTCCATAACCAAGCACCTGTGATTCTACAGAGGCCACCTTAGGCATTTGTCAGATTACCAAAAAATACAGATGTATGAGAGACCAACTGAGGGTTTGAGACAGAACATCTGAAAAACTTTTAGGAAAATGTGTGATGCTCACCGAGGGAGTGTGCATTGTCATTAGATGGGATCAACAGATTCATAACCCAAAGGCCAAAGGGGAGACTGATCACACAGGATGTTCCTCATGTAAGAATGAACCATAGCCTGACCACAGTGCTTCCATAAATCACAAGCACTAAATCAGGAAGACTCAGCTGTCTGTAAGTAACTGTATTGCATCCCCATGTGAAATGTATACAGTGAAGTAGACACATAAAAGGTTCTTTTTCACAATCAAATTTGTTCACAGAGATGCACCAGAGGAGAAATCATGCCATCTGATGTCAGGTGACCAGTGCTGCTGACCAGTGACCCACATATAGATTGGAAGTATGTCACATGATAATATCTTTCATTTTGTTTAGTTTTAGTTTTGTTATTCATTTCCTTATGTATTTATAATTTTAAATTGCATTGTGTGTGTGTGTGTGTGTGTGTGTGTGTGTTGGGACATATGAAACACAGATTGTGTGTGGAAGAACAATTTGTGGGAGTCAATATGAACTAAGGTCATAATGATTAGAAGCAGGTGCTTTTGTCTGGGAAGCCATCAAAAAGAAAATAACTAGTATTATCTCTCTCTCTCTCTCTCTCTCTCTCTCTCTCTCTCTCTCCCTCTCTCTCTGTGTGTGGGGGGTGTGTAAATATATGCGCGGTTAGTTGTGTATAATGTGTGTGTGATTATAAAGTACATTACACAGTGAGCATGGTCCATGACACATACCTGAAATCAAAGGATAATTTTGTGGAGTTAGTTTTTCTTTCCACCTTTACATGGATTCAAATGATCAAATTCATGTCATGAGGTTGAGTGCCAAGTACCTTTACCACTAAGCTGATTGTCAGGCTCATAAATGAGATACTTAGAACATACTTGCAGATCAGCCATGTAGCCCAAATATATAACAAGTAAAGAAAGTGTATATCCTCACCACATAATATACATTTTACTACTGTCAGGCCCATTCTAGTATTTACTACCCCAAGATGCAAGTAGATTATAGATATTACAGTTTACTAAAACATGTCTCCCCTCACATTCAGGCTATTCCTGGTGCCATTCTATGTCAAGCAAACATAACCAAGTATGAAGGAGTCATACACATATACCTTGTGTTTATTTTAGTCACCTGTTGTCAGTCTGGTGAACTCAAGAGTCAGGAGTCTTTAGGAAGTCCAGAGAATACTCACATCTCAGAGCAGTTGGCCACACCAGTGAACTGACCTTCATTTTGCACAGTGACCTCTCCCACATCTTATTTTTCTGGCACCACTCACATTATATACAGCACATGGAATAACTTATTCATCAAAGTTCATATTATCAGCCCAACTTCCACTCAGCAGTACCCTATTGAAAGTTATATTTAGGATAGTCAAATTTTACATGCAGATTTTCAGTTCTGGCAGATTTTATCCCTCCCTTTCCTACTCTTTTTTTTTTTTTTTTTCTAACTCCTTCCAGTCTGTTCCCAGAACCTGACTTTTTTTTTTTTTTTTTTTTTTTATTAACTTGAGTATTTCTTATATACATTTCAAGTGTTATTCCCTTTCCCGGTTTCCGGGCAAACATCCCCCTCCCCCCTCCCCTTCCTTATGGGTGTTCCCCTCCCAACCCTCCCACCATTGCCGCCCTCCCCCCATAGACTAGTTCACTGGGGGTTCAGTCTTAGCAGGACCCAGGGCTTCCCCTTCCACTGGTGCTCTTACTAGGATATTCATTGCTACCTATGGGGTCAGAGTCCAGGGTCAGTCCATGTATAGTCTTTAGGTAGTGGCTTAGTCCCTGGAAGCTCTGGTTGCTTGACATTGTTGTACTTTTGGGGTCTCGAGCCCCTTCAAGCTCTTCCAGTTCTTTCTCTGATTCCTTCAATAGGGGACCTATTCTCAGTTCAGTGGTTTGCTGCTGGCATTCGCCTCTGTATTTGCTGTATTCTGGCTGTGTCTCTCAGGAGCGATCTACATCCGGCTCCTGTCGGTCTGCACTTCTTTGCTTCATCCATCTAGTCCAATTGGGTGGCTGTATATGTATGGGCCAAATGTGGGACAGGCTCTGAATGGGTGTTCCTTCAGTCTCTGTTTTAATCTTTGCCTCTCCCTTCCCTGCCAAGGGTATTCTTTTTCCTCATTTAAAGAAGGAGTGAAGCATTCACATTTTGATCATCCGTCTTGAGTTTCGTTTGTTCTAGGGATCTAGGGTAATTCAAGCATTTGGGCTAATAGCCACTTATCAATGAGTGCATACCATGTATGTCTTTCTGTGATTGGGTTAGTTCACTCAGGATGATATTTTCCAGTTCCAACCATTTGCCTACGAATTTCATAAACTCGTTGTTTTTGATAGCTGAGTAGTATTCCATTGTGTAGATGTACCACATTTTCTGTATCCATTCCTCTGTTGAAGGGCATCTGGGTTCTTTCCATTTTCTGGCTATTATAAATAAGGCTGCGATGAACATAGTGGAGCACGTGTCTCTTTTATATGTTGAGGCATCTTTTGGGTATATGCCCAAGAGAGGTATAGCTGGATCCTCAGGCAGTTCAATGTCCAATTTTCTGAGGAACCTCCAGACTGATTTCCAGAATGGTTTTACCAGTCTGCAATCCCACCAACAATGGAGGAGTGTTCCTCTTTCTCCACAACCTCGCCAGCATCTGCTGTCACCTGAGTTTTTGATCTTAGCCAATCGCACTGGTGTGAGGTGAAATCTCAGGGTTGTTTTGATTTGCATTTCCCTTATGACTAAAGATGTTGAACATTTCTTTAGGTGTTTCTCAGCCATTCGGCATTCCTCAGCTGTGAATTCTTTGTTTAGCTCTGAACCCCATTTTTTAATAGGGTTATTTGTTTCCCTGCGGTCTAACTTCTTGAGTTCTTTGTATATTTTGGATATAAGGCCTCTATCTGTTGTAGGGTTGGTAAAGATCTTTTCCCAATCTGTTGGTTGCCGTTTTGTCCTAACCACAGTGTCCTTTGCCTTACAGAAGCTTTGCAGTTTTATGAGATCCCATTTGTCAATTCTTGATCTTAGAGCATAAGCCATTGGTGTTTTGTTCAGGAAATTTTTTCCAGTGCCCATGTGTTCCAGATGCTTCCCTAGTTTTTCTTCTATTAGTTTGAGTGTGTCTGGTTTGATGTGGAGGTCCTTGATCCACTTCGACTTAAGCTTTGTACAGGGTGATAAGCATGGATCGATCTGCATTCTTCTACATGTTGACCTCCAGTTGAACCAGCACCATTTGCTGAAAATGCTATCTTTTTTCCATTGGATGGTTTTGGCTCCTTTGTCAAAAATCAAGTGACCATAGGTGTGTGGGTTCATTTCTGGGTCTTCAATTCTATTCCATTGGTCTATCTGTCTGTCTCTGTACCAATACCATGCAGTTTTTATCACTATTGCTCTGTAATACTGCTTGAGTTCAGGGATAGTGATTCCCCCTGAAGTCCTTTTATTGTTGAGGATAGCTTTAGCTATCCTGGGTTTTCTGTTATTCCAGATGAATTTGCAAATTGTTCTGTCTAACTCTTTGAAGAATTGGATTGGTATTTTGATGGGGATTGCATTGAATCTGTAGATTGCTTTTGGTAAAATGGCCATTTTTACTATATTAATCCTGCCAATCCATGAGCATGGGAGATCTTTCCATCTTCTGAGGTCTTCTTCAATTTCTTTCTTCAGTGTCTTGAAGTTCTTATTGTACAGATCTTTTACTTGCTTGGTTAAAGTCACTCCGAGGTACTTTATATTATTTGGGTCTATTATGAAGGGTGTCGTTTCCCTAATTTCTTTCTCGGCTTGTTTTTCTTTTGTATAGAGGAAGGCAACTGATTTATTTGAGTTAATTTTATACCCAGCCACTTTGCTGAAGTTGTTTATCAGCTTTAGTAGTTCTCTGGTAGAACTTTTGGGATCACTTAAATATACTATCATATCATCTGCAAATAGTGATATTTTGACCTCTTCTTTTCCGATCTGTATCCCTTTGATCTCCTTTTGTTGTCTGATTGCTCTGGCTAGAACTTCAAGAACTATATTGAATAAGTAGGGAGAGAGTGGGCAGCCTTGTCTAGTCCCTGATTTTAGTGGGATTGCTTCAAGTTTCTCTCCATTTAGTTTAATGTTAGCAACTGGTTTGCTGTATATGGCTTTTACTATGTTTAGGTACGGGCCTTGAATTCCTATTCTTTCCAGGACTTTTATCATGAAGGGGTGTTGAATTTTGTCAAATGCTTTCTCAGCATCTAATGAAATGATCATGTGGTTCTGTTCTTTCAGTTTGTATATATAATGGATCACGTTGATGGTTTTCCGTATATTAAACCATCCCTGCATGCCTGGGATGAAGCCTACTTGATCATGGTGGATGATTGTTTTGATGTGCTCTTGAATTCGGTTTGCCAGAATTTTATTGAGTATTTTTGCGTCGATATTCATAAGGGAAATTGGTCTGAAGTTCTCTTTCTTTGTTGTGTCTTTGTGTGGTTTAGGTATAAGAGTAATTGTAGATTCGTAGAAGGAATTCGGTAGGGCTCCATCTGTTTCAATTTTGTGGAATAGTTTGGATAATATTGGTATGAGGTCTTCTATGAAGGTTTGATAGAATTCTGCACTAAACCCATCTGGACCTGGGCTCTTTTTGGTTGGGAGACCTTTAATGACTGCTTCTATTTCCTTAGGAGTTATGGGGTTGTTTAACTGGTTTATCTGTTCCTGATTTAACTTTGATACCTGGTATCTGTCTAGGAAATAGTCCATTTCCTGAAGATTTTCAAATTTTGTTGAATATAGGTTTTTATAGTAAGATCTGATGATTTTTTGAATTTCCTCTGAATCTGTAGTTATGTCTCCCTTTTCATTTCTGATTTTGTTAATTTGGACGCACTCTCTGTGTCCTCTCGTTAGTCTGGCTAAGGGTTTATCTATCTTGTTGATTTTCTCAAAGAACCAACTTTTGGTCCTGTTGATTCTTTCTATGGTCCTTTTTGTTTCTACTTGGTTGATTTCAGCTCTGAGTTTGATTATTTCCTGCCTTCTACTCCTCCTGGGTGTATTTGCTTCTTTTTGTTCTAGAGCTTTTAGGTGTGCTGTCAAGCTGCTGACATATGCTCTTTCCTGTTTCTTTCTGCAGGCACTCAGCGCTATGAGTTTTCCTCTTAGCACAGCTTTCATTGTGTCCCATAAGTTTGAGTATGTTGTATCTTCATTTTCATTAAATTCTAAAAAGTTTTTAATTTCTTTCTTTATTTCTTCCTTGACCAGGTTATCATTGAGTAGAGCATTGTTCAATTTCCACGTATATGTGGGCATTCTTCCCTTATTGTTATTGAAGACCAGTTTTAGGCCGTGGTGGTCCGATAGCACGCATGGGATTATTTCTATCTTTCTGTACCTGTTGAGGCCCGTTTTTTGACCAATTATATGGTCAATTTTGGAGAAAGTACCATGAGGAGCTGAGAAGAAGGTATATCCTTTTGCTTTAGGATAGAATGTTCTATAAATATCCGTTAAGTCCATTTGGCTCATGACTTCTCTTAGTCTGTCGACATCACTGTTTAATTTCTGTTTCCATGATCTGTCCATTGATGAGAGTGGGGTGTTGAAATCTCCCACTATTATTGTGTGAGGTGCAATGTGTGTTTTGAGCTTTAGTAAGGTTTCTTTTACGTATGTAGGTGCCCTTGTATTTGGGGCATAGATATTTAGGATTGAGAGTTCATCTTGGTGGATTTTTCCTTTGATGAATATGAAGTGTCCTTCCTTATCTTTTTTGATGACTTTTAGTTGGAAATTGATTTTATTTGATATTAGAATGGCTACTCCAGCTTGCTTCTTCTGACCATTTGCTTGGAAAGTTGTTTTCCAGCCTTTCACTCTGAGGTAGTGTCTGTCTTTGTCTCTGAGGTGTGTTTCCTGTAGGCAGCAGAATGCAGGGTCCTCGTTGCGTATCCAGTTTGTTAATCTATGTCTTTTTATTGGGGAGTTGAGGCCATTGATATTGAGAGATATTAGGGAATAGTGATTATTGTTTCCCTTTATATTCATATTTGGATGTGAGGTTATGTTTGTGTGCTTTCATTCTCTTTGTTTTGTTGCCAAGACGATTAGTTTCTTGCTTCTTCTAGGGTATAGCTTGCCTCCTTATGTTGGGCTTTACCATTTATTATCCTTTGTAGTGCTGGATTTGTAGAAAGATATTGTGTAAATTTGGTTTTGTCATGGAATATCTTGGTTTCTCCATCAATGTTAATTGAGAGTTTTGCTGGATACAGTAACCTGGGCTGGCATTTGTGTTCTCTTAGGGTCTGTATGACATCAGTCCAGGATCTTCTGGCCTTCATAGTTTCTGGCGAGAAGTCTGGTGTGATTCTGATAGGTCTCCCTTTATATGTTACTTGACCTTTTTCCCTTACTGCTTTTAATATTCTTTCTTTATTTTGTGCGTTTGGTGTTTTGACAATTATGTGACGGGAGGTGTTTCTTTTCTGGTCCAATCTATTTGGAGTTCTGTAGGCTTCTTGTATGCCTATGGGTATCTCTTTTTTTAGGTTAGGGAAGTTTTCTTCTATGATTTTGTTGAAGATATTTACTGGTCCTTTGAGCTGGGAGTCTTCACTCTCTTCTATACCTATTATCCTTAGGTTTGATCTTCTCATTGAGTCCTGGATTTCCTGTATGTTTTGGACCAGTAGCTTTTTCCGCTTTACATTATCTTTGACAGTTGAGTCAATGATTTCTATGGAATCTTCTGCTCCTGAGATTCTCTCTTCCATCTCTTGTATTCTGTTGGTGAAGCTTGTATCTACAGCTCCTTGTCTCTTCTTTTGGTTTTCTATATCCAGGGTTGTTTCCATGTGTTCTTTCTTGATTGCTTCTATTTCCATTTTTAATTCCTTCATCTGTTTGTTTGTGTTTTCCTGGAATTCTTTCAGGGATTTTTGCCATTCCTCTCTGTAGGCCTCTACTTGTTTATTAATGATTTCCTGTGTTTCCCTAAGTGTGTTCATGTCTTTCTTGAAGTCCTCCAGCATCATGATCAAATATGATTTTGAAACTAGATCTTGCTTTTCTGGTGTGTTTGGACATTCCATGTTTGTTTTGGCGGGAGAATTGGGCTCCGATGATGGCATGCAGTCTTGGTTTCTGTTGCTTGGGTTCCTGCGCTTGCCTCTCGCCATCAGATTATCTCTAGTGTTACTTTGTTCTGCTATTTCTGACAGTGGCTAGACTGACCTATAAGCCTGTGTGTCAGGAGTGCTGTAGACCTGTTTTCCTCTCTTTCAGTCAGTTATGGGGACAGTGTGTTCTGCTTTCGGGCGTGTAGTTTTTCCTCTCTACAGGTCTTCAGCTGTTCTTGTGGGCCTGTGTCTTGAGTTCACCAGGCAGCTTTCTTGCAGCAGAAAATTTGGTCTTACCTGTGGTCCCGAGGCTCAGGTTTGCTCGTGGGGTGCTGTCCAGGGGCTCTCTGCAGCGGCAGCAACCAGGAAGACCTGTGCCGCCCCTTCCGGGAGCTTCAGTGCACCAGGGTTCCAGATGGTCTTTGGCTTTTTCCTCTGGCGTCCGAGATGTGTGTGCAGGGAGCAGTCTCTTCTGGTTTCCCAGGCTTGTCTGCCTCTCTGAAGGTTTAGCTCTCCCTCCCACGGGATTTGGGTGCAGAGAACTGTTTATCCGGTCTGTTTCTTTCAGGTTCCGGCGGTGTCTCAGGCGCAGAAGTCCTGCCGCTCCTGGGCCCTCCCCCACGGGAGCCCAGAGGCCTTATACAGTTTCCTCTTGGGCCAGGGATGTGGGCAGGGGTGAGCAGTGTTGGTGGTCTCTTCCGCTCTGCAGCCTCAGGAGTGCCCACCTGACCAGGCGGTTGGGTCTCTCTCTCACCGGGTCTGGGAGCAGAGAGTTCCTACTCTTTTTTATGATGATCAATTATATCAGTGATGATGCAATATGAAGACTAAAAACATCAGGTGAAAGGCTGTCAGACTGAACAAGTATAAAATCCTACCTGGCAGAAAGAGAGCTTCTATAAAAAGACTTCTATTGCTTTAACATTTGGTTTACAACATAGACACTAGGCAAAGAATGATGGAGCAAGAAGGGCTATATTGATATCAAATTGATTTTGCTGATACTAAGAGAAAGAAATTGGTCAGGTAGGTGACAGGTAGAGACCTTAAAAGAGTAAGTTCTACATTCCCTCCTCAGTCAGAAGTTGATATTCTCCAGCAGTTCTGTCTTGACTGTAAGGCAGAAGTGTAAAAGGTGATTAGGAATTAAAACTCTAATGTCTGGTCATCTTTCTTCCCCTTTACACAGAAATAACCACAGCTTTATGGAAGATAGATGTGAGTGTAAGACTGAAAATCTAGTCCAGACACCTAGATAAATGTGTCTTTCTTGTAGGCAGCACACAGTTGAGTCTTACGCTTGCACAGGATGACCTTTCTAAAAGTCCTCTGTAGTTGCCTATGAAAATCATTACTCAAACATTTGAGATATTGACCTGCAGCATTTATAATCCTAAATAAAGTACAGGGCCAAGATCAAATTAGTATGAGTATGGGATTTAAACAAAATTGACAATAGATTTTTTATACATAATTTTCTGATTATGGTTCAACGTCCTCCAATTCTTCCCAGATTCTCTATATATTCCCACCCTCCCAAGTCCACTACCATCTCTTCTTCAACAGAAAAGAATCAGGCATCTTAAAAAGAAATAAAATGATAATGACCAAAAATAAGACAAAATGAAAACAAATCACAATAAGAAAAAAGCAAACAAAGGGGCAAAACTAAAGCCAAAGAAAAAGCCCAAGAAATATATATAGACACAGAGACACACACATTCACATGCACAGAAAAATATCCCACAAAACCACAAAAAAGAGTATGTAGCAAAATTCCTGTAAGGGGGGTGAGGGTACGGGGCAAAACAAAGCACCAGGAAACAAACAAGCAAGGAAAGAAACAAAAAAGTCCTTCCAAAATGTCTCTGAGTTCATTTTGCATCAGTTATCTACTTCAGGGCATGGGGGTCTGCTCTTAAGTGTGTTTTGTAAACCCACAAAGACTCCTTTAGAGAGAACTAATTTTTCCTATGTAAATTTTTATGAACTGGAGATAGTTTCTGAGTTAGGAATGGAGGTTTGGGTCCACTTTTCTCACCTCTGGAATCTCATTCAGCTCAAACCTGTGCATGCTGCCACAGTCTATATATAAATATGTGTTTTTATATATAAATAAATATGTGTATATAAAAATAAATATTATATGTACATACATGTGTGTATACATATTTGTAGGGAGCTGCGATGTGCCGCGCCTCAAAGATGGCGCTGGTTTCCGCCTTCCACCCTCCCGAGGGTGAGCGCTCCTTGTAGTAAACAAGTCCTTATTTGGCTATGCCTGCCTGGCCTGCTAGCTTCCGAATAGTGACAGCCTATCTGCATGACCCACGTGGCTTGCTAGGATTGGCCAGCGCTAGCTATTTAAGTGTGGTGCGGGGGCTCCCGGGGTCAGAAGATTATATTGAGGTTCCTGAGTAAACTGCTTGAAGAAGATCTCCTCTGGTCGTGTCTTTCTTGCTGGTCGAGGTTGGGTGCGGCAAGTGGTGGCCCGTACGGGGACCTCCTGAGATCAGAACTTCTTGCAGTCAGGGCAGTGCTGGAAAATTCCCAAGGTAAGGTGTGACCATAGGGACCACAGGAAATAAGCGGCTATAAAGTCTCAGGGTAGTGAGCAAGTAAAGTTCGTGATAGCAGCGAACTGAAAGTAAAGTTCGAGGTAGCTGCGAACTGAAAGTAAAGTTCGCGGCAGCAGCGAACCAAAAGTAGCAAGACGCGCGGTGAATTTAGCTGTAGCAGCATAGAAAGTTTTTGTCATGGGGACCTCACAGTCTCGTCCAATTTTTCTGGCTCTTCAAGAGCTGTTTGAGCGAAAGAAACTAAAAATAAAAAGGAGCACCATAGAGAGATTTCTGAGCGAATGCGATGCCATTGCACCCTGGTTCGCAGTCTCTGGTAATCTTACTGTGGCAAGTTGGGAAAAATTAGGGAAAGACCTTGATTTTGCCTGGGAACAGGGGATTCTAAGACCTGGGGTCCGTCCAGTGTGGTGCTTAGTGTGTAGTTGCCTTGAGGATCAAAAATGTTGTCAGGCAGCTATAGAGAAGGGGCAAGTTGCCCTAGAAATGCTTCAAGAGGAGAGGTCAGAAAAGCAGGGAAGCACAAAGGAGACAGACTCAGAAAAGACAGATACAGAGGAGGAAACAGACAAAACAGATTCAGAAGAAGAGTTACAGGAGTTGATAGATCAAATGTGGAAACAGTCTCTAAGGAATAGATAGAAGAAGAAAAGGAAAAAGCCTAAAATGGCGGAGGAACCTCCTGGGTGGTTCCCCTCGGCTCCTCCTCCCTGCAATGTTGTAGAGGGAGGAAGTAGAGTTTCGGGTAGTACATTCTGCCCAGAAGTGTGGAAGGCAGTCGGCACAGAACTACATCTGGCCTATCCTGTTAATGTGGATGCTAATCAACAAAGGTATCATGAGCCTTTAGACTTTAAGGTGATCAAGTCCCTGGTGGAATCAGTCAGGACATATGGCATTACGGCCTCATTTACCATAGCTCAGGTTGAGGCCTTACACAGATTTTGCATGACTCCTAGTGATTGGACTAACCTTGCTCGGGCCTGTCTTAGTCCAGGACAGTATCTAGATTGGAGAGCTTTTCTAATTGAATATGCCAATGAATAGGCTGTTGCCAATTTAGCGGCAGGAAGTGGGCGGGCAGCCTGGGCAGAGACATGGAGACTTAGTTAAATTATTAGAGGGTAAGGGTTTGTTTATTGCCCCCAAAAAGGTACAAAAAGGCAATCTTGTAAATTATTTAGGAGCAAAAGTAAGCCCTTATACCATTATCCCCCAGAAGGTTGAATTGAGGAAAGATAATCTTAAGACTCTTAATGATTTTCAAAAATTATTGGGAGATATTAATTGGGTTACATGTTACTTAAAATTACCAGATTATGAATTAAAACCATTGTATAATACTTTGGTTGGAGATTCAGCCTTGGATTCTCCTAGACAATTGACTGATGAAGCAAGGGAAGCTTTAAAAAAGGTTGAAAAAGGATTACAAGGCGCAATTTTACATCGATGGAAGGAGGGTACAGACATTGTGCTATGCATTCCAGCCACCTACATGCAGCCTACAGGATTGTTGTGGCAAGATGGCCCTCTGCTTTGGGTTTATCCCAGAGCTTCTCCAGCTAGATCAGTAGAGTATTATCCAACAGCCGTTGCAGGATTAGCCCTGAATGGGATCCAACAGTGCATACAATTTTTTGGTGTTTCCCCAACCTCGATCATAGTGCCCTATACAGGTCAGCAGATGAAGATCTTGTGTGGCACTGTGGATGATTGGGCTATATTACGCTGTGTATTCCATGGAGAGATAGATAATCATTATCCAAAACACCCTTTGCTATCCTTCTTTAAGGAACATCCCGTGATCTTTCCTAAGGTTACCTCCAGTGTTCCTATACAGGGGGCGCCAAACATTTTTACAGATGGATCCAAAAATGGCTGTGGAGCCTATATGGTTGACCATCAAGAGCCAATTTTGTGTCAATATCAACCCGGCTCTCCACAAGTAATTGAACTCAAAATTGTGCTGGAAGTTTTTAAAAATTGTTCTTTTGCCTTTAATTTGCTCTCTGATTCATCATATGTTGTTTATGCAGTTAAGATGTTAGAAGTGGCTGGTCCTATTAAAATTAGTAGCACGGTATGCCAGCTGCTGAGGGAACCTCAGGAATTGATCTGGGAAAGAGGTCGCAAGTTTTTTGTCCAACATATTAGAGCTCATACAGGTTTGCCTGGTCCTCTCAGTGAGGGAAATGATCTTGTGGATAGATGTACCCAAATGGAGTTTATCTTCTTAAGCTCATCATTGGATCAAGCCCGACAGTTTCATCAACAATTTCATGTGCCTACCAAAACCTTACAGCAGAAGTTTCATCTGTCGCGAGCAGATGCTCGACAGATAGTTTTAGGATGTCAACAGTGTATCACTTTCCATCATCCCCCTAGTGTGGGGGTTAATCCCATAAGCTTACTGCCTTTAAAGATTTGGCAAATGGATGTAACTCACATATCTGGATTTGGGACTCTAAAATACATTCATGTTTCTGTGGATACTTGTTCAGGTGTTATTCATGCTACCCCTATGAGTGGGGAAAAGGCACGCAATGTTATTGGACACTGCCTAGAAGCCTCAGCTGCTTGGGGAAAGCCTCAACACTTAAAAACTGATAATGGCCCAGCATACACTGCCCAATCTTTCAAATCCTTTTGTAAACAGATGGATGTGCAGTTGAGCCATGGCCTGCCTTATAATCCCCAAGAACAAGGTATTGTTGAGTGAGCTCATCATACATTAAAGGAATGCATAATTAAACAAAAAGGGGGAATAGGCCATGGCAGAACTCCCAAGGAACAGATATCCTTAGCCCTTTTTACTCTTAATTTTTTAAATTTGGATGATGATGGCCTTTCTGCTGCTGACCGACATCAGTGTCGGGCAGGCATGTTGAAAGGTTATGTGAAATGGAAAGATGTGATCACTGGCTTATGGCATGGGCCAGATCCTGTGTTGTCGTGGGCAAGAGGGTCTGTTTGTGTGTTTCCTCAGGACCGGAAAGATCCGTTGTGGGTCCCTGAAAGATTGACCAGGAGATACAACAAGAATGAAGATCCTGCTGTTGCTGACACTTCTCAGTGTGACCCAAATGCTGGTCCAAACGGAGCCCCGGTGGAGGATACTATCAGTGTTTCCGAGACTCATGCCGATACCGATACCTCATGACCTTTAAGCCCACTCCTCTAATTTGTCTAAAGAGTTGTCAAGTTATCTTTTAGGTAATTGGACTGGAGAATTCAATTTCTTAATGGATCAGCTACGTGTAGCCATCGTGACCATGAACTCCACACGTGCGGATGCTAGACTGGCTACGGGATTGTCATCTTGGATTGCGCTGCTATGAATCATCTGAGGGAGTGGGTGGGTATGGGAGCCCTAGCTGGACTCTTGCTGCTGGTCTCCCTAGTGAGCCTGTGGTGTCTCTGTAGAATGAGGTTTGTTCAGAGGTGGCACACGGCTATGATAGTACAGGCATTTACAGCCATTGAAGCAGGACAGTCCCCTCAAGCCTGGCTTACTGTCATTCAGAAGACCTAGTTGCACCTCGCCCCTGAGTATGTGTGAGTGACCCTGCCCAGTGACAGGCAACTTCCCTTCTACCTAAGGCATGGAACCTTGTGGGCGACGAGGTGTCCTGAGATGGGTTTAATGAAGGGATGATCCTAAGACGAGGGGGTTGCCACGCTCAGCGGTGCCTTTGCCTGCTTGATTAATTAAACAAAAAGGGGGAACTGTAAGGAGCTGCGACGTGCCACGCCTCAAAGATGGCACTGGTTTCCGCCTTCCACCCTCCCGAGGGTGAGCGCTCCTTGTAGTAAACAAGTCCTTATTTGGCTATGCCTGCCTGGCCTGCTAGCTTCCAATAGTGACAGCCTATCTGCATGATCCACGTGGCTTGCTAGGATTGGCCAGCGCTAGCTATTTAAGTGTGGTGCGGGGGCTCCCTGGGGTCAGAAGATTGTATCAAGGTTCCTGAGTAAACTGCTTGAAGAAGATCTCCTCTGGTCATGTCTTCCTTGCTGGTCGAGGTTGGGCGCAGCACATATTTTTTCCATTTAGTCATTTACTTTTTATCTGGATCATTGCCCTCACTACTCTCATTCGCATCCTCACACAGTCCCTCCCTACATCATGCACTCCCCTTCTCCTCTGATCACTGGTGATGCCCCCAGACCTGATTATCTCCCACCTAAACATCAAGATCCTGCAGGGCTAGGCTTATCCTTTCCGCTCAGGCCAGGCGAGGTAGCCCAGTTTGGGGGACAGGATCCAAAATTACGCAACAGCTTTAAGGACAGCCCCTGCTCCAATTTTGGGGAGAACTGCAGACAGACTGAGCTTCACATCTACTACATAACTGTGTTGGGGGGATATGTCTAATGTGTGTATGCTTTTTCCTTGGTAGCTCAGTCTTTAAGAACCTCCAAGGGTCCAGGTTAGTTTACTGTGTTGGTCTTCCTGTGGGGTTTTCATCACTTCTGGGCACTCAGTCCTTCCCCCAACTCTTCCATAAGACATCCCTAGCTCTTTCTAATGTTTGTCAGTTGGCTTCTGAATGTGTGTCAGTTAGTTGCTGGGTGGAGCCTTTCAGAGGACATTTATGCTAGGCTCCTGACTGCAAGCATATGAGTATCATTGACAGTGTCAGAGTTGATGTTTGCTCTTGGGATGGGTCTTCCATTCCCACTGTCACTGCTCCATCATTATCACTGCATTTCTTTTACACAGGACAAATTTTGGTCGCAAGTTTCCTGAGTGGGCTGGTGTCCTTATCTCTCCACCTGAGGTCCTGCCGGCCTATAGGAGGTGCCACTGAGATCCCATTTGGGAGTCTCAGCTAAAGTAAACCTCATAGACTCTTGGGAGCCTCTCCCAGCCCATGTCCCTGGCACATTCTAGAGATGATCCTCCAATCCCTGCCAGTCAGCCACTGGTTTCCATTCATCACTCTGTCCCTTGGTCCCACTCTCCTGTCTCTCCCCATACGCCACTCTCCAGGCCACAGCTTAGCCTGCCTCCCACCTTGTTTTTTTATTTCTCCCAACCCCACATATTCTTACAATCTTTCTGCCTCCTCCACCACAGAGTTTCCTGTATGGGAGAAATTTAATTGAGACATTGCAAGTAGAATAGATTGTTTCAAGAATATCTTTGCACATTGTCCTTTTAGAGGTTTTATACTTATATTCTGTCATAGTACAAGAGGAAACTTCTCTAATGATGGCTGAGTTAGACACTAAAATATAAGTGTGTAATAAAGTCATTTTCTTGCTACATTTCTTTACCAGAACAGTTGTATTCTGTTTTCCCCTATGTCTCTGGTCCACCTACTTTCAGATTCCTGGTAGATGATTTCAGTATAACATTTTCTCTAATAGACAGATCATCTGGACCAAAACAAAACAAGAAACAAAAAATAGAAAAGAAACAAACAAAAACAACAGGGAAATATCAGAATTAACTGACATCATCGTTAAATGGGCTTAACAGTTATCTATATAATATAATACACAAACACCAAGGATTACACCTTCTCCTCAGAAGCAAATGGAAGCTTCTTTAAAACAAGTTACATCCTAGAAACAGAACAAACCTTTAAAATGTTGCAAAGACTGAAATAACTTTCTGTCTTAACTGACTAAATGTAGCAAAACTTAAAATTGAGAGCAAACAAATCTCTAGGAAATTCACAAACTTACAGATATAAAACAACTCATTACTGAATAGTAATTGGGAAAAAAAGGAAATAAAACATGTTGCCTGAACCAAATGAAATAGGGAATGCAAGACAACAAACACTGACACAGTCCCAGGAGGAAAACTAATAATCTACATGCTAACATTAAAAAAAAATTTAAGAAAATCATAAATAAATGACTTAATGATACAATATATTGTTTGAAATGAAATCAAATCATAACCCAGTGGATGGCAAGAAAGTATGAAAATCATGTACAAATCAAAGAAAACAATACAAAGGATGAAGAAATTGAGAGCTTATTCTTAGATTGACAGGTCCTGTGCCCAACTGGTCAATAGAACAAAGGGCCCTAATTCAACAGAATAGAAAATGAAAAGAGAAATAATACAAGAGGCCCCAACAAAATTCATCAATTATAAGGAAATACTGTAGAACCATGCATTACTTTAATCTTGAAAACCTAAAGGATTATTTAAATTTTTGATTCCACCAAAATACTTCACTTACACCAAGAAGTCAACAACTTAAATAGACCAGTAACAGGGGAAGAGTTTGAAGTTGTTAATAACAGGCCTTCCAGCTAAAGAGCCATTAAATATAAAAACCAGGGCCAGAGATCAACAACCAACCCTTCTTAAACTATTCATAAAACCAAACCAAACAAACAAACAAACAAAAACTCTACTAGAACAGAAGCAATACTCTCCTAACTGCTCCTATGAGTCCAGTGTCACCATGTTCCCTCTAATATCAAAACCATGCAAAGACACAGCATTAAAATAAAGTGCCAGGCCAACAACCCTGATAACCTAGGCACAAAACTGCTCATTAAGTCCTTGTAAACAGAGTGCAGACGTGCGTCACAGATTTTATCCACCATGATAAGTTGGTGTCCTCCCTGAGTGCAAAGGTGGCTAAACATGTGCATGTATGTAATGTAAGAAACCACATTAGTAAATTTAAAGACCCCAAACACAGGACCATCCTAGTAGACACAGGAAAGCCTTTTAGAAATCTTACATGCCTTCATGATGAAAGTTCTGGAGAATATAGAACCAGAGAGACTGTACCCCACTGTAGTAAAAGCTATGTATGAGAACCCACAGTCAACATCAACTGAAATTGGGAAAAGACTGCATCAGTCCCACTAACGTCAGAAATGAGATCCATGTCTACTACTCCCTTTTGAATGTGGTGCTCAAAGTACTCGTTGAATCTATAAGAAAGAGAAAAACATTGAACAGATAAAAATAAGAAAAGATGATCAACTATCTCCATTCACAGATGACCTGATACTATACCTTAGTGACCCCCAAAGTTCCACCAGAATACTTCTATGATAAAGTTACTTGGCAATGTGGCAAGTTATAGAATCAATATCTACGGGATATTAGCTTTTCTATACATCGCAGCAAACATAAAGAGAAAGAAATAGAAAGCACTCTCACTCTTCATAGACTCAAAGAAAATAAATTATATTGCAATAAATCAGACCAAGGAAGTGAAGGGAATCTATAATGGAAGATTTAAACCTTGGCAGAAAGAGAGGAAAAAACAGTTGAAAATGGACAGATAGCCTATGCTTCTGGATTGGCCCAGAGAATGGGAGAAAACCTTTGCCAATTTTCCACCTGACAGAGGGTTAATGTCCAGAATATATAGAGAACTAAGAAGAAAAAACCCATAAACATTCAAAAGTGAGGGTTACTCCTGCATGTAGGGAACAAGTAAGTCTTTGATTCTTCTGCCTCCCCTTAGGCTGTTTTACTTCTGTTGGGTTGCGTTGCTCAGACTAAATGTGGTAGTTTCGGTTTTATCTTATTATATTTTATTTTGTCATCTTTGGTTGCTGTCCCCTAGAAGCATTTTCTTTGATAATGAGAGACAGTAAGGATCTGCAGTGGAGGGGAGATAGAAAAGGAATGGGCAACAGAGAGAGGAAAAAGTATAATCGATGCATATGGTATAGGAAAAGAATCTATTTTCAATAAATGAAGAAAATTATAAATTGAGGATTGAATATAAACTTCTCAAAAGCCCAGTTTCTTGTTGATCTAGTCCCAAAAGACAGGAAATAGAAAAAAAAAAACCTGAATGTCCCTCAACAGAAGAATGAATAATGAAACTGTAGTACATATGTACAGTTAGCTCTAAAGAAAAATAAAATAATGAACTTACTGTATTGGACTAGAAACGTCCACAGTGAGTGACATAACCCAGATACGTAAAGAAAAAGTCTTATGCTCTCGTACCACAAAATCTTACTTCCAAGTGTTCAGATGTGACTATATATCCTGGAGTAACCGCAGAATATAGGAGAGAGAGAGAGAGAGAGAGAGAGAGAGAGAGAGAGAGAGAGAGAGAGAGAGAGAATAGTTAGATAGTTAATTTATTTACATTTCAAATGTTGTCCCCTTTGCAAACTCCCCATCTCCTCCCCTTTGCCTCTAAGAGAGTGCTCCTCCCCCACCCACCTACACACTTACTCTCACCTCACCCTTCTAGCACCCCATACACTAGGGCAACAAGCCTCCACAGGACCAAGGATCTCCCCTCCCATTGAGGCCAGAAAAGGCAATTCTTTGCTACATATGTAGCTGAAGTCGTGGATCCATCCATGTTTGGTTGGTGGTTTAGTCCCTGAGAGCTCTGGGAGGTCCTGTTAGTTGATATTGTTGTTCTTCCTATGGGGTTGCAGTCCCTTCAGTTTATGTTTTTATTGGCAAACATTAATTATACAAAGGGCAAGTTTTCATTATGATAAATGAACATGGGCATTAATGCAATTTGACAATATTTAACTTTTCTAATTCTTACTGACCTATCCTCATCCCTGGAAGGTCCCTGTCATTTTTTAATACTTCACTATCAGTTTTACAATGTATTTTGGTGATGTAAAGGGTTATAATTTACCCTCAATGTACAAAAATTTTCTTTTTCCTTTTCTTTTTAGGAAGGAACTTTTTTAATTAAAAAAAAAACATTAAACCTGAAGAACACTAGGAATACATATAAGCCTGTCCCTTTTTATGAAGCTACAAATTTGTCACTACCCACCCTACTCATAAAATTGGTATTCTACTTATAAGGTGTTTTCTCTACAAGAACATTTAATATTGAATGGAGCAACACAAAATGATAGAGAGTAGTAACCCCAGTAACATCATGACAATTGATACCAAACTTGCTGTTCACTGATGAAAAGGAAAACATGTTATTTGTGTTACTCTATAAACAGAAAACCAGCATGTGTTTGCTATTATCATTTCCATAAGAATAAGCTCTTCTAAAGGGGCTTGCAATCACAAAAGAATAACAACCAGAGCTCCCAGGGACTAAACCACTACCCAAAGACTACACATGGATGGACCCATGGCTGCAGCTGCATATGTAGCAGAGGATGGCCTCGTTGGCATCAATGGAAGGAGAAGACCTTGGTCCTGCCAAGGTTGATCCCCCAGTGTAAGGAAATGTCTAGGGGAGGGGATTGGGAAGGTGAGGGGGATGGGGAGGGGAATACATTTAGAAGAAGGGGAGGAGGATGGGATAGGGGGTTTATGTCTGGGAAACCAGGAAAGGGAATAACATTTGAAATGTAAATAAAAAATATCCAATAAAAGAAAAAAGACAATGATCTCTTCTTGGCACTAAACTGTATATGGAAATTGTGACCCAACCCCAAATGCCCTGGTCCGGAACACTACCACCTTTTCCATGCACTCTCCTTGCTTTAGAGAAGGAGCTCTATTTTATTCTCACTACATCAGAACCTTAGGGAAGCTCCCAAAGCCTAAGCCTCAGGCTGTTAATGGCACTGGAGAGTGAGAAGGAGCTGTGCCATTCTCCATACATGAAGGCCTCATAAGAAGCCTTGCTTGATCAGGCCAGTCCTCAACACAACACTGTTTTTAGTCTCAAAGAGTTGTCACCAGGAGTGGTTTTCCCATGTGGCAAAACTAGGCTTTTCTTAAGAAGAAACCGTACTCCAGACTCCCAAGTGCCTCCAGTCTGGAGTTGCGGCCTTCCCTGCTCTCCCCTGACCTAAACCTGCCCAACCATGTTTGGCCTGTGGAGAAACACTGTAATCCCCTTGAACCTGTGCCGCTGTTGCACTACCCTCTGCGGCTCTCAGGCAGGGATGGCCAAGGAGGCCCAGGCCCAGTGCAAGTAGGGAGGGGAGGCCGCTCTGCTGTCTTGCTCCCGGTTGTTGCTTGACCTCTGCCCATGGGCGCGGAGAACCCCGACCTCACCGCGTCAGCAGGGAGGCGGCTGCCCAAGTCCCTTGGCCTCCTCACGGTGCCTCCAGAGCAGATGGCCTCCTTGGCCACCTCCATCATGTCTCCAGAGGAGGAGCTGGAAGGGTGTGAGCCCGAGGTGCTCAGCAAATGCCCAGTGGTCCTGCCCCTACTGGAGCACGTGAGCGAGGCAGCTAAGAGCTCCAGGGCAATGCACTCCAAGCCACCCCCCACCCCCCACCCCCCCACTCCCCGACCCCCCGCCGCCTGAGCAGGAAACTGAGGAACTGTACAGCCAGTCGCTGGAGATCATCTCCTGCTGCCTGCGGGAGCAGAGACAGGCTCCAAGGACCTGAAGCCTCTGGGAGAGGACCCCGCGGGGCGGGCTGGAGGGCACTGGAGACCCTGCAGCGCATGGGCAACAGCACCCAGCTCAACCAGGAGACAGCCTTCCAGGGCATGCTTCTGAAACTGGACATTAAACACGAAGACAATGTTAAATCTTTTTCTCGAGTGATGACTCATGTTTTCAAAGATGGCGTAACAAACTGGGGCAGGATTGTGACTCATTTCTTTTGGTGCCTTTGTGGCCAAACACTTAAAGAGCTGAAACCAAGAAAGCTGCATCCACCTTTAGCAGAAAGTATCACAAAAGTTCTTGTTCTTGTAAGGACGAAGCTTAACTGGCTTGTGAAACAAAGAGGATGGGATGGGTTTGTGGAGTTCTTCCACTTACAGGACCTAGAAGGCAGCATCAGAAATGTGCTGCTGGCTTTTGTGGGTGTTGCTGGAGTAGGGGCTGGTCTGGCATATCTAATAAGGTAGCTTGTGAGTGCAATAGGTAACTCTAAAACCTCCAGCCACCAACTACATGCTTCCGTGAGAACAAATGTGTTTATGAAGGTGCACTTGAAGCTGCCTGGGATTTTAACAGGGCAGAAAGAAAGTGGCTACAGATTTGTGGCTAACGAGAATAAATACATGGGAAAAGTGCTCCCTCTGGAAGAGTCACTGTCTGAATGAAGTGAAGTTCGCTCTCAGCAAACTTTGGGAGGCCATGGAGGACTTCTAGAATGAATGAAAGGGTGAACAGAAAGGTTTGATTTCCTTGTCTGGAGATGGAAGAGGGGCCAGTCACCAGGTTGGTCCTAGAGTTCAATAAGTATGCAGCATCCATTACTCTGCTCCTAGTGCTGGCAGAGAAGCCCTGACAATGGTGGTGACTTGTGTAAAATGGATGTTTAACCTACAAGTAACCAATCTCTGGCTAGAAGCCGCAGTGCTGTACAAGAGGGTGAAGGAGGAGGCGCTCTAAGCAGGCCCAGGTATGCTTAAGTTTATTAGTCTAGTGATGGCCAAAAGGTACTTGACTCAATAAGGTTCATTAGTTAGTTATGAAACTGGACCGCCTCAATTTTTAAGAAAACTTATGAAATGTTTTTGTCTGTGAAAATTGTATATATTTTTACAGAAAGTCTATTTCTTTGAACATTAAGAAGGGAGTCTGGGGTTTAGGTTTTGCATGCCCTTTTGAAATTTGCAACTTCTCTAGTTAGAAATGTATTTCTTACAGGTTTTTAAAACTTTGTCTTGATCACTTCTAGTGTATATGCAGAGCCAGTTGTGTGTGTGGAATGGTTATAGTAGAACAAATCCGAGTTATAAATATGCAGGGTTGATTATCCAATCTGTTTTTGTATTTAAGGATCACAGGTAGATATAAGACATTTAATCCCCTGTTGACTTACTAAATTGTAAAATTCTTTGGGAAAGCAGACTAATCTTAACCACGGTGCTCTTCTCAGGGTTTACTTGTTTAACACAAGTTTAAGCTTGGTATGAATAAAACAAATATGTATTTCTTTTCTACAAGGAGAAGAAGAAGAAGAAGAAGAAGAAGAAGAAGAAGAAGAAGAAGAAGAAGAAGAAGAAGAAGAAGAAGAAGAAGAAGAAGAAGAAGAAGAAGAAGAAGAAGAAGAAGAAGAAGAAGAAGAAAAACAGACCTCGTGCCACACCAAACATTAATATTGGTGGTGACCATGTATTGCCCCCTTGAGCCACTTGTTAGAAGTCTGTTCTTTGATATCAAGATGGGCCTTATGGCTTATTATAAGCCAGAGTTGTCTCCTTTGTTATGGTCTGTAGACAAATATTAATCCTGGTAAAGAAACACATGTATACTAGCATTCTATTCTCTAACAGGCCTGATAAGCATACAGTGTATCTGTCCAGTGTTTTAGAGGCAATCGTCACTCGAGGCATTCTACTTGGTGTCACTCAATTTTGATAAATCCTTTCCATTATTAATTTTACTGTTCTACATCACAGCTTAATATTGGAGAGCTACCCAACATATGAGATGCCTTGTATTACAACCTCCACAAAATTAACTCCAAATAGATCTTACACCTTCATGTTAACAGCTAAACGCTAACTGCTAAGGCCAGAACTTACTGAAGATAGCAGAGAAACTAGGTCTCTCTGAGTTTGGCATCCTGCCAAGGATGTTTATACACAGAAGCCTTTTCCCCAAATACTCTGTGCAGATGGAGCCACCCTAGTGAACTTATTCACAGACCATCTCCTGATCCAGGGAGGGAACCAAACCACAAGGAACCTCACAAGTCATTGCTTCTGTCAGGCTGTTGTTTACCACAGAGCCCCAGGGACAACCCACCACACCAGCTCCCTCCCATTTGTTGGAGATGGCCCTGCACTTACCATGTGCTGACTTCTAAGCTTGCCTGAGCTCTCTGCGTAGCACCCAGCAGCTGTACTCAGAACAGAACAAAAAGAAACACTTCTGACTGCTCAGCTTCAGAGAGGAACTTGCAGGAAACCATCCAGAAAAGCCGACCTTTTACTCTGATTGGCAGGTCCACTTGGATGTTCTGATTGGCTAGTGAGTCCTTAGTGACACAAGCACCACCCTTAGGGTTAAAGTGTGCTGAGGGGACTCAGTGGAGTAGTTCCAGGCCAAGGCTACTCCTCACAGACCAGTCCCTTTGGAGATTTGCAGAGCTTTGCATTTCACACAACTTTTATCTGTTTTCCCACCCAGGTCCAGGGAGGACCCATTACTCCAGCTTCCAGATGTTCAGTCACCTGCTTCTCCCCTTTGTGGACAGTGCCTCTGTCCTCCCATGTTGCAGCTTTGGAACTTGCCTAAGCTCAAATCACAACACTCAGTAGGCACTTCCCCTTCTTCTACCTAGAATTAAGGCGCATAACTTGCACAGCCCATTTCTAAATTTGCAGTGAGGTTATCTGTGGTACCACCATCTGCATTGGTGCCCGAAATATTAATGATTAAGGAGCGATTTTTTTTGTTTTGTGTCTTCTTCTGTGTTCAAGTAAACTGCTAATCCTTTTTGCGTGATAGTCATGAAACAACCCTCAGAGCAAAGGAGGAATCATATGACCAACAGGGTGGAGCATTCTTGTTAAGCAGCACATCTTCCTCAGTACCATAAACAAACAAAGAACAACAACAAAACCCACAGCTATATTAGTAAAGATTCTCTAGATAAAGAGAACTGATAGATTCAATCTCTATCATTTTGCAAATGGATTTATTAGATTGGATTAAGAGCTGTGTTGTTCTACTAGACCACCTTTCCTGTCTACCAGTGAAAACTTGAAGAATCCAGTAGTGGTTTAGTCCATGTGGCTGCATGCTTCATCTGGTCTTCAGTATATATCAGAATTCCTAAGAAACAGGCTCTAATACCAGAAAAAAACAAACAAACAAACAAACAAACAACCTTCTTAGGCAGAGGTAGGGCAAGCAGACAAAGAGAACGAGGTATCTATCATCTTTAGTGTCCTTAATATATGTAAGCTGTGGCTCAGATTAAAGATGGATCTTATTAACTCAAAAGATCCAGATTAAAGAACGGTTTTCCAAATTCAAAAGCTTTAAGAAAATCCCCCACAATAACCAACAATTTTGTTTTAGATAATTTCTGATAGAGTCACGTTGAGTACTATGAATTGCCAGTCCAACAATCTAGACAGGAGTGGTGAGAAAGATTTTCCCTCCTGTGGCAGTTAAAGAAAGCATGGGAGCCATTTCCAAAGCAATGATTTTCTTCTAAAAGAGGAAGTATTTAGACTTAGTGAATGTGGATACCTTCACATATAGGTTTGCCTTTTCTTAGCATGCTAAGTTACATCCTCTTCTGTACACTGTTATAATGCAAAAGAATAAATATTTAGGAGAATTCTTAGCTCAAAGTCATGCAGAAACAAATGCAAATCATGAAAATGATGGACAACAGTGCCTTTCTGGAGTTTCCATCTTGCAGTACAAGGTCTTAGCTAACATCAAGCAAATGACATTGTAAAGCCTATGGCTAAAGAGCCAATGCTACTAATCATGACCTGTGATCTAAGCAATGACTATACCAGTGCCACTATTCTCACATATAAAAAGGACAAAGAACACAACAGCTAAGGACCAACCTTGAATAGGTCTGGGTTCCTAAGAGAAGGTTGTTTGAGAGCAGCAGGGAAACAAACAAACAACCTGAAGTCAAATCATGGGTCCAAGCTGGTGGCTTATGTTCTGCTGAAATGGTTTTCCTGGTGCGATGTGAGATGGATTCCTAGCACCTCCTCTGGTGTGTGTGTGTGTGTGTGTGTGTGGTGTGTGTGTGTGTGTGTGTGTGTGTGTGTGTGTGTGTGTGTGTGTTTTGCTCCACTCTAAACAGTTTTTTCTTGTTATTCTACAAACTCTCTGGTTTAGACAGTTAGCTTTCTGCAGAAGAAAGCGCTCTGCTAGTGAAAATTCTGATAGTTCTATGGATAGTTCATGGGTTTTCTGACCAAAGTCAGAAAAACTATTATCTAGTGGCCAAGTCAAAAAGAAAAATTCTAAAAGTAATTCTTAGGTTATCAAAATTAGAAAGCAAAAATCAATACTAACAACAATAACAATAATAAATCTGAAAGAGCTGTGTTCGCTCTTCAGACAACCTTATCTGAATAGCTGCTAGAAAACATTTAAGAGAGCTGCTTCAGTTGTCTAATACTTTGGAATTCTGACCTCAAAACTCCCATTAGCAAAAAATTATGGGGGAGATTTGTTTGCTCTCCAGAGAGATCTAGATAGTTCACTCAACTCAGTACAGAATTCTATGAGACCTTCATAGAGGACGTCTTACCAATACTGTCCAAATTATTCCACAAAATTGAAACTGACGGAGCACTACCAAATTCCTTCTATGAAACTACAATTACTCTTATACCGAAACCACAGAAAGACCCAAAAAAGAAAGAGAACTTCAAACCAATTTCTTTTGTGAATATGGATGCAAAAATACTCAATAAAATTCTTGCAAACCAAATCCAAGAACACATTAAAACGATCATCCATCATGATCAAGTAGGCTTCATTCCAGGGATGCAGGGATGGTTTAATGAATGAAAATCCATCAGTGTAATCCACTATATAAACAAACTCAAAGATAAGAACCACATGATCATTTCATTAGATGCTGCAAAGCATTTGACAGAATTCAACACCCCTTCATGATAAAAGTCCTGGAAAGAACAGGTATTCAAGGCCCATATCTAAACATAGCAAAAGCAATATACAGCAACCCAGTAGCTAACATCAAACTCAATGGAGAGAAACTTAAAGCAATCCCACTAAAATCAGGGACTAGAAAAGACAGCCCACGCTCTCCCAACTTATTCAATATAGTACTCGAACTCCTATCCAGAGCAATCAGAGAGCTAAAGGAGGTCAAAAGGATATAAATTGGGAGGGAATAAATCAATATATCACTACCTGCAGATGATATGATAGTGTACTTAAGTGACCCCAACAGTTCCATCACAGAACTACTTAACCAGATAAACAACTTCAGCAAAGTGTCCAGGTATAAAATTAACTCAAACAAATCAGTAGCCTTCCTCTACTCAAAGGATAAACAGGCTGAGTAAGAAATTAAGGAAATGACACTCTTTACAATAGTCCAAAATAATATAAAATATCTTGGTGTGACTTTAACCAAGCAAATGAAAGATCTGTATGACAAGAACTTCAAGTCTCTGAAGAAAGAAATTGAGGAAGATCACAGAAGATAGAAAGATCTCCCATGCTCATGAATTGGCAGGATTAATATAGTAAAGATGGTCATTTTGCCAAAAGCAATTTACAGATTCAATGCAATCCCCATCAAAATTCTTACTCAATTCTTTATGGAAATAGAAAAAGCAATTTGCAAATTCATTTGGACTATCAAAAAACCCAGGATAGCAGAAAACTATACTGAACAATAAAAGAACTTCTGGGGGAATCACCATCCCTGACTTTAAGCAGTATTACAGAGCAAAAGTCATATGGTATTGGTACAGAGACAGGTAGGTAGATCAGTGGAACAGAATTGAAGACCCAGAAATGAACCCACATATCTAGGGTCACTTGATCTTTGACAAAGGAGCTAAAATCATCCAATGGAATAAAGATAGAATTTTCAACAAATGGTTCTGGTTCAACTGAAGGTCAGCATGTAGAAGAATGCAAATCGATCCACTCTTATCACTATGTACAGAGCTTAAGTCCAAGTGGATCAAGGACCTCCACATCAAACCAGATACACTCAAACTAATAGAAGAAAAAGTGAGGAAGAGTCTCAAACATATGGGCACTGGGGAAAATTTCCTGAACAAAACACCAATGGCTCCTGCTCTAAGATCAAGAATCAACAAATGGGACCTCATAAAACTGCAAAGCTTCTGTAAGGCAAAAGACACTGTCATTAGGACAAAACAGCAACCAACAGATTGGGAAAAGATCTTTACCAATCCTACATGTGAAGGAGAGATAATATCCAAAACATACAAAGAACACAAGAAGTTGGACTCCAGAGAACCAAATAACCCTATTAAAAAATAGGGTACAGAGCTAAACAAAACATTTTAAGCTGAGGATTATCAAATGGCCAAAAAGCACCTAAAGAAATGTTCAACATCCTTCTTCATCAGGGAAATGCAAATCAAAACAACCCTGAGATTCTACCTCACTCCAGTCAGAATGGCTAAGATAAAAAACTCAGGTAACAGCAGATGCTGGTGAGGATGTGGAGAAAGAGGAACACTCTTCCATTGTTGGTGGGATTGCAAACTGGTATGACCACTCTGGAAATCAGTCTGAAGGTTCCTCAGAAAATTGGACATTGCACTCCCTGAGGACCCAGCTATAACACTCCTGGGCATATACCCAAAATATGCTCCAACATACAACAAAGACACATGCTCCACTATGTTCATAGCAGCCTTATTTATAATAGCCAGAAGCTGGAAAGAACCCAGATGCCCTTCAACAGAGGAATGAATTCAAAAAAATGTGGTACATCTACACAATGGAGTACTTGTCAGATAACAAAAACAATGACTTTATGAAATTCATAAGGAAATGGAATGAACTAGAAAGTATCATCCTGACCTGAGTGAGATTACTCAATCACAGGAAAACACACTTGCTATGCATTCATTGATAAGTGGATATTAGCCAAAAAGCTCAAATTACCCAAGATGCAATCTACAGACCACAGGAAGCTCAAGAAGAAGGATGACCAAAATGCAGATGCTCCAACTCCTTCTTAAAAGGGGAAAATATATGTCCATAGGAAGGGATATGGAAGCAAACTTTAGAAAAGCAACTTAAAGAATGGACATTCAGAGCCTGCCCCACATGTGGCCCAAATATATACAAAACTAGATAAGATTGATGAAGCAAAAAAAAAAATGCATGCTGAAAGGGACCAGATATAGATCTCTCCTGAGAGACACATCCAGAGCATGTCCAATACAGAGGTCAATGCTAGCAGCAAACCACTGAACTGAGAACAGGACCCCCTGAGGGGAATTAGAGGAAGTATTGAAAGAGTTGAAGGAGCTTGCAAACCCATAAGTACAACAATGCCAACAACCAGAGCTTCTATGTACTAAACCACTACAGAAAGACTATACATGAACTGACTCAGGGCTCCAACTGCATATATAGCAGAGTATTGCCTTATTGGGGCACCAGTGGAAGGGGAAGCCCTTAGTCCTGCCGTTGTTGAACCCCCAGTGCAGGGGAATATGGGGGTGTCAGTAAGGGGGGTGTATGGGGAAAATACCCATACGGGGGAAGGGGAGCGGAGGGGATGGGTGCTTATGGACGGGAAACCTGGAAGGGGAATAGCATTTGAAATGTAAGTAAAGAAATATATCTAATAAAAAAATAAAAGAAAATTTAGATGGGAAAAGATAATATCAAATTTAAATAAGGAGAATATTAAAGATAAAAAAAAAAAAGCACTGTTCATACTTTTTTCCTTCCCCAACACTCACATGGCAGCTCACCATGGTCTGTAAATACTCTTCCATAAGAAACATAAATCAAAATAGTTAGGTATACTCTAGCACTTGGGATTGACTTGTATAGTTTCATAAAGGATATGTTTTCTAAAAGTCCAAACATATAGATTCAAAATTTAGCGATATAAAAATAAACCTCTATTACCAAGGACCAAGAGGGATGTTCTAAAAGAAGGGATGTCTGGGAGCAGCAAAAACAAAGGAGTGACAGTCAAATCTTAGATCCAACCTAGAGGCCTATGCCCTGCTAGAGACAGCTTTCCAGCCTGCTTTCTCTCTGTTCTGCTTCCTCTGGAGATCTCCAGACAGCTCTCTCTAAGTTCTGCTAAAGACCCTTCTCCAAGCAGTTCTCTCTTGTTATTCTATCTCTGGATCCTCACCTCCTGCATATAAGCACAGGCTTTTCTATATATCAATTCAGTCCTTTTCACCTTTCCCTTTGACTATCTTAAGAATTAGCATCCTGTGACCCAGGCCCTTAATTCTTAGAAATCAGCAATTCTGATTTTCTTTTTCTTTTAACATTGCAAAAGCATTGAGAGATCTGCTTGCCTCCGTTAAGCACAGAGGCTAAACTAGCTGGGTGGGACCTAGTCCTGAAATTAGCATTTCTACCATACCTGGGCCTAACCTTGCTCTGTCCCAGGCTGATCCTGAACTCAGGAATTCCTCTGCCTTTGGAAGCATAAAGTAAACAACTTAGCTGGGTGAGACCTCCTGTGATCACCACTTCCTAATCTGTTTATCTCCTATCTCCTTTTTTACCATCTTTCTTGGCTCACAGCCTTACCTTTGTTCCTTTATATTTGTGAAGCCCCTCATAATTCATATTCCATTCTTATTTTTTCAGAAATCGTGTTATTTTGAATCCCTGGTTTCATAGGATTTTTCCACAGCTTTAAGGGCTGTCCTAAAGGTCCCAGCATTTACCATTTTGCCAAGAGATTAACCACACCCTTTCCTCCTGGACTTGTGTTGTCTCTGATTATCATCGAGTCATTAATATTAATAGGGAGGACATTCATTAAAGAGGAATGTAAAATATGTACTTTATTATACAAACAAGTCTTATGCCCATTGAAGCCACTGACATTGTTGGAGACCCACATCACATCTACTGCCCTGTACTAAGAGCAAGAACCATGTCATTCTGTCCTCACCTAGGCCATTCAGGACCTGGCACTCTGTCTTCTGACAGAATATGAAAATATTATTTGTTGAAAACTGTTTTCTGAGAGTAAATGGCAATATGTGACATAAGGAATGAAAGGTATATATTCCATTATGATAGGAGAGAATTGGGACAGTGTTGGAAATCTAGCTTGAAAAAAGGGAGGTGGCTCAATGGACTAGAACTGAACACCCAGAAAATAATGCACACATCTATGGTCACTTGATGTTTGACAAAGCCACTAAAACCATACAGTGGGAAAAATAAACAGCATTTTTCAACAAATGGTGCTAGTTCAACTGGAAATCAGCAAATCAAAGAATTCAAATTGATCCATTCTTATCATCCTGTACAAAGCTCAAGTCCAAGTCAACCAAGGACTTCCACATAAAAGCAGATACAATCAAACTAATAGAAGAGAAAGTGGGGAAAAGTCTTGAGCACAGTGGTGCAAGGGAAAATTTACTGAACAGAACACCAAGGGTTTATGCTAAAATAAAGAATAGACAAATGGGGCAGAAAGGAAGAAAATCACAGACATCTGTGAAGTCAGCAGAAACTATCACACCTTGGGAAAAACTTCAGGGGCAGAAAAATAAACATTACACAACAGAAACCTATGATATCTCAAGAAAATTATTGACCAAGCTCACAGTTGCATTCAAACTGATAATCAGAGTTCCATATTTTGGGAAGACTTGGGTTCTCAGAATCTGTAGAAACCTCTTCCTAAAGGTATTGTCCATAATCCATTACAAGCTTTCCTAAGCCTATTCCTGGTTTTAGGGAAGATATTTTGGGTTTGCTCTATGCCTCATAACCTTAGGGAATACTGCTGAGGTCTCAAGCTGTAATTGGTCTTTCCAAGGATGTTCTTGGGAACATCCTTCTTTGTCTCCTCATACATGCATGCTTAAGGCAAAGCCCTTGCTTGGTCAGTCCAGCCCTCAACACAACTGTGTTTTTCCTTTTCAAATAGGTGTCATCCAGCATCCTGTTGCCTATGTGTAAGAAACATGCTTTTATCAAAAAGGAAAGTGGACCTTTATGCCACACCAGGCCTTAACATCAGTTGTGATCCTGTAATGCCTCCCTGAGCAGTGTTTTAGAGGCCTATACTTTAATATAGATATGGGCCTAGTAGTTGGTTGTAAGTCAGTGGTCTCCTTTGTCAGTTTTGGAGACAAATGTCTTGAAATCCTAATGAAGAAACATGGATCTTAGTGACCTAATCCCTAACATATCTGGTATACTCATTATTTTTGGGGTATTTTATTTTGTGTAATTTACTATTTCCTAAACATTGACAAATCCTTTATATCATCAACTGTATTCTTCTACAACACAGCTTAGTAGTGTACTGCTACCCAACACATGAGAAGCCATTTACAATCTTCATAAACTTAACCAGAATGAAACTTACACCAAACTGTTAAATTCAGAGTGCAGAACTTGTGGAAGATACTGGAGAAACTAAGCCTCTCTGACTTTGTCAGTCTGCATATCTAGGATGCACCAAAAGCATGGTGACCTTAACTACAAGGGTATTTGTACACACAGCTCCCTCTGTCCAATACTCTGAAGATGCAGTCCACTGAGGCGAGATATTCAAAAGCTGGCAGCTGGGTCCAGGGAGATGTATGTACTGCTTGGAACCCACAGGATACTGGTTCTCTCCTCGGGTTCCCATCCCTCCTCAGGGAGGACCAGCCTCCCAAGTTCTCTTGACTTACCATAGGATCCTTCCTACCTGGGGATGGCAGTACCTTGCTTACTAAGCCATGGCTTTCAAGCTCACCCATGATTCCCTCAGATCTCCTGCAGCTGCACTCAGAGCAACACACAATCCCATTAGCACGGGCTCAGCTAACAAAGCCAAGCCTGCATCCTGGCTCTCTGAAGAACCTTGCATCACTTCAGACTGGTCTGACTGGAGGTCATGATTGGCTAATAAGGCCAGAGTGACATGAGAACTGTCCTTAGAGTTAAGTTACAGCAGGGTGAATAAACAAACACTGCACAATGATTCCTGGTGTTGGCTCCCACTCTAGACTACAACATTTTCAAATTCTGCAGGGATATCCTTTTCTATAGCACATGCCTATGGCCTCCAGTGGCTAATCCTTCTGTCTTTTTGCACTCCATCCCAACTTCTTTATCTTCCTTCTGGACACAATGTCACTAGCTCACACAGCCCATTATGTAACATGGAGTGGATCAGTTTCCCTGACCCACATGAGAAGGGTGTCCAGAATATTGATGGTTAATAAGAGTTTAGGACACAAAGGGTGATGTTTGTTCAGAGTTTTCAAGCAGTGGTCAGGTAAATTTGAAGGTTCTGTGTACCTGGTAATCACAGGGACTTCACACAATCATGAGGCCATAGCCAGGCCCAGGTGACAAACATAATGATGGATCTTTCTCCTACCAAGAATGTGGATGATGGCATCATTGCTTTGGCAGGTTTCTTTCTAAATTCAGGTCAATTTCTTGAAAAATAAACATTTGTAAAAAATGTATGGTTCATGATAAGTTGAATATTTAAAGAAAAAATGAAACAAAAAAGAATGCCTTTATGAATACTAATGTTAGCCAGCAAATCCCACAGTGGGTAGATAAAAATAACAGAGGTTTATTAGTCAAGATTACTCACATGAAGAGGACTGGTAAAATGAATACATATATTTAGAAAGTGCATTATTAGAATGTTTCAAAGGCTGTGGTTCAGCCAATTCAAGAATGGCTGTCTACCTATGGAAAGCTGAAGAATTTAGTAGTTGCTCAATACCTTAGCCTGGATGTCTCAGCTCGTCTTCAATAGGTACCAGAATTCAAACTAACAGACAAACAAACAAAAATAAACAAATCCCCCTACTTTCTAATGTCCATAAAGTAATGAACTTTCTTGCCGGATCTAATGCAAGAGTGCAGAGAGTGAAATCTTCCTTCTTAAATATTCATTATATATGTAGGCAGTCGATAGAAGTGTTGGCCTGGATTAAAGATTAATCTTATGATCTCGATGGATCCAGATTAAAGAAGTGCCTACCCACTTCAAAAGCTTTATTTAGTAAAAATCCCTTGCAATTGTTTGGGGTATTTTAGTTGATTCCAGATGTAATCATTTTGACTACAAGAATAGCATTCACAAGAGCCAAGACAGAAGAGCTAAGACAGATTTCTTACCTATAGAAGGGAAGGCGAACATGGGAGTCGTCTCCAAAACAATATTTTTCTTCCAAAAGAAAGCATGGGGATTTTACTTAGAGTGTCTAAACAAGTTCATGTAGAGTTCTGTCTATCCCTATCCTTGGTCAATTAAGAAATCCACTTCTGGACACGGTCACATAGTAAGAGCATAGGCACTTTTGGCCATTATTTGATTAAAGTTATGCAGAAACATATGTAAGTTATAAAAATGATGGACAGAAATGTTTCTAGAATGTTCATCTTGTAACAGAAGGTCATAGCTGAAAGTCAAGTAAATGACACTGAAAGTCGATTTCTTGAGATCCAATGCTACTTGCTAATCATGATGTGTGATCTAAAAGACAGATGTATTGTATCAGTGCCTCAATTAAACCTAATATGAAGGACAGAGGACACACATAGAGAAAAGCAGCAATGAAAAGTTACCTAACAGCACTGTGGACATTGCTAGTCTATCCTCAGAATAAAACTGCTTTTGCCTTTGAGCAGTCAGGCTCAGAAGATTGCCAAAGACTGCTTCAGTGAAAGATCATAAAGAGTTCATTTATCGAGACCTGGCTGCTGTCTGTCTCACGGCTAAGACATCTTTATAAAACTTCCCTTCCTTCCTTCCTTCCTTCCTTCCTTCCTTCCTTCCTTCCTTTCTTCCTTCCTTCCTTTCTTCCTTCTTTGCTTTTATCTTTCTTTCTTTTGCCCTTCTCTCTTTCCTTCTTTCCTTTTCTTTCTTCTTTCTTCTTTCTTCCTTCCTTTCTTCCCTTATTTTTTTAATTACTATGGTTGTTTGTCTGTATGTATTTCTACACCATGAAGAGTCCACAAAGAGGTAACAGATCCCCTAGACTAGAGATTGTTAGGAACCACAAATATTCTAGGACAGGACCCTGAGGATGTTAAACACCACTCAGTTCTATTGAATGCTGAACCTACTCTCTAACTCCTATTTTTATTTAGCATTTATGTTTTTTGAAATTCAAATATAGTATGGCCTTCCCTCTTCCTTTGGGGTTGCCAGAAGTGATTAAACCCTCCACCCCTTATGGAGGAGAGATCTGAGATAGTGAAATGGATAGTGGCTCAGACTCTGAGTCCTGGCACTAGCCAATGACCTATCTGTCCAAGAAATTAGACCAATTTACCAAAGCCAACCATTTGCACATCATCTTGTCCAAGGACCTTCTGGTCAAAGATGCTGCCAATCTGTCATTGAGCCAAATCCTGACCATCACCAACACTAGAATGATTCATTACTAGCCTCTCCTCTAAAATGTTCCCAGGATATCCTTTGAGGCACCAGCCTCCCTAAGACCAGCTCTCCTGCTGCCTGATACAGACCTTGATGGGTCTCTGCATAACTGCTTGGTTATATTGTCCCCCATCCATGGAATGAGACGAGATATTCAGGATACTCCCTTGATGGACAAAGAGGTTAACATGGTTCACCAATGACAACAGCTTCATTCAGGCCAGAGAGAGGTATACTGGGCCAGCAGTGGTTCCAAACACAGAGATCACAAGTGTGGGGTCACTCCTGGAAGGAATGTCAGCCCAGAAAGCTGAACTGGTAGCTTTAACCAATGCTTTAGAGCTGGGAAAAGACAAAATGCCTTTGCTACTGCTCATGTACATGGGCCTATTTATAGGGAGAGAGGCCTTCTGATGGCAGAAAGAAATACTATAAAACAAAATGCTTTCCCTACTTAGAGTCTTATTGGGGCCCAAAAAAGCTGGCCATCATCCACTGCTTGGGACACCAGAAAGGGAAGGACCTAGTTTTGGAGGACAACAATAGGGCAGATCAAGCAGCCAATCATGCTTGGACCTCTTATTCCCCTGACTGCCCTGGGTCTTGGGAATCCTATGCTCCATGACCACCCTGCTTATTCAAAAGATGAGATAATCCGGGCTAGGAATTTGCCATTCCACAACATTTTGACAGATGGTGGAGAACAGCAGATTACAAACTCATTGTGCCAGAAGAAATGGGACTGTGCATATTTAAGATCTACCACTCTTCCCATATTTGGACTGAGGAACACAGGATTTGAAAAGACATGCTACCATCAGGATTAGAGATGGCAACTCAAAGCTAGCTGGGATTGTCTATTACTGTAAAGCTTGCCAGTGAGGCAGGAGGCCTAGAGTCTACGAAGAGATAGAAGTCTCAGAGGTAAAACCAGAAATATTTAGATATAAATATTTACTGATGTTTCTAGATACCTTTTCAGGTTGGATTGAGGCTTTCCCCACCAAACATGAAACTATATCCTCAACAACAAAGAAGATCTTAAAGAACATACTGCCAAGGGATGGGATTTCTGAGATGATGGGGTCAGACAACAGACCACCTGTTGTATCCCAAATAAGTCAGAGACTGGCTAATATTCTGAGAATTGATTGAAAACTATATTGTGCATATAGATACCAGAGTTCCAGATAGGTAGAGAGAATGAACAAAACCTTGAGACCGTAACTAAATTGACCTAAGAGACTAGAAATGACTAACTTTATTTCCTTTAGCTTTCTGCCAGGTAGGAAACTCCCCTTACCAGATGGATCTCACTCCTTTTAAAATCATGGTCAAGATACCTTTCATAACCTCATTGTTATTAACATACGAGGAGAGGTCATCCCTGAGTTTGAGGATCACCAATTGCTAGACAATCTCAAAGATGTCCAGTAGGCTTATAAACATGTTTGGCCTAAACATTGTGTGCTCTATGAAACAGGTCCCCCTCCAGCCAGGGCTCATTGAGCCTCATTAAAAGACTCAGGTGTTACAAAGACCCAACAAAGAAAGAGAACTTCAGACCAATTTCCCTTATGAATATCGACGCAAAAATACTCAATAAAATTCTGGCAAACCGAATTCAAGAGCACATCAAAACAATCATCCACCATGATCAAGTAGGCTTCATCCCAGGCATGCAGGGATGGTTTAATATAAGGAAAACCATCAACGTGATCCATCATATAAACAAACTGAAAGAACAGAACCACATGATCATTTCATTAGATGCTGAGAAAGCATTTGACAAAATTCAACACCCCTTCATGATAAAAGTCCTGGAAAGAATAGGTATTCAAGGCCCATACCTAAACATAGTAAAAGCCATATACAGCAAACCAGTTGCTAACATTAAACTAAATGGAGAGAAACTTGAAGCAATCCCACTAAAATCAGGGACTAGACAAGGCTGCCCACTCTCTCCCTACTTATTCAATATAGTTCTTGAAGTTCTAGCCAGAGCAATCAGACAACAAAAGGAGATCAAGGGGATACAGATCGGAAAAGAAGAGGTCAAAATATCACTATTTGCAGACGACATGATAGTATATTTAAGTGATCCCAAAAGTTCCACCAGAGAACTACTAAAGCTGATAAACAACTTCAGTAAAGTGGCTGGGTATAAAATTAACTCAAATAAATCAGTTGCCTTCCTCTATACAAAAGAGAAACAAGCCGAGAAAGAAATTAGGGAAACGACACCCTTCATAATAGACCCAAATAATATAAAGTACCTCGGTGTGACTTTAACCAAGCAAGTAAAAGATCTGTACAATAAGAACTTCAAGACACTGAGGAAAGAAATTGAAGAAGACCTCAGAAGATGGAAAGATCTCCCATGCTCATGGATTGGCAGGATTAATATAGTAAAAATGGCCATTTTACCAAAAGCAATCTACAGATTCAATGCAATCCCCATCAAAATACCAATCCAATTCTTCAAAGAGTTAGACAGAACAATTTGCAAATTCATTTGGAATAACAAAAAACCCAGGATAGCTAAAGCTATCCTCAACAATAAGAGGACTTCAGGGGGAATCACTATCCCTGAACTCAAGCAGTATTACAGAGCAATAGTGATAAAAACTGCATGGTATTGGTACAGAGACAGACAGATAGACCAATGGAATAGAATTGAAGACCCAGAAATGAACCCACACACCTATGGTCACTTGATTTTTGACAAAGGAGCCAAAACCATCCAATGGAAAAAAGATAGCATTTTCAGCAAATGGTGCTGGTTCAACTGGAGGGCAACATGTAGAAGAATGCAGATCGATCCATGCTTATCACCCTGTACAAAGCTTAAGTCCAAGTGGATCAAGGACCTCCACATCAAACCAGACACACTCAAACTAATAGAAGAAAAACTAGGGAAGCATCTGGAACACATGGGCACTGGAAAAAATTTCCTGAACAAAACACCAATGGCTTATGCTCTAAGATCAAGAATCGACAAATGGGATCTCATAAAACTGCAAAGCTTCTGTAAGGCAAAGGACACTGTGGTTAGGACAAAACGACAACCAACAGATTGGGAAAAGATCTTTACCAATCCTATAACAGATAGAGGCCTTATATCCAAAATATACAAAGAACTCAAGAAGTTAGACCGCAGGGAAACAAATAACCCTATTAAAAAATGGGGTTCAGAGCTGAACAAAGAATTCACAGCTGAGGAATGCCGAATGGCTGAGAAACACCTAAAGAAATGTTCAACATCTTTAGTCATAAGGGAAATGCAAATCAAAACAACCCTGAGATTTCACCTCACACCAGTGAGAATGGCTAAGATCAAAAACTCAGGTGACAGCAGATGCTGGCGAGGATGTGGAGAAAGAGGAACACTCCTCCATTGTTGGTGGGATTGCAGACTGGTAAAACCATTCTGGAAATAAGTCTGGAGGTTCCTCAGAAAATTGGACATTGAACTGCCTGAGGATCCAGCCATACCTCTCTTGGGCATATACCCAAAAGATGCCTCAACATATAAAAGAGACACGTGCTCCACTATGTTCATCGCAGCCTTATTTATAATAGCCAGAAACTGGAAAGAACCCAGATGCCCTTCAACAGAGGAATGGATACAGAAAATGTGGTACATCTACACAATGGAATATTACTCAGCTATCAAAAACAACGAGTTTATGAAATTCGTAGGCAAATGGTTGGAACTGGAAAATATCATCCTGAGTGAGCTAACCCACTCACAGAAAGACATACATGGTATGCACTCATTGATAAGTGGCTATTAGCCCAAATGCTTGAATTACCCTAGATCCCTAGAACAAAGGAAACTCAAGACGGATGATCAAAATGTGAATGCTTCACTCCTTCTTTAAATGAGGAAAAAGAATACCCTTGGCAGGGAAGGGAGAGGCAAAGATTAAAACAGAGACTGAAGGAACACCCATTCAGAGCCTGCCCCACATGTGGCCCACACATATACAGCCACCCAAGTAGACAAGATGGATGAAGCAAAGAAGTGCAGACCGACAGGAGCCGGATGTAGATCGCTCCTGAGAGACACAGCCAGAATACAGCAAATACAGAGGCGAATGCCAGCAGCAAACCACTGAACTGAGAATAGGACCCCCGTTGAAGGAATCAGAGAAAGAACTGGAAGAGCTTGAAGGTGCTCGAGACCCCAAAAGTACAACAATGTCAAGCAACCAGAGCTTCCAGGGACTAAGCCACTACCTAAAGACTATACATGGACTGACCCTGGACTCTGACCCCATAGGTAGCAATGAATATCCTAGTAAGAGCACCAGTGGAAGGGGAAGCCCTGGGTCCTGCTAAGACTGAACCCACAGTGAACTAGACTATGCGGGGAGGGTGGCAATGGGGGGAGGTTTGGGAGGGGAACCCCCATAAGGAAGGGGAGGGGGGAGGGTGATGTCTGTCCGGAAACCGGGAAAGGGAATAACACTTGAAATGTATATAAGAAATACTCAAGATAATAAAAAAAAATAAAATAATAATAAAAAAAATTGAAAAAAAAAAAAAGATTCAGGTGTTTTCTACTTGACCACACCCACATCCCTGAAGGTCAATGTGATTGCATCTAGGAAACACCATACCCCCAATTGCAGTTGAAGACAACACTGATTGACAGGAAGAAAGAGCTGCATTACTCTCCCGTCTCCCATTGTTGGGCCCCTAGCCAAGGCCCAGGGACACCATGAGAAAAACAAACTTTATAATGGGCTGAGACAAATAATGTACACTAATATAAAAAAGCTTGAGACTATTCAGCTTAGGGTCATAAAGAGTCACTACCAGTCTCTCTATGACGACACCTATACGCTTTAGGAGCTCCCATGATGGGACCTTCTAATTACCAGAGAAAAGGGGAGAGACCAGAACTTTTGGGTTCAGACTTCATCTTAGAGAACCTGACATTAGGTTGACCTAACAGGCCCGTACATAGCACCAGTTTCCAGGCACAAGAAATCTACACCTCCAGGTTACAAGGCTACCCTTGACGTTTTACTTCCTAACAACCACCAATCAGGAGGAAAACAGAAGTTAAGTTTATGGTTTGTCTCCCAGCACCAGCCAATACGGTAAAGGACATAATGGCCCCCACAATCAGGTGTACCAGGCTACTTAACCCCTTCTTCCCTCTATAAATGCTTGCCTGGAGCTGGGCTGGGGGCTCCATTTTCCCATCTGGCTGTGTCAGTGCTGCCGTGGTACCCAAGCTCAAACTTTCAATAAGGAGACCCTAATGTGATTGCACCAGAATCAACTCCTTGGTGGGTTTTTTGGGGGGCGGTGCGGGGGGTTCACAGATGCTTCCTGGCACAGTAGGAGGACTGCCAGTCACTACTCAACAGCTGCAGGCAGCTGCTTTGAGTTTATTCTTCTTAGCCTTTTTATACTCCACAGTACGGTAGGAAGCAAAGACACAATGTAACAGAAACAATTGCGGAAATAAACATGGGCATCTGTTCCCATTCAAAAGTCTCCCTATTCCTTCCCCTCAGGAAAATAGAATCTTCAGCTCCTAGCCCTTCAGCCTTAAATGCAGATCCTATCACCATCCCATGGCTCTCAGGCCTGGAAATCTGCCCACAGGCTTGACCTGCCTTGACTCTGCCTGGTAAGTAGACTTTCTCTCTCTCCTTTCCCTGTTTTAGAGAAGCGGCAAACAACTTCCAACACCACAAATATACACACATGCATAACTAAGGCTATGTAACTGGCATTTTGTTTTGATGTATGTATGTATGCATGCATTTAGTTAAGTATTTATGTATTTATTTATCTATTTTGGTTTTTTGTGATAGAGGTTCTCTGTGTAACTGAGATCTGGCTGTCCTAGTCTCAATTTGTAGACCAGGACTGCTCCAAATCACAGAGACCCTCTGCCTCTGCCTCTGCCTCTTGAGTGTTCACATTTAAAGGATATGCTGTCATGCCCAGCCCACCTCATTTGATTTTAATGCTTTCTATTGATCAATATCACTAAATGTATGCTGAATTATTTGTTCAAATAGTTCCATTGGAAATGAATTACCTCAGTTCCTAGTACTCTTACTACAAAGAAAATGACCAAGTTATTTTTTCCTAAATGTATATCATATAGACAGTCGAATTTGTATGGTTGTCACAATTATTTGTGTTGCTTCCTTTTCACATCAAAATTAGTGAAGATGTAGTGCCCACGAGGACAACCTTCCACAAATCTTGTAAGTTTCCTCTGTATATAACAAATTGGATGTGATTATGGGCTTTTAAACCATGACAGATATGTGGAGACTGGATGACAGAATTATAGTGCCTACTTTGGCCATCTTCATGTAATGATCAAGGTCAGGTTGCCAGCATTGCATACCGTTGACATTTCCTACTAAGCCATCTCAATGATGCACAAATAAAATGAGCTCAAACATTGCATTAGTAAAATATTCTCTTCTTATCAGATGGCAAACAGCAAGTCACTTTTTGCTATTTCCATTTCCATAAGAAAAAGTATCCTGGTTTAGGGAGTAACATCCACAGGCAGGCAACAGGGTCAGTGACTTTCTCTGGTCTAGTTTCTAGGGATCCAGCCCACACACATACAGCCACCAAGCCAAGACAATATTGTGGAGGCCAAAAAGTGCATGCTGACAGGAGCCTGATATAGCTGTCTCATGAGAGGCTCTGCCAGAGCCTGACAAACACAGAGGCAGATGCTTGCAGCCAACTACTGAACTGAGAATGGAGTCCCCAATGGAAGAGTTAGAGAAAGGACTGAAGAAGCTGAAAGGGTTTGCAATCCCATAAGAACAACAACAATATCAACCAACCATACCACCTCAAAGTCTCAGGGACTAAACCACCATCCCATGAGTCAGAGGGATGGACCTATGGCTCTAGCTGCATATATAACACAGGATGGCCTTGGCAGGCATCAATGGGAGGAGAGGCCCTTGGTCCTGTCAAGGCTCAGTACATCAGTGTAGAGGAATGTCAGGGTGGGGAAGTGGAAGGGGATGGTTGTGTGGGTGGGGGTGCACAAAAGCAGGGGAAGTGGGGATGGGATAGAGGGTTTCTCCTGGGGAAATCTGGAAAGTGGATAATATTTGAAATGTAAATTTAAAAACAGCAAATGAAAGAAACATTTAAAAAACTTGAGGTACAGCAGCAGAAGCTGCCAAGGCCACTGCAGAATATCCTTCCGACATTTACTGAAGAGCTCCATGACTGTGCCCTAGAACCTAAGTCAAGCATCCTGTGGCCTGAAATGACTTCCCATCCTGAACAATGGACCATGTGTAGGAACAAACCGGGTGAAGCAAGCAATTAAACCAAAAACAACCTGAGTAATCACTGAGCAAGAAAAGTCACCAGATCCTGAGCAGAAAAGCTACCCATCTCTGATCTCCATAAGATCAAGACATGAAATTCTAGCAATCCTGATCCTGGAAATGCCTACCCTTAGAAATCTCTGCCCACTAAGGAATCCAATGTAAGCCTTGACTGCTGTTCAATTTGCTCTTGCTTGTTCATGGAGCAGAGATGTTTCTTTCCCCCCAAATCCCCCATGTGAATTTTGCTGTAATTTTACACATCAGGGTGGAAACACACACTCAACCACACACAAACACAAAAGTGCACACACACACACAGACAGATTGAGATTGAGAGAGACAGAGACAGAGAGAGACAGAGAGAGACAGAGAGAGGGGGACAGAGAGAGAGAAGAGAGAGACAGAGAGATCATATATATCTTGTTCTTTCCTGTCTGGAATCATCTAGATGTTTCCCAAAGCACCCCTATCTAAAACATTCTTTTTCACAGGAGACTAATGCTCCAGTGAGGGGGGACCCCAACATTCTGAGCAAATTCCTCATACCCTGAATCTAAATGAACTCTCTGTCCCTTAAGGTGCCTCTTGTCTAGTCATTGGTCTCAGTAAAATGAACAGCAACAGGTAGAGCCCCTTGATGCTAAGAAGTAAGAAAAGTCACTGTGGGTTATGCCAGCTCTGAGTGGTCACTAATGCTGTGATATCACAGAGAGCCATTGTGAGAAATGACCAACAGCTGATCATATAACTCACTGTCTGGACTGTTTTGTGTCCTTCTGTACAGAGAGTGGTTTGGTGGACTGTGGGACTTGGAGATTGGTGGTCGGATTGAAATTGGAGGTCGGTGATTGGATTGGATTTGGATTTGGTGACTGGAGTTTGACATTGATCATCAGCTACACTTACACCCACAGGGTGAGTTGTTTCCTGCTGTTTTCTTTCCACAAGCTCAGAGTTTTAGTTTCCTGTTTATGGGACTTTATTCATCTGTAGGGTTTATTTACAGTTTTGCCTTCTTGATTTTTGTTTGTTTAATTTATTTCATTTTGCTTCCTGGATTAGCATCCATTCTGTTTTCCTCCTTTCTTCCTTCTTTCTCTCCTTTCGCCTTTTTTCTTTCTTTCTTCCAGTCTCTCTCATTAGTTTGGTTTGGTTTTCTTGTTCTTTGGAGACTGAGTTTCATTGTGTGACTTTGGCTAATCTGAACTTTCTCTGTAGACCAGGGCAGCCTAAGAGATTTGCCTGCCTTGCCTCCCGAGTGTTATGAAATGTGGGGACAAACCTAAGTGGCACCCTGCCTACCTGTCTAAGTTAGGGTCTTATTGCTGTGAACAGACACCATGACCAATGTAAGTTTTATAATGGACAACATATAATTGGGGATGGCTTACAGGTTCAGAGGTTCAGTCCATTATCACCAAGACAGGAGCATGGCAGCACTTAGGCAAGCATGGTACAGGAGGAGCTGAGTTCTACATCTTCACCCGAAGAAAGCCAGGAACAGACTGAGAGCTTCCCCAGGCATTAGGAAGAGGTTCTCCAAGCCCACCGCCATAGTGACACTCTTCCTCCAACAGGCCACACCTTCTAATAGTCCCACTCCCTGGGCCAGGCATATGCAAACCATCACACTGGCCAACATCCGTATTTCTTTTCCTGACATCTCTTGACTTTGTCACTTTCTGGTACTCTACAGCTCATCCTACCTCTTATCCTCCAGTCCTCTCATAGTTCCCCTTTCCTTTAACTCTGCCACCAACCACCAAGATACTGCATATCAGGAAAAATTTGTGGTATTTATCTCTGTTGGGCTGTGTTATTCCATACATAGCAGTGACCTCAAGGTGAATCCATTTTCAGAAAAAAAATTGACAAATTTTCATTCTTATTCATAGGTGCTGTGCTACTCTTGCCCTCATCCCGTGTATATACTAGGGCAGCTTATATCCCTTACCTTTCTGGGTAAGGCTATCTTGATCAAGTGCAGCCTTTCACTCAGTGCTTTCCCTTCATAATGGACGTCTTAGGTAAGTTATTCAAAGGGTTGTCCTTTGAAATGGGGATCCTTGTTCTCCTGAGGAAAATGTTGTCTTCCATTGTCCTTGCTTTCTTTTTACTGTGAGCCTTCTTCCTTCTTTCCATCCACTGTGTTTGTCTTTGCTATGTTCTGGTTTCCCTGTGCCCTGGAGCCATAACCAGACTTTTTTTGAAGGTATCTCTGACAGTTAATTTTAGAATCTTAAGTAGTAAGTTTTCCTAGAAGTAATTCTAATTTGTTTCTCTGTCATCTTTACATGCTGTAGTTTCTGGGGACTCAGATGAAGATGAGCAAATTGTGATGAAGTCAGGGGAGCTTGAGGCCAGTGGCCACGAAGGGAACATCCTGGCACAGAATTACTATATACTGGGCACCCTAGATGAAGGGTCCTTCGCTCAAGTCAAGGTCGGTCTCCACCTTACGACCAAGACTCTTGTAGCCATCAAAATATTGAAAAGGGGCACAAGAATAGACTTCTTAGTAATCTCTGAGATTGACCTAATGACCTCACTATACCATAATCATATAATAAGTCTTCTCCAGATCATTGACACCGAGCGCAAAACTTTCCTTGTGATGGAATACGCAGCCCAGGGATCCCTGCGGAAACTCGTCAACAAGCGTGGGCATCTGGATGAGGAAGAGGCACGCAGCATATTTAGGGAGTTGTGCTTGGCCGTCAACTATATTCACAGTCAGAATATTGCCCACCGTGACATCAAGGCGGAGAATGTCCTATTAGATTGGGAGGGGCATGTGAAGCTTTCTGACTTTGGCTTAAGCAAAAGACTGACCTCTGGGGAAAAAGCCAAGGGCTTTTGTGGCACGGCACAATATTGTGCTCCTGAAGTGTTTGGTCACACACAATATGATATGCTCCCCGCCGATATATGGAGCATGGGAATTTTATTATATTACTTAGTTCTTGGAAATCTCCCATTTAGGGAGACAGTGCACAGCAAGATAAAGTATCAAATACTGTCCCGGAGCTGTTGGATACCATATCACCTCTCCCCACAGCTCCGAAACCTCTTGAAGAGATTAATGACAATAGACCCCACAATGAGACCATCTACAACAGAAATATTGGCCCACCCTTGGCTCTGCCATGATCAAGAGATATTGATCTCTTTAGGGGAAATCCCTAGATATCCTGAGTCCAACATTGCTTTTACCATGTTCCTAATGGGATTCAACATTCAAGAGCTCATAGATGCTTTGAGGGAAAGGAAATATAATGAAGCCATGGCTACATATCTTATTTTAAAAAAGAAATCACCCTGGCAGCCCCAATTTTATCATGATGGAGGGCAGAGTGGTACACTGGACCCTAGAGAAGCTGCCAACCTTTCTTGGCCTATAAGGAGAGTAACGAGTGCCCCTAGCCTTCCCGTGTTCACTTCGCACACATACTCTGAGGTGCCTGCAGGTGGAATAAGAGTCTGTAAGAGGAGGCACAGTTCACTTCCTACCCTTTCTTCACTTAAGACCAAATTCCTAGAAAACACTTCACCACTGCAGGTGCTTATGCCTCAAATCAGAAAGGGGACATGTAGAGAGAATGAGGGCAGCATCGATTCCACTGCTTCATCTCCAAGAGAAGGAAATGCAACAACACAAACAACAACGACGATGACAACGACGACGACAGAAACAACATCAACAACAATGACAATGATAACAACCACTACATCAGAAACCACTTCATTACTGTTCGCATCCTCACAAACCTCAACTTTTGAAAGCAGGCAACATGCAGTCAGTGAGAGCTCTGAGTCTCCAGACAGAAGTAGCAGCACATCCTCTTGGGGGTCCACAAACAGCAGCCCCTTCCCCAGTAAGAAGATCCAGGAAGAAAATACAGGCCCCGAATCATTGCAAGTGACCACATTGTCTTCCATAAACACAGACCAGAAGCAACTCAGAATGCAGTGCCAGGGTGTGCCCAGAGTCCCTCTGAGAAGGTCGGGATGGAAGGGCCTGAAGAAGAGGATTGGCAAAGCCCTAAGAACCTTGTGTTGTTGCCTCCCAGTGACAAATAACAAAATCATGGCAGCCAATGAAGAGAGCCGCAGAGATTCAGACTAAGACAAGTAGGTGGGGTGTGATGGGAAAGGATACACTCTCTAGTTCTTTCTTCCCTTGTCAGCATGCACATTGAGGGGTTTGGTGACATTGTAGCTATCATGCCAGAGTGAAAAGCCTATCCTGCCCTTCATCCTCTGAGGAGTCCTCCAAATCTTGAGCTACCTGTAGACAGCAGAAGACAGTGGCCCATTGCTAGGCAAGGATGCTGGAGAGGGATTCATGGAGCACGTGGGAAGAAGCAACCCGAGGGCCCATGTCAGCATAGGGAGAGCACAGAGAAGCATAAGTCCTACAAATCTATGCTAAGATTTTTTGTCTGTTTAAAGTGCTGTAGGACCCTCTGTGTTCCCTGGAGGATGACAGCAGAGAGTGGCGAGGAGTCTGCTGAGGATGCAGACAGTAGCAGGGAGGATAGAGTCAGGATGGAATTTCAAGTGGCTGTGTGACAGTGGGACAGAGGTCCATGTTGCTGACTTAAACTAGAGCCACAATGTTGTTTTTCCCTGAAGTCTGAAGGAAGATTCTGGGAAGAAAGTCTGAGTGTTGTTCCTTCTGCCTATTCTCTGCACAGAGTTCCACCCTGGGCTGCAGTCCCAGAATAGCCATGGTCCAGTACAGTGCTTTTCATAGCACTCAGAAGCCCCTGGAAGAAACATCCATGCAGTACTGGTAATTAGCAAGAAAACGGAGAAGAAACACGAGACTCCAAAGAACCTTCAAGCACAGTGAGAGTGTCAGCCCTGCTGCCTGTCTTCTGGTGTACTTGTGAGCTGAGGAGACAGTGGTCCTGGAGGCACTCAGAGGACTATGTTCCATGTCTCCAAGAGATCTGTGTGAACTGGTTACAGGCAGCAACAGGACTGAGAAGCAGCGAAAGCGCATCTGGAGCAGAGAGGAGAATTCAGAGGGTGCAGAGACCGCTCAGCCCCACAGCTCTACTGCAGTCCTCCATAGCACAGTCACGACGAGATGGATCCTGAAGCCCTCACAAATCTACCAGCTCTAGTCACTTATTTTATATGGTGCACTCAAATTTGAGTCATTTGATAGGTATTCTTTACATTCTATACACACACGCGCACACACATACACGCACACACACACACACACACACACACACACACACACACACACACACACACACACACACACAAATGCGTTTTATTTGAAATGGAGAGAATCCCCATTCCAAACCAGGTAATTTCATAATTTGAATGATTCTGCCTTCTGGAAACATTTCTCCAAATCAGCTTTCTCTTTTCTCCACTCCCTTCTGACACTTTAACTACCTATTGTACTGCTTTCTAGGAGTCATCGGAAGCCAGTATGGGTCTTGTTCCCCACTTTGGGCAAGGGCACCTAGCCATGTGCTAAGTGAGGCTTACCTATGGTCTGTCTTTTGAGGCGATCCAAGGTGAGGTCTGAAGTGCTTGAGTCCAGAGAAGGTGCTGGTAAGAAATATTGCGAGATGGGGTGGGGCAGGGATATGTTGATGGTAAAACAGATGAGATCCCCTGATATGACAGTGTGGAGTTTCCTCTGATTGGCCCATGGTGACTTGCCCCATTTCCACCAAGTACAAAGACACAGGGACCGCCAATTGTGTTAAGGAGGAACTGGATTTCTCTATCCTCTGGCCCCACTCTCTATTGCAAACTATTTGTTGTATATTGATCATTGTTACCACAGAACTTACTCTTGGCATGCTCAGATCCTTGCTACCTCTGCCACCCCTGCTGCTGCTGCTTCTGCTTCTGCTTCTGGTGCTTCTGCTTCATTGTTTTGTCCATTGCAGGCTGGGAAGGGCCAGGAGCTTCTGGAGCCTCATGCTCAGGAAACTGCAGAAAACACCAGTAATGTCACTCAACACAGAATAACCCTTGCAGCCAGCAGCACCTGCAGGGACTTGGGAAAGGCTATACCTTTTTGAGCAAAGAAAACCTGGGTGGAAGAGAGGCACACAGTTGGCGCTTCTTGGCTCAGGCCATATGGGAAGGGACGGCCATTTACAGATTCACAACTGGCCTTTTCTAATTCTTTGAATAACTCCTTATTTTCAGATCTCTTTCAGGGAAGAGGCTCCTGTTGATTGATACAGATGTAGGGCAATGGCAGATCCACAAGGGCATGGGTCAAGAAGTACAAGAAAAGAAAGATGTGTTCTGATTCCAGGAGCATATAGCACCTTATCCTGACCAGGGTGGATAGAACAGTGGAGAGAACACTATCTGAGGCAGCTTGAAGAACTTCCTCACTGGGAACAGTTCCTTTCTGTTCTGGCAAGATCCAAGTGACCAGGGTAAGGTCTTCTCATGTCCCATCCAACTATCGCCTCCACTCCTGTACGAATGGGACAAGGAGAGATAGCTGGGGGCTGTTGCAGTAAAAAATGAAAAAGGGTGGAACAGTTTCCATGAGTGCCCTAGTGCTCTAGCTAATTCAGTCTTCAGGAGGCCATTGGAACTGACACTAATTTATCTGAGTCTCCACGCTGCCCCCAAGTACTTTCTGACCTGCTGTCCATGAGCTGTTCCTTCCATTTTGGTACACTGGCAAGCCGCCCTACCCTCACTCGCAGCTCTCTTGGCAAGTTGCCACTATGCCAGCCATACGTATCCCAATTCTGTGGCAGGCCCGGTGTATCCCACCACCATATACTCTCTTGCACTCAACTAAGTTACCCCAAGAATGAACAGACCACACAATGTCCTCTGATCCAATAGTTAAGATATAATTTGCCATCTAGACAACATGAAATCCTGTACACACCCATCCCTTAAGAATAGTTATAACAACCTTTATCCATGAGCAGAGAAAATTCTTAATATCAGCTGCCATGTTCTCTCAGTTTTCCCTTCTCACTCCGTCCCTCTCTTGTCTTCTCCCTCCCTTCTAAAATCTGTTTTGGCCTCCCTTCTTGTCTAATGACAGGCCTCGTTTTGTCTTCTGTCACCTGCATAATGACATCAACCAACAGGGGGCTCTTTATGTTGGTACCACCCACAGCAGTGACATCACCACATGCATGCAGAACTGATCAGTTTTCAAAGGACCCAGAGTTTGAAAGCTGTGTGTTTATTTATGTGTGGTTTCTTTTTTCTATTTAGGCCTTGTGTGTCTGGGTGAAGATCAGCCACCCAGGATATGGACAGAGAGCTGGGCACCATGCTGTACCTGCAACAGAAGTGTGACCCACACAACAACCTGTAATAAAACTTTCTGCAAAGGAATGATGATTTCTTTTAAAATAAATGTTATCTGCTTAAGTTGCCCAATGCCACCACTAATTTTTAATATACCATCTCAGCATACGAGTAGACTTGGTGAACTGAACCCATGTAATTGATGAGAATCCACCACATTCATTGCCTGCAGTGTATCTCCTGACTTCTTGCTCTCCACTGGTTCATTTCCATTTTTATGTCAACATCTTCCAATCATTTTAGCATCTCTTTTTAGGTTGTTCTATTCAATATTTTCCTGGTTTTTTTTAATTGGGTATTTTTAATTTACATTTCAAATGTTATCCCCTTCCCAGTTTCTCTTCCATAAACCCCCTATCCTACCCCCTTCCCCCTTCTTCTATGAGGGTATTCCCCGACCCAACCACACACCCCTTCCCACCTCCCTGCCCTGACATTCCCCTACACTAGCTTAGCAGGACCAAGGGCTTCGCCTCCCATTTGTGTCCAACAGGGCCATCCTCTGCTGCATATGCAGCTGGAGCCATGGGTCTGTCCATGTGTACCCTTTGGATGGTGGTTTAGTCCCTGGGGGCTCTGGTTGGTTGGTATTGTTCTGATGGGGTTGCAAACCCCTTCAGCTCTTTCAGTCCTTTCTCTAACTCTTCCAATAGGGTCCCCATTCCCAGTTCAATGTTTTGCTGCTAGCATTCGCTTCTGTATTTGTCACAAGCCTCTCAGGAGACAGCTGTATGAGGCTCCTGTCAGCATGTACTTCTTTGGATTTGGTGGCTGAATGGGCTTGATCTCCAGGTGGGGCAGGCACCAAATGGCCATTCCTTCAGTCTCTGCTCCAAACTTTGTCTCCATATCTCCTCCTATGAATATTTTTGTTCTCCCTTCTAAGAAGGACTGAAGCATCTGCTCTTTGGTCATTCTTTTTCTTGAGGTTCCTATGGTCTGTGGATTGTATTTTGGGTAGTTCTAGCTTTTAGGCTAATATCCACGTATCAGTGAGTGCATATCATGTGTGGTTTTTTTTTTGATTGGGTTACCTCATTTGGGATGATATTTTCTAGTTACATCCATTTGCCTAAAAATTTCATGAAGTCATTGTTTTTGATAGCTGAGTAGTACTCCATTGTGTAAATGTACCATATTTTCTGTATCCATTCCTCTGTTGAAGGACATCTGGGTTCTTTTCCAGCTTCTTGCTATTATAAAAAGAGGTTGCTATGAACATAGTGGAGCATGTGTCCTTGTTATAGGTTGGAGCACCTTTTGAGTATATGCCCAGGAGTGGTATAGCTGGGTCTCAGGTAGTACTATATCCAATTTTCTGAGGAACCTCCATACTGACTTCCAGAGTGGTTGCACCAGCTTGCAATCCCACCAATTATGGAGGAGTGTTTCTATTTCTCCACACCCTTGCTGGCATCTGTTGTCACCTGAGTTTTTGATCTTAGCCATTCTGACTGGTGTGAGGTGGAATCTCAGAGTTGTTTTGATTTGCATTTCCCTGATGACTAAGGATGTTGAACATTTCTTTAGGTACTTCTCAGCCATTCAATATAGCTCAGTTGAGGATACTTTTTTAGTTCTGTGCCCTATTTTTAATAGGGTTATTTGATTCTCTGCACTCTAACTTCTTGACTTCTCTGTATATATTGGCTATTAGCCCTCTATCAAATGTAAGATTGGTAAAGTTCTTTTCCCAATCAGTTGGTAGTAATTTTGTCCTAATGACACTCCTTTGCCTTACAGAAGCTTTACAATTTTATGTGGTCCCATTTGTCATTGCTTGATCGTTGAGTATATGCCATTGGTGTTCTGTTCAGGAAATTTTCTACTGTGCCTTTGTGTTCAGGGATCTTCCCCACTTTCCCTTCTATTACGTATATCTGGTTTTATGTGGAGGTCCCATATCCATTTGGACTTGAGCCTTGTACAAGATCATACAATTTGCATTCTTCTTCATGCTGACCCCCAGTTGAACCTGCACCATTTGTTGAAAATGCTATCTTTTTCCACTGGATGGTTTAAGCCTCTTTGTCAAACATCAAATGACCATAGTTTGTGTGTTCGTTTCTGGGTCTTCAATTCTATTCCATTGACCTACCTCCCTGTTTCTGAACCAGTAGCATACAGTTTTTATCACTATAGTTCTGTAATATAGCTTAAGGTTAGGATGGTGATTCCCCTAGAAGTTCTTTTATTGGTGAGGATAGTTTTTGCTATCCTGAGTTTTTCATTATTACAAATGAATTTGTGAATTGCTCTAACTCTAGGAAGAATTGAGTTGGAATTGTGATAGGAATTGCATTGAATCTGTAGATTGCTTTTGGTAAATGGCCATTTTCACTATGTTAATCCTACCTCTCCATGAGCGTGAGAGATGTTTGAATCTTCTGAGGTTTTCTTTGGTTTCTTCAAGGACTTGAAAATCTTGACATATATTTCTTACACTTTCCTAGATAAAATTATACCAATATATTTTATATTATTTATGCCATTGTGAAGGGTATGCTTTTCTTAACTTCTTTCTGAGCCCATTTAATGCTTTTATTAAGGGCTACTGATTTCTTTGAGTTAATTTTATACCAGTCACTTTTCTGAAGCTATCACCTGTAAAAGTTCTGAGGTACAATTTTGGGAATCATTTATGTATGATTATATCTTCTGAGAATACTGATACCTCTCCTTTTTCTTTTTTAAAGATTTATGTATTATATAACTGTCTTCAGACACTCCAGAAAAGGGCAACAGATCTCATTGCAGATGGCTGTGAGCCACCATGTGGTTGCTAGGATTTGAACTCAGGACCTCTGGAAGAACAGTCAGTGCTCTTAACAGCCATCTCTCCAGCCCGACTCTCCTTTTTCAGTTTGTGTTCCCTTGTTCTTCTTTTCTTGTCTAATTGCTCCAACTAGAACTTCATGGACTATACTGATTTCGTAGGGAGAGAATGGCCATCCTTGTCTTTTCCCAGAATTTAGGGGATCACTTCAAGTGTCCATTTAATTTGGTGTTGGCTGTTGTTTTGTCCAACATTACATTTATCATGTTTAGGTATTTTGCAATGAATTCCTGATCTCTCCAAGACTTTTAACATGAGTAGGTTTGATTTTATTATAAGCTTTATCAGTTCTCTTGCTCATGCCCATATAATGCTCTCTGGACAGCACTGAATGTCAGCTCACGATTCTGATCCCATAGCTTTTGGAAATATGCTGTGGCAGCAGTCTTTACCCAACTGCTTGAATGCCAACAATAGCTGAGGATTCCAAATCTGTCACTTTATGGTGATAATCCGTAATGATAGTGTCTTGATCTTTCAAACCTTTCTGAGTATAAAGATTCCAACAAGGTAAACCCTCCTACACCAGAATAAAGGGCTGACTGTGTAATTCATGCGTTTAGCTGCTTATCTGTTACCTCCACCCTTATTAAGCAACACTGTGGGACGTTTGGACTTTCTCTGCTTGGTAGTCCGTATTTCACCTTCTATCGCACAGGACCAAATTCTCTCTTCCCTAGAACACAAACAGCTGTGCAACTGATACACTTGGACTTCCGCAGGACCTTGGAATACAGAGCTCTTTCTCACATGGCATAAGCGTCACATCAAGTCACTTTTGGTTTCTACAAGTCCATCGCTGTAATCACACCTCGTTCACTGGAGTACCTGAAAAAATCACACATTTCTCATAGGATATGGAGTTCATTCCAACTCACCTCAGGTCTTCAGAAATTCATCTTCGTAATCCCCATCTAACACTTGGAAATCTAAGGCTCCCTTTGCCCTTCTGCCACCTCCAGCTAGAGTGTGCTTCTGTCACTGGGATTGGCAGAATTCTTTGCTACTGCCTCTGGTACAATGGTGATGGGTAGAAATGTGTGCCAGGAACCCTTCTGTCTATGCTGCAACCCGGCCGCAAAGCCTCTAGTGAAGTAATTAGCAGGATATAGCACAAAGGCGCAAAGACCTCTGGGTAGAGCTGTTGACTGGGAGTAGCGCGAGGAAAAGAAGGGCGCTGGGTGAAGCAGTTGCTCAGGTACTGCACTAGGGTTCAAAGGCCTCTGAGTAAAACAGTTCGTAGGTGTTCCTGTTTCTTGCCATGGAGATCTGTGGGAGCTGTGGGCTTTTTGCCATAGGTAAAAAGGGGTTAAGTAAGAGAAAGATTAAAAATACTCAACTGCATTACGGTACTCTATAATACAAGTACAATTGCCTGGGTCTTTTAATTTTGTATGTACGAGAACTTCCGCCCTAAGTTACATTGGTTTAAAATAACTTATATTCAGTAATTCCCCACATGTACACATTATAGTTAGATAAGGTTCACTTGTTTCTCCGGCCTCTAACTGCAGCAGGGCATTTTTTCGTTAACCAAGTGAAGTGAGTGCTGTCTCCTGTAATTATGTCTTTAAGTAGCCACAGCTTTGTCCTCCTTTAAGGACCACATGGAAACATGCATGTGTGCACCAAAACCTACATAGTCATGAACGCATACAAACCAATACAATCTCTCCTTATCACTCTCTAACCCCGCGCCCTTCTGCTTTTTGTAGAAGTTCCTCGTCACTTATGCTTGTACTGAGTCCTTGAGCTTTCATAGATTTTGCTGGAAATCACATCAAGTAGGCTTTCATTTTTCCTTACTTTATTAAAATTCTTGCTGTCTTGCAGGTCCCAGAAAGCCTTTTTCTCCGCATTCAAATTCAGTGGTCAGCCCTTGGCACTAACCAGCCTGTCCTAGCGTTAGCACAGTGCATCACTGCGTCTTCTGTGATGCTGTGTTCAGCTGCTCCTGGTGATTCACTCTAGACTTTACCTCATGTCCCAGTGGCTACTTCTGAGTCATGCTTGCTGGGACTCCTGCCTGAGGTGATGATTTTGATGGAATTTCTGTGCAATTCTTTTAAAGTTTTTTTTTTATTTTCATGGATGTCTGCATCCTTTTCCTTGTGGTGCTAATTTCACAATCTTTTTAATATTGAAGATTGATCATAATTTAAATAACAGTAGAATTTTTATTGTTTTGTTGATGGAATTAGTGAATCCAGAAGTTGCTCGACATATTCTGAACTAGTTGCTAAAGTATCAGAACAATCGCAAGATTTTGTATATAAACTTATTTAGATGGCTGCTCAAAGGCTAAACCTTGATAGACATCTGCCACCAAGGTTTATGAGGGGACTTCAATCTCTGGAACTCGTTTATTGGGAGGAAGGAAGGGACTCCTACAAGTTTTCCTCTGACCTTCACAAGTGAACTGTGCCTGGTGTCCACCCACATACAAACAACTACTCACATTTATATAAGGAGTGAAAGAATTTGAAAATCTAATTAAAATAACCACTTTCCTTGCTTGCTTAAATGATGCTGGCCTCTTTTTGGACCACTCAATGATTTATTCACAGAGAATGATAGAAACATCATTTACAATCAATAAACAAATGAGGCTGGCCAAGCCCTAGATTACAAATTGATTTAAAGGGAATAATTAATCTAATCAATACCATCAATGCTGATAAACACGGTATCAAATTTGTTCTGGGTTAAACTGAACAGAAGATCCTATGATTGGTTCCCACAGGAGAACACACTGTGGTGTATGCTGCTAAGTGCTTTGCCATGAAATAAGGCTAAGGAATTTAATAACAAAAAATGAAATATTCTGGAACTAGACCAAGCTCCCTAAATGGCACTAACACAGATAATTTAAGGCAGCGTACACAGGTCTCAGAGCACAGTTGAGCCCTGCAGCTTAATTTATTAAGAGATGTGAGTGATTGACTTCTGAGGCAAGGAAATAGGAGCAAATAAGGGACTTCTCTTACAATCCCATAGGATATTTCTCTGGCAATGGATCGTCACAAACGTGTGAAATGTTTGCCTGGGGAAAACACACAGAACGAAATGTGATGCCAGAGCTTACTGCTGTTTTGTCACACGAGTGTTTTCGACTAAGATAAGCCAACTTCCCAGATTCCCAGAGAGGTAGGTATTCAGCGGAAATGACTTGGGTTTGGCACCTCTTAGATACTTAGTACTCTTTTTTTTTTTTGAAAAAAATTTATTGGATATTTTTTATTTACATGTCAAATGTTATTCCCCTTCCTGGTTTCCTGCCCATAAACATAACTGTGTCTTCATAGAAGGAATTTGGTATTGCTCAGTTTGTCTCTATTTTGTGGAATAGTTTGGATAGTATTGGTATGAGGTCTTCTATGAAGGTCTGATAGAATTCTGCACTAAACCCATCTGATCCTGGGCATCTTTTGGTTGGAGACTTTTAATAACTGCTTCTATTTCTTTAGTAGTTATGGTACTGTTTAGATTGCTTATCTGTTGCTGATTTAACTTTGGTACCTGGTATCTGTCTAGAAAATTGTCCATTTCCTCTAGATTTTCCACTTTTTGTTAGATATAGGCTTTTGTAGTAGGCTCTGATGATTTTTTTTAATTCCTTGAGTTCTGTTGCTATGACTCCCTTTTCTTTTCTGATTTTGTTAATTTGGAAAAAACTCTCTGTGCCCTCTGGTTAGTCTGGCTAACAGTTTATCTATTTTGTTGATTTTCTCAAAGAATCAGCTCCTGGTTTTGTTGATTCTTTGCACAGTCCTTTTTGTTTCTACTTGGTTGATTTCAGCCCTGAGTTTCATTATGTCTTGTCTTCTACTCCTCTTGGGTGTATTTGCTTCTTTCTGTTCTAGAATTTTAGGTGTTCTGTCAAGCTGCTGATGAATGCTCTCTCCTGTTTCTTTTAGCGGGCACTCAGAGCTATGAGTTTTCCTCTTAGCACTGCTTTCATTGTGTCCCCTAAGTTTGAGTATGTTGTGCCTTCATTTTCAATAAATTAGAAAATGTCTTAAATTCTTTCTTTATTTCTTCCTTGACTAAGTTATCATTGAGTAGAGAGTTATTCAACTTTCATGTAAATATGGGCTTTCTGTCGGTTTTTTTAGTTTCTTTGTTTTTTGTTTTTGAGAACCAGCCTTAGTCTGTGGTGATCTGATAAGATGCATGGGATTATTTCTATCTTCCTGTATCTGTTGAGGCCTGTTTTGTGGCTGATTATTTGGTTAATTTGGAGAAGGTACCATGAGGTTCTGAGAAGGCATATCCTTTTTGTTTTATGATGAAATGTTCTATAAACATCTTTAAAGTCCATTTGGTTCATAACTTCTGTTAGTTTCTCTATGTCTCTGTTTAATTTCTGTTTCCATGATCTGTCCATTGATGGGAGTGGGCTGTTGAAATCTCCTACTATTTTTGTGTGAGGTGCAATGTGTGCTTTGAGCTTTATAAGGTTTCTTTTATGAATGTAGGTGCCCTTGCATTTGGAACATAGATATTTAGGATTGAAAGTTCATCTTGGTGGACTTTTTTCTTTGATGAATATGAAGTGTCCTTTTTTTTTTTTGATGACTTTTGGTTGAAGTTTGATCTTATTCAACATTAGAATGGCTACTCCAGCTTGTTTCTTGGGACCATTTGCTTGGAAATTTGTTTTCAGTCTGTTACTCTGAGGTAGCGTCTATCTTTCTCTGAGCTGTGTTTCCTGTGTGGAGTAAAATGCTGGGTCTTCTTTACGTATCTAGTCTGTTAGGATATTTGGTACTCTTATCAGTGACTGTTAGGAACTTACTCCACAGGCAGCTTTCTGTCTCCCAGGATGAGGACATATATGTAAAATTCAGACATTGAGAGGAGCTATTCCTTGTGCTCCAAGCATCCATGAATTAAAAGTGTAAAGTCCCAGAGTATGTCTTCCTTGCTAGGAGAGAGGGTCAGGGATTGTGCATGATCTTTTGGTCTTGGTTCTAGTTATTGACCAAGAATGAAAGTTAGTTTTTAATCAATAGCAGGAGCCATTCTCTCACCTAAAATGTCACAGAAACAATGGTTTTACCTTTAGAGATTATTTTAAGCAAAATTCATTTTAAGCTATTTACATATTTTACTTGCTTTGTACTTTCATATAGATTATATCTTCTGCTGCAGATAGAGTACTCAGGATGTAGCAGTCGAAATAGAAAACTTCAGTAGGAAACTTCCTTTGGGAAGTCCTAACCTGTATCTGTAAGTATGTATAACATCTATGTACAGAAATTGAAATGAAAAGTATTATGTAATCCCAGGAGTCCACATACTAAAGAATGAATTTCCAACTATGGGATTGTCATGGGATCCAGAGAAGTCGCATGCTGGTTGTACTGCCCTGTTTCCTGAAGACATCCCTGTAATTTTATGCCCACCTTAATAGCAATCAATTTTATATACTTATGGCATCAGTATTCCTTTATACATGTATAGGTGTATTTTGGTCATGCCCCTCCATTGTTTCTAATCCTTCTTCTAATACTACTAAACCTCCAATTCTCAATGTGTAGCTTTCCAATTTTCAGATCATTCTTTATGTTTTGTGTTTGATGAACTTGGTTTAAATAGGGTTGCTATGTGAGTGTGTGAGTGTGGGTGGAGTTTATTCATGAGAACATAATACCACTCCAGATGAGAACAGCATCCCTCTTCTTACCAGTCATTGAATGTTAAAAACATTTTAGTATAGAAGTTGACAAATGATTCCTTATCCTCATGATCATAGGTGGATTCATGTGTGTCATGGCCATGTTATATCAAAAAGTAAGTGCTTCATAGCAACTAATCCCATTATGGGCTCTTGTATACTTTCTTCCCTCTTCCATAGAGTCTTCTTGCCATTGAAAGATAGATATCCATGTTCTGCTGGGCACTCAATGGTTGTATATTCCCAGCACTTTAATCAGGCATGAATCTGTGAATAGGTTTACTGTTTGTCACCTATTTTCTTTCCCTGAAATAGAACAATCACCCATGTGAAATGAAAAGGGAAGGTGTGAGAAATCATTCCACCCATCTCTAGGGTTCTCCTCTCAGAGACATTTCAGAAGCCTTTTGGCATTGGCGGGACCACAAAACCCAATATCAGATCCCTCCCAAGTGACTTAGCATGAACGGTAGCAGGATCACCAGCATCCCTTCTAAAGGGAACTCCATTCTAGCCCTATTGGTTGATTGAGAACCATCAAGTTGACTGTCTGTGTATCCACATTCACACATGATCTCCAATCTGCTGCCGAGTGTCTTTGAGTCACAGTGTGATTTACTGTGAAAGTATTTGGGCAATTTGGGGAGGTGATCTTTTCCCTCTTAAAAACATGCATGCCCAAAAGAACAAGGCTTTTTTTTTTCAGTCCGAGGGCTTATACTCCCTTGCCTGATCCCTAGACCTCACCAGTTTCTTTGTGGTAGTGTGTCCTGGCATGCTGGGCAGTCATGTCCCCTATATGTCAATAAGTCTTCTAGAAATATGTGCAGTCCTCATTCTTGGCCTCCTGGAGTGTGGAGCATTGACAATCTGAGATCTGGATAGGAGTAAAGAACCTGGGGAGAAGGTACAGAAAAGGTGGGCAACTTATGGAATATAAGAAAATATAATAATAATGATAATAATAATAATAATAATAATAATAATAATAATAATGAAAATGACACCTAGAGCCTTAAGGGTTAATACATGAGGGTGTCCTCTGGCCTCACATGCACCTGCATACATTGCAACATTTACATGCACATGCACAAATCATTGAATGTCAATGTCATTAAGATAACTGAAACAAATTCAGTGTAAAAACTTTTACACACTGTCTTTTTGTACTCTGATGATCTTCAAAAAAAAGAGCTATAAGGACATCACATGAATGGTGACCAGTGAGAGGGGTAAGTTAGGCATGTGTGGTAATTAAGGAAGGAGGGTCAAGTAAGGAGTGGTTGTAAGGTATGTCACAGTATTTATTTGGGATAATGGTACTATTCTTTTTCCTAATCACAGTGGAGTTCAAAAAAAATCTATATATAGTTTGACTCACAAAACTATATATGAAAAAGTTCAATATTACTGTGTATTAATGAAAATTATCATGAGGTAAGCACCCTCTTAGAGTCACTGGGTGACCATAATACAATCTGCACCGCTCTCACCAAAAAAAGAATAAATTTCAGTAGGGAACTAAGAACTCTGATAGAACAGCCATAAAATTATAAGGTCAATGAGATGAATTCATTGCATCCCAGTTCCGTCTTTCCCCATTTGATGTCAGTTTTGAGTATTTTCTTTTGTGATATATAGTATCAGATGATATAAGGGCCAACATGGCTGCTGGGAGAAGGAAATGCCATTCAAATGGGATGTAGTAACAAACTACCATCCATACTGCCTACTGACAATGAGATCTGTGGAGGACAAATGAGGGATCTTCCATGTTTGAATCCAGAAGAAACTAGAGCATCAGGAACCTGGTTAGAAGATGTGACAAATCTTTGAATGGATACCAGGGGGAATTAAAATGGCCTATGAAGTTCTAGGAAGGTTAAAGGATCAGAAGATAGAATACCCTGTGTTAGAAAGACAAGGGCATGTGGTATAATCCTCACGACTGTTATATTCTGAATCTTCAAACAGGCCACACATAGTGAGAAGTTCACAAAAGAGTGTAAGTTGGAAGAAGGCAAAGAGTTGAGAGGGGGTCAGAGAGGAACACAGAGAGAAACACAAGGAGAGGGGGTCAGAAAGGAACACAGAGAAACACAAGGAGAGGGGGTCAGAGAGGAACACAGAGAAACACAAGGAGAGGGGGTCAGAGAGGAACACAGAGAAACACAAGGAGAGGGGGTCAGAGAGGAACACAGAGAAACACAAGGAGAGGGGGTCAGAAAGGAACACAGAGAAACACAGGAGAGGGGGTCAGAAAGGAACACAGAGAGAAACACAAGGAGAGGGGGTCAGAGAGGAACACAGAGAAACACAAGGAGAGGGGGTCAGAGAGGAACACAGAGAAACACAGGAGAGGGGGTCAGAAAGGAACACAGAGAAACACAGGAGAGGGGGTCAGAAAGGAACACAGAGAAACACAAGGAGAGGGGGTCAGAGAGGAACACAGAGAAACACAAGGAGAGGGGGTCAGAAAGGAACACAGAGAAACACAGGAGAGGGGGTCAGAAAGGAACACAGAGAGAAACACAGGAGAGGGGGTCAGAAAGGAACACAGAGAAACACAGGAGAGGGGGTCAGAGAGGAACACAGAGAGAAACACAAGGAGAGGGGGTCAGAGAGGAACACAGAGAAACACAAGGAGAGGGGGTCAGAGAGGAACACACAGAGAAACACAAGGAGAGGGGGTCAGAAAGGAACACAGAGAGAAACACAAGGAGAGGGGGTCAGAACGGAACACAGAGAAACACAAGGAGAGGGGGTCAGAAAGGAACACACAGAGAAACACAAGGAGAGGGGGTCAGAAAGGAACACAGAGAAACACAAGGAGAGGGGGTCAGAAAGGAACACACAGAGAAACACAAGGAATGAAAAAAAAACATAAATGTTCATGAAGATTCAATTCTAGAGTGAATTCCTTGTTTTAGAAAGAAAGGAAACAATACCCTTCAGGAGGGTAAAGCTTTTTTTGTTTGTTTGTTTTGTTTTCTGAATCAGCCTCTCACTACATAGATGTCTGGAACTTTTATTATGTAGACAAGACTGCCTTGGGATTCACAGAGATCTGCCTCCCAAAGGAGGGGTTGACATCAAGTGCCAATACTTTAACAGATGTCTTTTGGCCTCTGAAATGGCAGTTACAGATGTATGAGGTAATATTTCTCTGTAGCTGTGTTGTTTGTACGTTTTATGCTTTGTTGTTTGCAGTATTTGTTCACATTGCTGACTTGATAATGTAGCTAATACAGAAACTGTGTTCTCTATATATCATGTCTGTGAGATCACTGAGAAGGGCATGGGGAGAGGCTTAGGCTCCTGTGATAGTCCACCCTGTCCTAAGGAGCTAAGTAAGGGTTGGGCCACCGCACATGAACCACTATGTAGAGAATGTCTTCGGTGCCTGACCTATCACATCAATGCCCCAAGCATACAATGTGCATGCTCCTTTAATGCAGTCATAACACATAAATCACTATGTGCATGCATGATGCCACCAAGAACTTACTGTTAGCTGAGAGGCTGCAAACACACTTCATCAGGTACTAAGCCTGATATCAAGAGGCCCTATATACAAAATAGAATAAAATATGAATGTACAGCCCAAGCCTATTTGCCATGGGTCTAGCTACCCATGTGGTTACTGGGAATGAAATGTACAGTGCTGAGCCATCTATCCAGCCCCCTGACTCAGGATCTCAGGCAGGTGAGAAACAGAGTGCCATTTAGTTTTCATCGATTGATGCAGGGAAAGAAGTCTACTAAGACTGACAACTTTATGCTATGAAACCAACAGTTAGGTTCTCTTCTTTCATTTTACAGTGGGCGAATCTAAGGTCCAGAAACAGGATACAATTTTCTCAAGGCATCGTATCTATTTCAGCAGCACAACCAGACAAAAATTTTGAGTTCTTGTTTAATACCCAAGGTATGATCTTCAAAATAATTGCTCAAATGAGTGTGGCTGGGACAGAGAGGCAGTCAGAGCATCTGCTGGAGTCGTATTGTGTTCTGACATCCTGCCCCTGTCAGGACTGATCCTTTACTTCTACTGCAGTCCATCATGCAGATGTGTGTGGAAAGGCTTTGGGAGCCTGGTGACTTGGTCCTTGCTCCACACAGTGAACACAAAAGGCAGAGAGGGCATGAGTGCTAAGAAGAGACACAGTACTTAGAAAGGCAGTGGAGACGAGTCTGGGACATGGAGCCATGGGAAACCTACCACCTTCCCATGGCTCTGGCCTTCTGTCACTCCTCTAAGTTTGTGGAAGTGATTTGTCTGTTCTTGTCACCTACAGGCTCTCATGATCTTCTCTAAGGAAGATCATGAATGTGAACACATTTACTATTCTAGAGCAGAAGAGCATCTGATGGGATTGGATGTGGTTTCGGGAGGGTTCTGAAGAACATGCATTAGGATCCTGTGTTCTCAGTCTTGAGTCTGTTTTGTGGGTAGATGAAGCACTTGTTGATAATTAGCAGTCAGAAAAAAATGGCACGATTCTGTCTCCATGTCCCTTCTCAGTAGGAGCACAGCTCTGTAATGAGAACCAACTGGAAAAGAACTACACAAAAACTTGCTACTGTGCCAAGCTCACCTTATCATGCTTATTACTCATTTATATTTAGTCCTCTTATGGAGACCCTGCAGCAGCGTGACAGAGGACTGTGATGCTCCCAGGTGATCTGTCTGGAACAGACATCACTGTGTTTGAGACATAGAGAAAAGGGGATGAGTTACAGATCCCTGCAGAGTACACACACAGGGACTTTTGGCTGTGCTCATATTGACCATAGGTAAGGGAAGGGAAACTAATAGCCTGTATGTAACACATTCTGCTGGGGCAAAAGTGCAGTCTGTGCAAGGAGATGAAGTGGTTTAAGGAACATGGATGTGCTGGCTAGTTATGGGTCAACTTGACACACACTAGAGTCATCAGAGAGAAGGGGGTCACAATTGAGAGAATGTCTCCGAGAGGAGGCCATGTGTTATCAGCCAGTAAGAAGCACCTGTCCATGACCTCTGCATCAGCTTCAGTGTGCAGGTTCCTGTGCTGTTTTAATTTCTATCCTGATTTCCTTTGATAATTTATGTAGTTTAAATATTATACACACACACACATATACACATACACGTGCACACATACGTGCACACACACATATATTCTTCACACACATACACACATATAATATGTACATATACATGCGTATGTATCTGTACCACAGAATAGTTGCATTTAGCTTATGTAGAAAATGAAATATTATTTCAAAAAAGGAACCTTACTATTGAAGAGGGACTTTGTTTTGTCTACCCTTTGTGTGACATTCTGGGTAGTACATCTATAGGGATAGTCTTGAGTATAACTCCCTGTGCATACCTCAGACAGCTTCTTTGAGATGCACAATTATATCAATTAATTGTATCAATTAAACAGTCACTGCATTCCAAGTCATTTTTAATGTTAATAAATGAAACAATTTTTTTTAAATTTCACACATTTTATTTTACTCTGTCAGAACCAAAACTTGAGCTAGATAGTCTATCTTGTATTCTGCTCAAATTAAGAGTCCATTAATTCCTTTTCTATCTCTAAAACTACTTTATCATTTTGACAGGTATCAGATATGGTCCAGGAATGGAGTCCTGTGAGAAGATTTCTGAGTGCTTGTGAGAATATTCCTAAAAATTCAGACAAAGGCCTTGTGACCAAAGTTCTTTCAAGATACCAAATTGTCCATAGACAGTGTCTTCATGCTCCTCTCCAGTGTTTTGGATAGGAATGAGTTTACTTCAGATTGCTCATTTTTGCTTGCTGTTGTAATTTATTTAAGTGTTTAAATGACCCTTTTTATGCCTTTATATGAGGCTTTGAATGAAGATGGCTTTAGCATAAGACTTTCATATACCTTATCTAGGGCTCCATTGTCCTATGTCCCACTGCCTGTAGAGCAGTGGCAGACAGGTGTGAATAAACTGGATAAATAAAGCACAGAGGCAGGAGGAAGTTAAGGTTAATTTGTATTTTAAATTGAACTCCTTGAAAACACACACACACACACACACACACATTCTCATTACTCATAGTCCTACGACTGCATTATTAATACATTTATTTAGCTAGTACAATTAAAGAACAAAATAATTTTGCAAGGGCAGATTGCAAATGTTAACATTTTTATCTTTAGATCACAATATTACATTTCTCCCTGTCCTTAATCTACCATCTGCCTGTTGAGATTAGAGTGACTTTAGAAGAATTCCAGCCATTTTTATAGGTGATGATTATTTTCATGGCTAATTTTAATGGAAGGCAGTTCTATATATTTTGCAACTGTAATTACAGTGATTCGATATGTAGTCGCCTTTTCCAGGAGTCAGCATCCATTTGTCTTTATCTTGTTTCTCTTAGTTCATTCACTTGTGAGTATCTCAACCTGGCCTTACTTGTATGTGAGCGTACAGGAGCCTCTTCATTTGAGGAGACCTGAAAACATGGGTTTTCAGTAAGAAACAAAGTGTTGTGTTGTCCACCGCTTGTACTTGGCCAATCATTGCCATTGGCCTGAGCCAGGGAGCAACACCTGACTGCCTCTCTTCCACTCAGGGTGTCCTGTACAGAGTCAGCCGTATCCCTGGCCTTGATTTTGAGGCTGGGCTCATGCTTTGACAATACTGTGTGTTGTTGTTGATGATTTTCAGTATCTCTAGCATGGACTTTTGGAAAGTTCATATCTGTGCGATGAAAACACCTGGTCATTCACAGTACACTGGACACAACAATATAGCAGTAGCAGCCACAGCACCAGGAGCAGCAGCAGGAGCAAGGACACTGTAATTGCAAGGTGAATGAAGGGTTGTGACTCCTGTGGAAAATATACAAAATAATTGTACTAGATGTGTGTTCTAGGAGGGAGAAAACTCTTCGGAGCTCGATCTACTTGAATGTACCTGGGTCTTTCAATGACAAAATGTGACAAATCACCATGACCTACCCGGAGCAAAGCCCCACAGTCAAAAGAGGCGACCATATATGTTTCCCACCAATATTTCTACCCACTCTCTCCTCTCCTGTGACTATTTGCATCCTCAGGAAGGTGCTCTCCAGACTGTGGTATCAGCTCCGGGGACCATAGCGCCTCCTACAAAATTTGACACAGACACATGAAAGGGTCTCTTAAGAGAAATATGCCTGACTTCTGCTCTGCCTGTGCTGGATCTGAGTTGGATTTGGTCCTCTGTCTGATTCCTCCTAAGTGATCCACTGTTTCCTTCACCACCATTTTCCTCCATCCTTCAAAACTCTAAGGCTACCATCCTCTACTTACTACATCTAGTACAAATATTTCAGGACTCCTGGTAGGAGTAAGGATGTGATTGATCTTTTTGGAGTTTTTTGGGGGGCGGGGTTTATTTTTTATTTGCATTTCCATTGCTATCTCCTTTTCTGGTTTGATGTCCATAAACCCCCTATCCAACCCCTCATCTCCCTGCTTCTATGAGGGTGTCCCCCACCCACTCACCCCTTCCCTTCTTCCTTCCTGACATTGAATCTTCCTGATACGTTATCAACACCCCTTCTATGAGGGTGTCCCCCACCCACCCCTTCCCTTCTTCCTGCCCTGACATTGAATCTTCCTGATACGTTATCAACACCCCCTATATATGTGTCTTAGTAAATATTTATGTTAAGAATACAGTATTCAAATCGACATGATTAAGTAGAAACGGGTATCATTACCATCCTACCTTACATGTGTTAGCTGTTTTCTCCAAGACCTCCCTTATTAGCTGCCAGGATTTTACTTTTGATCAAAAGTTGCTGGGGTTTTGTTTTGTTTTGTTTTATGCATGGAAAGGTAAAAACACAAGCTGTGTAGGCATTTTGAATTAGTATTGATGGTACCCTTTTTTTCCTTCTTTCTCAGGGCCAGACCAAAGTAGATCTTGGTACACTGCTAACTTAGATGCTCCTGAGGGTCTGTTTCCCAGGAGGATGGGCAGCTGTCCTCTGAGTGATCTAAGCTGGGATCACATCACAGGCTTTCTTTTTGGAAAAGAGACACAAGGAGCATGGGCTTGGGTCTATATTCTGAGTGCTGTCCATGCAGTCCTGTAATAGTCATGATTTGAGAAGCCATGTTTAATGATTATAATCCCTGGAGCAGATACTGAAGTCAGTCCCTCTCTAAGTTCTCTTCCTGAATTGAAGCATATTCTAGTGTGCAATTTGTCTTGGAAATTTCCTCTTCAGAAAGCAAGCCGTTGGAGGTACACTATATTTTCTTCAGTCTTTTCTCTCCAGACAGATCAGGTAGATGGTCAAGGTGAAAGTGTGAAGGGAGGGGCAACCTTCCTCCTTTTCAGGCAGAAAAATGTTGGGAGGTTGTTCAGAGGATAACATACAACCATGCCCTCTATTTTAATTACCTTTGCACTGCCATGTGTATTTCTTATTTATAATTAAATAACAACTCATTGCATAGTTGTATTTTTGTTGGTTTAAAGCATCCTTTAATTACTTTTTCTTATAACCCATCAAAAACATTTTGAATGCAACATTGAGATCTGCCTCTGTTAAAATTTTGACTGAGGAACTCTTTGATGCACCTACATCATGCATGGGTCTAAATCACCATAAGTGGGGATACTTTGTGGCATTCACTACTATTAGTATTCGCTGAACTATATGTATACGCTTTGGGGGAAATGATCCAGGACACAGGCCTCAGGAAAATGACTGACCTTGGATTCTTAAATTCTTTCTGGCTGTGCTGTGACTGCTCACTATACCTTACAGGACCACTCCAAGACTCAACTTGTAAATGTTCTAGTTCCAGTTCTGCTCCTTAGAAGCAGAGGAGTTTGGAGAGGTCATGAATGTTTCATTATAATGCCTTGACCTTTATTGTGGCCGAATTTGTGCTACCAATAAGGACTCCATTTTCAGGATTAAGTAGGTTTTCATTACATGGCATTGTTGCTCTATAGGGCCTGAGATCTTTTGTATTCAATACCACATTATGAATAATTCTAATGCTACCTTTGGACAAGGTCCCCATAGATTTTTTTCCTGAAAAAAAAAATCTTTGATGATTTTACATCCTGGGGCATCCACAGGTGTGTCATGTTGTGATGATTGTTGCTTTCTTTGTGGCCTCACTGTTACTATGTGGATCTTCAAGCTCTTAGTAGAGTTTATTGAGAGAATATTTTTTTAAAAAGCAATAATTTTTTCTCATGAATGAGAAATGTCATTTGAATTTTCTGTCTCTGTAAGTATAAATTCATTGTCACTAAAGGGCAGAGGATCTCTGCAAGGTGCAGGGTATTAGTGGGAAGCCCTTCACATTGTGCTCCTGACCACTGTGTAGCACAGCCTTCCTCCTTATCCCCACAGTTCCACAGCCACCAGAGCTGCTGTCTCTGAGGATTCTAGGCTTGTGCTCTTACTCTGGACATCTTCACCAGAAAAGGGCCTCAATACAGAGAGGAGCCTGTGTTTGACCCTAGGTTCTTTGTGCTGTCAGTGGTCACAGCATAGTATGAGGTTGGTAAATATGTGCTTCTCAGTAATAATTTCTCAGAGCTAATACTACCTACCCCTAGTCTCTCTGTGACTCCTGTTTTGAGACAAGGCTTAAGTGATGGGGTCAGGCTTTGTCTGGAAATGTCCTCTTTAGCATAGGTAGAGTAGGAGGAGTGGGAAGTGTAGACACACTGGCTCACCTCTTTAGAAGCAGAGGGAGTCCAGGAGGTTTTACCTGGGACTTTGTTCCCTGCATCTATTGTGTTCAAATATTCATTGGCAAATCAAACCCTTACACAGGATTAAATGGTTCCATGCATTTTGTTGCTTTAAAGCATATTGGATACCCTGTATTTGGTGCTGCATTTAAAATATTTATAATTCCATGTCTGGTTCCTTCCAGATATTTTCTGTGGACCTTCTTTATATGTCTTCAGCTTGGTGTAGCTACAGGTGCACCAGAACTTCCATTGTTATGAACCTGTTCTGGAATCCTCTGCAATTCATCGATTATGTAGATATTCAATCTCTTGCAGTAGCTGATGTGTGGTTTAAGTTTCATGAAGGTATCTACCATTTAGTCATTCAGTTCTGTCTCGATGAATGGGACATTCATAGAGACCCAACATGTGTGCTCCTTAGCACCTCAGGGACACAATATTCATTCAGTTCAATACAAACTGGTTCTAACCCTGGAAGTGCTCCAAAGGGTCTGTCTCATTGGACTATAGTCTTCTAACTTTTGGGGGGAGGGCTTTGTTCTCATATTCTTTTTTGAAAAAGGACCCAATACCTCTGTGAAGGAGAATGTACTTTTTTCTAGGTTCTGACAGCCCTGAGTGATAACATACTGGTTTTTTTCATGATTGAAATTTGTGAAGAAGAAAACTCTGAAAAGCATGCCTAACGGGAGTGAATCCTTAAAGTTGATGCTGCTCTCAGTTTCTCAGAAACTCCTATTCCTGAGATGAGGATAATGTTTAAGCTGTAGGGTAGCATTTGTTTGTGAAGTTCTTCTTCTCAGAAGATATAATAGAAGGCACACTCTCCCCTCATGTCTTTTCTTTTCATATGGCAGCTTAACAAGAGTGGATGGAGTGAAAGTAAAAAGGGGAGGGGCACTGGTACACTCAGAAGCAGTGGGAGATTGGGAATTTGTGCAGCGTGCCACAGTACAACTACTGTCTACAGTACAAAGTACTGTCTACTTTGGTCACATTGACACACGTAATGAAATTCTTCACAATGAATTATTTTCTATAACATGGTTGGACTTTGGTTGCTTTAAAGTATCTCTGACTTGCTTTATTCAGTAACCCTTTAAAGAATTTCTATTTCTAGGTAGGGGGGCTGGGTTCCTATTGAATTTGTTCTGAGGAAATTCTTATTGTGTCTTCATCATGGATCATCCATGGATGTACCATAACCGCCAGAATCACAGGACTGTATGTGATTTTAACTTCAGGTATTAATAAACCTTAAGCTCTTGGGAGAGATGATCAGGCATAGATGTTCGTATGCAGTAAACATGACCTTTTTTTTAAAATTCTCTCTCTGACATACTAGATGTCCTGTTATTAAATAGTATAGTATCAATACAGGGTCCAACATGTCAAGGGAAGCCCTTCAGACTCTGTATGCCACAATACCTTGGCAGAATGGTACCCACTGATACCATGAAGCTTGTGACCTTTTAATTTCCAGAGGAGAGTCTTTTTTTCCTAAGCAAACATCACTGAGTTTAATGAGCCCTTTCTAATCTACTGAGATGTTTTCATGGTCAGTATGTCACTGGGCAATATGGTGGCTATGCAAAGCTATGGAAGCCAAAGTAATTTCTGTAAAGATAGGATGGGTCTTTTCCTCTAGATATGAACCTGCAGTGATCTATTTCAGCAGAGTTCCCTATGCTGCATCTTCCATAACCATGTAGGATTTTTTCCTTGTCTCCATGGCCACAGGAGTTGTGTGATGTGAGGATGATGCAATGCTTTCAGGAGTTCAGGCTGAGAGCTAACCAAGGCACCTGGACATGTGTCACTTTTCAAAATTTTGATGGCCACCAGGTAGTCAGTGAAAGGAAAGAAATTCAAAGGGCCCTGAATCTAGGGTGTCATTTTGTTAAAATGTACTCTTTAGAGGAACTGGCCTTGAGTTCCCATATCAGCATCAGAATTGACTTTTGTTCAAAGACATGAAAAGTAGCAACAGCAAATATTGATGTTAGGGAACTGACATCTACACAGAATAAGTCACTTCATGGAATGTTCATAGATATAAATCCTAACATTAAAAGTCAGACATACTTAAAAAGCCTGTTAAAATAAAATTGAAAGGCTTTGGAATATAAGAACAAATCAAGGACAAACAGTGGGTGGTAATAATGAAGAAGGATCATAGTGGAAAATCAAGAAAGGGAAATAAAAATGAAAAGCCAGGCCAAAGAGTAATTTTATCTCATAGCACAAAAACTTGACAGTGTTAGCAAAGGCATCCCTCAACTAGGATAGACACTGATTTCAATCAAATTCTAGGAAATGATGATGTTGCATCAGATGTCACTTGAATCCAGGAAATCCTTGGAAAAGATTTTATAATTGAGACTCTTCTCGGTTTAAAAAAACTAAATAAGTTTATAGGCACATTGGATCTACTGAAATTGAACCAAGATGACAGAAAATGCTTATGCAGATAAATACAAGTCAGAATACCTCTAATAACAAAACCAAAACCTGTATCCTCAGAAAGGATACCCAAGACTAAATGCAGTCACCATGAATTCTCACAAAGGCTTAAAGAGCAGTGACAACATTTGATCCTCAGTCTACTCCCTTTAGTAGAAGGGAATGATGGCATCCATACACCCTCCACGAAGCCATTATTTTGCCAACTTCAAAGATGGATAAAGACAAAATAGGAAGCAAAATTATAATATAAATGCCTTAAAGAATATAGATGGGAAAGCCAAATCCTCAATACATGACTAAAGATGTTACTCAGTCACCAAAGTCCCTTCTAGTTAAGCATGAGCCCCAAGTTCAGCTCTTTAGCAGTGGTATAAAAAGTCAGGTGTGATGGATATACCACAGTGCCTACCAAACAGACCGTTGAGGTTAAAATCTAGCCACAATGTTTTCTTCATTATCAAATATTTATTCATTACATAATCATGCCTTTGTGTGATCTCAAGATTCGATCATCTCCAGAATTTGGTACCCAATTAAAACAATATTTTTAGCATTAGAGTTGTCTCTCATTCTCTTGAGACTTTTTCTGAGCCCGTGATTGATATTTCTTCATTATGGCACAGCCATTGGTATGCTATTATTTCTATGATGTTTGGCCTCTTTGTGGCATCTGAGTCACATCTCATTGTTTAGAACTTTCAGTTTTGACAGAGGTGATGAGGGATAAAAGCATTTCTGTACAAAAATAGCCATTTGATTGTTGAGTGCTCCATCTCTTTGAATGGGAGCAGCAAAGTCATTAAATGCCAGGTCCACACAAAGGCTAAGGATGTCATTGGGAAGCCTTTCATTCTTTCTGGTACTGAAACCCTCTAGGGTACAATATCCGTTCTTAGGCACTCAATGACCCTGTTGACATAGGAATTCCTGGGAGTCTGATTCTCTGGAAGATGGGCTGTTGCCATCTGAGACATATGCATTGGCTCTCACCCTGGGAATCCTTGTTGTAAAAATACATTTCATATATTTTAGGACAATGTGCTTGTGTCAGATTCTGAGAGCTTTTAGAGCTCACATCTTGGATTTGTACATATTTGAATTTTGTGAAGATGTGCTTGTTGATAAGCAATCTTTGTAATCCATTATTGTCTCACCTTTTCTGCAAGTTGTGTTCCTGAGGTGAAACATGTGCCCATACTGTGAGAAAGGTTTTAAATTGGAAGGTACTCTTGGGGAAGGAAGCAACTTGGGAGGCAGTTCAGAAGTTATTTTTCTACCCTGCCCTATAATATTGTCTAATTTCCACTGGTGCTGGGTGAATTTCTCATTCATGATCAAATGTTGGTGTTAAATGATCTTGAGCCATGTTTTATATTCTGGTTTTGGTATTTCATCAAATAGATTTTTAATGAGGAGCTGGACTTTTATTCCCTTGATATTCCTTGTGAGGACATGGGTGATGTGTCTTCTTCCTGACTCAGCCACGGGAATGCCTAGACCTGAATGTCTGTGGGCCTCTTCGTGTCATACAAAATCAATAATTGGTTAAAAAGAACTTTTATCTCTGGGGAGAGGTGATCAAGGAGACAAGATTTAGGAAAATTTCTGCCACTTGATCTTAGGATTCTCTGACATTCTGAATGGGATGTGTCTCAGCACAGAAATCTAGAGGACCTTTCAAATGTTCCACAGGTCAATGGAAAGCCTTTGATGCTATGTGTTACTGAACCAGGGGTAACTCACTGTAAGACACACCCTGGCACAGCCATCACAGGTGGTCCTGAGTCTGATTCCTTGCAGGATGGGGTGATGAGACGTCCATGCTTGTGCACTCACAAGAAAAGCCTTTCTCACTAGAAAAGATACTGTGCATCCTAGGAGGATCACTTTGTGTCTAGGTTCTGAGCACTATCAGTGACGACATCTTGGATTTGTTCCTACTAGACGTTTGTGAAAATGTGCTTGGTGAGAATAAAACCTTGGAACCCATGATGATCTCAGTCACCGTGCAATTAGTGTTCCAGAGTTTTAGAATATGTCCACGCTCCTGCCGGTGATGGTGGGAATGTTTTATATGGAAGCTTCTGTTCAAAAGATAAGACGGGACCCTGGTTCTGCTATTTGGAGACAGAGAAATATTGGGAGGTTGTGTAGTGGTTCATTGTACCTGCCCTCTACAGCAGCCAAATTTGCATTATCAGATGGACTTGTGACTCATGATTAAGTATGTTGACTTGCATGTTTGTAAATGTGTTATTTAAAGCATGTTTTAATATCCTGTATTTCATAACCCATTGACAATATTTCCAATAATGGGTAGTGATGCTTCTTAGAGAATTACTCTGACAAAATTCTCGATGTCTCTTGGTCAAGGCTCAGCTAGAGATATGCCATGATTTCATTGACTTTGGGCATCACTTTGGCATCCACGGTCCTTAAATGGTTAAGTATATCTATTAGCTTGGGGGAGAGGTGATCTGGGATACAAATTTTAGCATAAAAATCTGCCTTTAGATTTGCTCAGAGAAGACAGAATGGAAGAACTCTGTGCCTCCTAGAGCCTTTTCCTCTCTTGTCCAGATAGTTCAGATAGACTGGGTAACAAGAAGGGGAGAGGGGAGAAGAGAAAGGGAAGTGGATTTCCTCCTTAAAATTAGAAGAAGGTGGTGTGGTTGTGAATGTGACATTGTACTACTCTGTCCTTTATTGTGCTCAAATTTGCTCTATCAAGAGGACTTCATTTTCAGAATTAAGGTAAGTTGTCATTACATGGTTGTGCTTTTGACATTTCACAACCTGTTTGACATCCTTTATTACCAAACCCATTGAAATTTTTCTGATGCTACCTTTGGGTAGGGTCCATCTGGATTTCTTGTGCAGAAACCTTTGATGAGTCTACATCAGGAGACATCCACAGTTTTACTATGCACTGATGATTGCTAAGCTAATAGGTTTTTAAACGCTTGGAAGAAAGGATGAGCTGCTCATACAAAGAACAAATTCTATATTCTTATTTGAATTTTCTGTCTCCCTTAAATAAGAAAACTTATCCCTGAAAAGCAGAGGACCCCTCCAAGGCTGCAGATTTCAGTGAGAAGCCCTTCAGATTGTGTGATACTGTGTATGTGTGGCACAAAGTATTCTGTCTGATTCACCCCCTTGAACTGGCACCAGAGGTGCTCCTGAGCATCTCTTTCCCTTCAGGATGGGCTGTTGTCTTTTGTGGATTCTATGCTTGTGCTCTTCCTCCAATTCATCAAGGAAACCATGATTGTGCTTGGGTTCTTAGTGCTGTCAGTAGTAATAGCATTGGTGGAAATGTGTGACTACCGCTGGTTGATAAAAATTACTCCAAGCTTGTGCTCCACTCAGTCTCTCTGCAAGTCCTATTTTTGAGATGAGTCATAAATCAGATCTCTTTTAGGACTGCCCTCTTCAGTGTACATGAAGTAAGGGGCACCCCCTATCTCATACAGCCCTTTTTCTTGTCTCCTAACTGCTCAAGTAGAGGGTCCCTAGATATTATGGCAACTGGAGAAACACTGGTTAGCCTCTTTACAAGCCAAGGAAGGTTGAGAGGTTTTACAGGTGTCCTTGTTCCCTCCCCACAGTGTGTTAAAATTTTCAATGGCAGATGAAACTCTTACTTATGATTAAATATGTAGCCATGCATTTTTTCTTGTTTTGAAGCATATTTGATACCCTGTATCTCATACCAACTCCATGTAAATTATTTGTAATTCAGATTTGTAATCTGGTTCCCTCTGGATTTCTACTGAGGGTCTTTTTGTCTTCAGCTTGGTGCATCTGCAAGGTGTGGCAGGCCTTCCATTTTTATGGCGCTCTTTTGGACATCCTCTGTCAGGAACTAAGTACATTGTCAATGTCTATTTGGTGATATGATAGGTGAAGTAGAGGTAAAGATTTCAGGATGAAATATTCCATTTATTCTTTGAATTTTCTTTTACTCTGAATGGGAGATACCCAGTTAGTAGAGAATACCACTCCAAGGTTCCAGATGTCAGGAGGAAGTGCTTCCAAATGTGTGCCTTTCTGGGACACAACATTCAGTCTAATACAAACCCTGGTTCTAATACTGGAAGTGCTCCAGAGGGTGTGTTTCTTGGAGGATGGGCTGCTAACTTTGGAGTCTTTTATGCTTGTGCTCTTACTCTTGTCTATTTCTCTGGAAAATAAAGCCATCCTTCTACAAAAGGGAATGTGCCTGTGTCTAGGTTCTGAGCTATGAGTGGTCACACCTTGGGTTTTTCATGTTTGATGTTTGTGAAGATGAATACTCTGCAAACCTGCTCAGTATCAGTGAATCCTTGGAGCTGGTGCTGCTGTTCTGTCTCTCAGGATCTCCTGTTCCTCAGATTAGGATAATGTCCATGCTGTGAGGAGCTTTTGCCTTATACAGTCTTTTTAAAGGAAGAAAGATTGGAAGGCACATTATTTCCTCATGCCATTTCCTCTCATCTCCAGGCAGCTCTGGAAGAGTTGGTGAAAAGAAGGTTTGAAGGGAAGGACATTGTTTCCCCTCAGAGGCAACGGGAAGTAGGGAGGTTTTTGTGTGTACTTGTACAGCTCTGGCCTTTCTTGTAGTTACATTTACACTGCCAGGTAAACTTCTACTCTTTAATTGTCTGCCATTAAACAGTCATATTTTTTGTTGCTTTAAAGAATCTGTGAATTTATAGGTTCGGTAAGTCACTAAAAAAATTCTAATGCTTATTTGAGATCAGGGTTCTCTAGGGATTACTTCTGAGAAAATCCTTGTTGAGTCTTCATCATATCTAAGCAATGGATGGATCATAAGTCCAAGCATTATATGACTTTGTATGATTTCATCTTTAGTTACTGATTCATTAGGTCTTCAAGTTCTTTGTAGAGGTGATCTGACATACAAGTTGGCTTCCATTAAAAATCTGGCTTTTGATCTTCAAATTTTCTGCCTCTATGAATGAGTGGTGTCCAGTCTCTAAAAAGTGGAGGATCAAAACAAGTTCTGGGTTGTCAGAGGGAACCCCCCCTTTGCTCTTGAACATCTCAAGAGAAAAGTATTCAGTGGTTTCATTGACGTTCTTATCCCTTTACTCAGAGGTGAGTCTTTTTCCCATACCAAAATCACTAAGTTTAATGAACCCCTTCTAGGCTACTGAGATGTTTAGATGCTTAATAACTCACTTGGAAATATGGTGGATATGTGAAGGTTAGATAGCCATACAGACTTCACCAAATATCATTTGTGCCGCCTCCCCCTCCTCCTCCAGACACCCACATTTAGGGACATGTTTCAGAAGGATTAACTTTACTTCATGTTCCATAACCAGGTAGGATTTCTTCTTGGTCTCCATGACTTGTAGCAATTGTTTGGTGTGAAAATGATGTAACGATTTCAGGAGCTCAGTATCAGAGCTAATCAGGGAGTCTGTACACTTGCCTCCTCTCAGTATTTGGATGAGCACTAAGGTCTCAGTCCTAAGATGGAAAGCCAAAGGTCCCCGAAACAAGGATGCCCATGTCATAATTTTTAGCGAAATGTTTTCTTCAAAAGAACTGGCATTAAGCTCCGTTGACATTTTCAAAATTTGCTTCTGTTGGTAAAAGTGATCAGTTACATTATCAAATAAAGATGTAGATAAATACATCAGAATAAATCAGTTATAGGAATGATTATATTTATAAATCCCAACATTAAACATCAGTTATAACTAAAAGAAGTGTAGTGCTGAGGAAGTGTTTGTGATTCGTGATTCCCCCACACCCTTTCCACAAAAAGCACAGAGAGAAGCTGATCTGATGCAACATACAGCAGGGTCTTTATTCTGTTAGTCTTACCTCTGGCCCCTCAGCTCACCTCTGGCACTTGGGAAGGTTTTGAGGAGAGACAGGTGCCCTGAATATCTATTCAGGTAAGGTTTTATTAGTATGCAGGAAGCAGGAGTCAGTGTGAAAGCATCTCATTGGATCTAATTGGAGAACTACCCTGGACTTTAACATAATTGGCTGCTACTGGGACTCATATCATAAACTTAATTTCTGCTTCCTTACACATGTCATTAGGCAGGGGATGGGCTTGTAATCTGAAGGTACAGATTTTTGGGGGAATAACCTGGAGACACTGGTCTTGTTAGAGGTGTAACCAGGAGATGCAGGTCTTGAGGTTTAGCCTAAAGACTGAAGCTAGACTTGGGTTTTGTTGGACATTTACCTAAGTTCAAACTTAGGTAAGATTCTCTAAAATGCAGTCTGAATTTAAAAGATTTGGCCTCTCATCCCCCTCCCCCTGACCCTTTCCATTATGACCTAAAAGCCCAATAATCGAACTTCCTGAAGCTTTATGGAAAAGTTAGTAACAGGGCTATGTCTTTGTGGTGTCCCTGGGGCATGAGTAGGGACCCATCACTGGGAGACAGGAAAGAGTTCTGAGGCTGAATTCTCCTCCTGCTAGCCAGGGTGTTCTTCTACTGGAATCAAACATGCAGTGCACCCACACTGTAACTCTGTAGCACAGGAACCACTTCAAGGAGGCTCTAGTGACCCCTGGCAGTGTCTGTTGACTAGGGCCCAATCTCCTGGATAAATTTGGTGGAGCTTTAGAAGTAGACCTGTTTTATAGAAAGCAGGAAGTTTAAATGTGTACCCACTGAACGCCCTCAAATTCATATAATAATTCACAATAGTCTATAATAGTCTGTTTCTGTAATAAGTTCTGTCAGCAGGTGAAGCAAACATAACTTTCAAAGGGGTGAGTGCAATCTGGTATGGGGAGTTCTGTACTCTATAAAGGATTAAGAGGAGAAGAGTCACCCAGCCACACACAGTCTTTAAGGTTAATTTAGTTAGTCGTTTTTGAGGGTTCTTTTTATCTTCTGAATTTACCCTGAACTCTGGAGCCTATAAGCACAGTGAAGATTCCACTCAATCTCTAGAATATTAGCTAATCTCTAACTTACCTGGGATATAACTATAGGTCCATTGTCAAAGCCTGTAAGCTTAGAAAACCTATACCTTGGAAGAATTTTAGTATTCTCTTTGGTATCCTCTACACAGTCTCAAGTTTATGTGGGAAAGTCTCAGGCCATCCTGAAAAGGTTTCTATAAATACCAGCAAATATTTGTGTCCTAATTTTCCTGATTTTACCTCCATGAAGTCCATTTCCTGATATACTCCTGGCTTAGTGCTTTGATATTGAATAATGGGGTTTCTTTTACTGGCAGCTGCATTGGTCACTTGACAGACATTATAGTTTTTAACAATTTCAACTTTTTTTGAATTGGCATCTTGAATTCTGATATGGGACTGGTAGACTAGGTCCCGCATTCTCCAGGCCTCTCTGTATGAAGAAAATGGATCTTTTTTAAGTGTGCATAAACTTATTTTCTCTGGTACAATTAGTTTGTAGTCAGGTGTCCTCTGTCATCTTTTATGACACTCAGACATGGCCAGGATTTTGGCACAGATCATATATTCTGTGTGGTCAAAGAGTGTGGAATCTACTGGTTCTGGGGCAATCAAGGGCATGAAGGGCCCAATTTCTAGGGCCACCACTGGGATGTTGTGTTGCCCTTTGGGTTGGAGTTTAGACCTTCCTTCTGTTGTCAGAAGGCTTCTCTCCCTATAAATAGCACCATAGATGAGTGGTAAGAAAGGCACAATGGCTTTTTGTGTCTCTTGTTTTTCTCAGCACTTAATGCCTTGCTCAGAGCTCCAGTTCAGCTTTCTTGGCTGACATTCCTGCCATTACTGGCTTTGCCCATATGATCTCAGTTTTTTAATCCACCACTGTCTGAACATACTAATGTCCATCCTGAATGAGGCTGTTGCCATTAGTGAACCATGTTATCTCTGCATCCATTGAGGGGGTATTTTGGTCCCATGGATGCAGGCCAAAATGTCCAAGCAGTCATGCAGAGGCCTATAGATTAAGGTCAGGGTCTGGCAGCAGAGCAGCTGAAAAGTTATCCTGGGGGCATTCAAGAGTCTGGTAATGAGTCATTCTGGCATTATATTTAACCAGGAGGTGCTTACACTGATATGTAAATGAGATGGGAGGCAGCTTCTGGCAATTGGTTTCAGACTGACCATTAGTTGACACCAGAGCCCTGTGTCTGAGTATGAATCAGCTGTGTCTAGGAAGATCACCTATAGTTGGCATAGTGAGGCCTTCTTAGTGGAGGCTCAATAGTCCAAATTTTTCAGGATCTCTAAGAAGTCCCGTTTGTTTGTTTGTTTGTTTGTTTGTTTGTTTGTTTCATTTCTGTTGCCACCAGGAAGTCATTTATAAACTGATGAAGAGACTTTATCTTAAGGTTTTAGGTAGACAGGATGTTGAACTTTATTAATTATTAACAAAATTCTTATGGGTTTCCTTTTTACTTTTAGGGTTACTCTGGACTTGGAGAGGGGATCCCAATTCCATTCCCCCAATCTTCATCTTCTAAGGAAATGGTTTGGACAGCATTCTTCTTCTTAGGACATTCCCTGTCCCAATGGCTATCAGACTTACAATATGCATATTGTTTCTTTCTCAAGTTGGGGTATTCTCAATCCTTGTCCCACCTCCTTACCTCCTTCTTTTGATGCTATGCGATTTAGGAGTCTCCTAAGATCTTCTGGTTTGGCCATGGCTACCAACTGGATCTCTGCCAGGTTTTGAGTCTACTGCTTTCTGTCCTCTCATCTGATTCTTTTCTGAAATTTTTCTCCCATTAAATATTCTCTCTGCCACTCCCACTAAGTCCTTCAGACTCCTCTTTCGTAACCACCCAACCCTCTGGAAATTTCTCTTAATATATGGTGCTACCTGATTAATAAACCTAGAGCAACTGCTGCCTTTGCTTCCAGTGGTGATTCAGGGTTCATCGTGGTGCATTGTTGAAATGCCTCCATGACCCTCTCTAAGAAATCTGTGTGGCTTTCATTTTTCTCCCTGCCTAATGTCATACAAATTTGTGAACCATCTTGCAGTTGTGTTGAGACCTGCCAAGAGAGCCTGATGATGGACCAAGAGCTTCTTCTTACCTCTAATTGTATTAAAATCTCAGTCTGGGTGATTTAGGAGGAAGCAAGTATCAATAGCTGCTTCTTTGAGGGTAGGCTCTTCTATGTGGCCAGGAACCAGCTGCCTGGTCTCTTTTGTGGTGAAGTGAACTTGTAAAATATGGGAGAGGCAGACTGTCTCATGTTAATATGTTCTTCAAAGTTAAGTCACATCATCAAAGTCATATCTTAAGGAGAAACACAAACACAACACACAAAACTATAAATTTATATGCAAAGCCCCACTCCATAAGAAGGGGTTCATATCTGATACTTTAAGTCTGGACAAAAACCTGGAAATGTGGTGGTCATAAGTCAAAATGGAGAATAGCTTCTATTCTTTTATTAGATGGATTAGATGTTCCTATCATACTGCCTTCTGAACAAGTGTGGTTTTAATGCCATAGATTGACAAAGTTGTCAGGATCAACTCAACCACCAGTGAAGCTCTTGAGATGAAAGGACTGTTGCTGTGACACAGTGGCCTAATTCTTAACCATAAGTGGATAGGTATGCTACCCTTCCATGGCTCAGGGACCATTCTGAAAGAGGTGGCAGAAAGAATGTAAGAGCTGCAGGATGAGGGTAAAATGCTGTGTAGCTGAGAGTTTGAACCATTGCACCCTACACAGAAGCTCCTTAGTCAGGAGGCAAATTAGTCAAAGTAGCTTCAGAAATTCCTTGAAACTAACCAGATTGACTAGGGCACCCCTCTCAAGAGTAAAGAACAATGGCTGCTGAGAGTTTCTTCAGTGAGGCAAGCCTTCAAAGAATCCTTTCTGACAAAGCAAATCTGTAAAGACTCTAAGAAAAGACCAGCTGTTTCGCAGAAGCAGAAAGCAGCTGAACTGACTAGGAGTCTCTTCAAAGTACCTGTTCCAACCAACTGAGGTACCTCAAAGAACACTCTCCCACTTGTGGTGTCTGTAGGCTGTGGAGTGTGCTGCCACTTCCCAACTTTTGTGAGATCTCACCTGTGATTTGTTGTACTTAGTGATACCTCTGCCTTTGAACAATTTCTACTCCTGTAAGTAACCCCAATAAAAGTCTTTGTTCACCAGGGTGGAATTTGTTCCTATCTATACTTTGTTCTGACCTTTTCTCCCTATCTGGGGTGAATAGTCATTTGTGTTGTGTCTCAAAGAGTAAGTCTGACACAAAAGTCTGAAACTCCATTCCAGTTCGACCATCTGTATGGAAAGGCACAGCACAAAATATAGCACATTTTATAGGACTAAGCCTGGTGTCCCACATCTGTAATACCAGTGTTTAGGAAGAGGAGGCAGCAGGATCATAAGTATTAGGCTGGAACACCTGCTCATTCAAAACCCCATTTGCACTCCACCCCCAGTCCTACCTCACATGGAAAACTCTCAATGCCAGGTTGGAGAAAACAGTTGGGCCAACATGTCGTCACTCGTAGTCCCTTGACTTTCCATCAACCCACCCCAGAGTGCTCACACAGGGTCAGATCTTGACCAGGTTTGGCCCCAGCTCCTACCTTACACATCGTCACCACCCCAAGACCCATAAAACCTCCTTGCTTTTACCTAGAAGTGTGAGTTCACTGTCCTTCACCTGTGAGGTCTCTGAACACAATGGAGAGCTGCTTCCTAATAAACCTGCCTTTTTCTATTTTTAATATGCTCTAATCTGGTTTATGTCTGTGTCACCAAGGGAGAGAGAAAAAGTCTATCAACAATCTTGGGGCCAGTCTGAATTTTATACCCAGTTCCATGTTGATATTTTCTATGAAAGGTCACCCTGTGTTTATCACAAAAAAAAAAGGAAACAATGAATGAAAACACCCTAGACACAGGACTTTTAGAAACATATAAGGTAAGTTTCTAACACCACCACACAAGAAAAAGGGAAATGAAGAAATCTCCAATAGTTCCTGAACTGAATTATAAAGTTGAGATTCTGGTTAATGCAATGTAACAATTACCATGCCACAGAGCTCAGAAGAAGAGAGTAACTGCACAGAATGAACCCTCCGGGTCTTTCTTGAAATTTTTCTTTGTTTCATTTTTTTGCTCCATCTTTATTAAATTGGGTATTTCTTATTTACATTTCAATTGTTATTCCCTTTCCTGGTTTCCAGGCCAACAACCCCCAACCCTTCCCCCTCCCCTTCGATATGGGTGTTCCCCTCCTCATCCTCCCCACATTACCGCCCTCCCTCCAACAATCACATTCACTGGGGGTTCAGTCTTAGCAGGACCCAGGGCTTCCCCTTCCACTGGTGCTCTTACTAGGCTATTCATTCCTACCTATGAGGATGGAGACCAGGGTCAGTCCATGTATAGTCTTTGGGTAGTGGCTTAGTCCCTGGAAGCTCTGGTTGGTTGGCATTGTTGCTCATATGGGGTCTCAAGCCCCTTCACGCTCTTTCAGCCCTTTCTCTGATTCCTTCAACGGGGGTCCCAGTCTCAATTCAGTGGTTTGCTGCTGGTATTCGCCTCTGTATTTGCCATACTCTGGCTATGTCTCTCAGGAGAGATCTACACCTGGTTCCTGCCAGCCTGCACTTCTTTGCTTCATCCATCTTGTCTAGTTTGGTGGCTGTATACGTATGAGCCACATGTGGGGCAGGCTCTGAATGGGCATTCCTTCAGCCTCTGTTCCAAACTTTGCCTCCCTATTCCCTCCCAAGGGTATTCTTGTTCCCCTTTTAAAGAAGGAGTGAAGCATTCGCATTTTGGTCATCCTTCCTGAGTTTCACCTGTTCTGTGCATCTAGGGTAATTCGAGCATTTGGACTAATATCCACTTATCAATGAGTGCATACCATGTGTGATTTTCTGTGATTGGGTTACCTCGCTCAGGATATTTTCCAGTTCCATCCATTTGCCTATGAATTTCATAAAGTCATTGGTTTTGATAGCTGAGTAGTACTCCATTGTGTAAATGTACCACATTTTCTGTATCCATTCCTCTGTTGAAGGGCATCTGGGTTCTTTCCAGCTTCTGGCTATTATAAATAAAGCTGCTATGAACATAGTGGAGCACGTGTCTTTGTTTATGTTGGAGCATCTTTTGGGTATATGCCCAAGAGAGGTATGTCTGGGTCCTAGGTAGTGCAATGTCCAATTTTCTGAGGAACCTCCAGACTGATTTCCAGAATGGTTGTATCAGTCTGCAATCCCACCAACAATTTCATTAGATGCTGAGAAAGCTTTGGCAAAATCCAACACCCCTTCATGATAAAAGTCCTGGAAAGAATAGGAATTCAAGGCCCATACCTAAACATAGTAAAAGCCATATACAGCAAACCAATAGCTAACTAAATGGAGAGAAACTTGAAGTAATCCAACAAAAATCAGGGACTAGACAAGGCTGCCCAGTCTCTCCCTACTTATTCAACATAGTTCTTGAAGTCCTAGCCAGAGCAATCAGACAACAAAAGGAGATAAACGGATACAGATTGGAAAGGAAGAGGTCAAAATATCACTATTTGCAGATGACATGATAGTATATTTAAGTGATCCCAAAAGTTCCACCAGAGAACTACTAAACCTGATAAACACCTTCAGCAAAGTGACTGGGTATAAAAGTAACTCTTTGTTTCATTTCTATGTGTTGTTTACATGTTTACATATACACTACCTGCCTTGCCTACTTGATGCTGGCAAGGCTAGGAAAGGGCAACATATCCACTGGAACTGATGTTATAGATGGCTGTGATCTGTATGTGTGTGCTGGATATTGACCCAAGATCATCTTCATGAACAGCCAAAGTTTTATTTTTGTTTTTTTTTTTTTGCAATTTAAAAATTTTATTTTTCTTTGATATTATGTATTTACATTTCAAATGTTAACCCCTTTCCTCCCTCCCAAACCCCAACCACTTCCCCTGCTTTTATCAAATGCTCCCACACCCACCCAGCCAACTCAACCTCAATGACGGCATTACCATGCCTTGGGGAAACAAGCCATCACAGGACCATGGGCTTTTCCTCCTATAGATGGTGGACAATGCCATCCTCTGCTACTTATGTGACTGGAGTCATGGGTCCCTCTATATGTACTCATTGGTTGGTGGTTTAGTCCCTGGGAGCTCTGGTGGGGTCTGGTTGGTTGATACTTTTCTTCTTCCTATGAGAACGCAAACCCCTTCAGCTTCTTCAGTCTTTTTTTTTAACTCTTCCATTGGGGTCCCCTTATTCCGTCCAATGGTTAGCTGCAAGAATCCTCCTCTGTATCTGTGGGGTTCTGGCAGAGCTTCTCAGGAGACAACCATATCTGGCTCCTGTCAGCAAGCACTTCTTGTCATCAGGAATAGTGACTAAGTTTGGTGGCTGCATATCAAATGGATCCCCAGGTGGGGCAATCTCAGATGACCTTTTCATCAGTCGCTGGTCCATCTTTGTCCCTGTATTTCCTCCTGTGTATATTTTGTTCTTCCTTCTAAGAAGGAATGAAGCATCCACATTACGGTCTTCCTTCATTATTAGCTTCGTGTGTTCTGTGGATTGTACCTTGGGTAATCTGAGTTTTTAGTCAAATATCCACTTATCAGTGAGTTCATACCATGTATGATTTTTTATGATTTGTTTACCTCTTTCAGGATGATATGTTCTAGTTCCATCCATTTGCCTATGAGTTTCATGAAGTCATTGTTTTTGATAGCTGAGTAATATTCCATTGTGTAGATGTACCACATTTTCTGTATCCATTCCTATGTTGAAGGGGATCTGAGTTCTTTCCAGGTCCTAGATATTGTAAATAAGGTTGTTATGAACATAGTGGAGCATGTGACCTTGTTATATGTTGGAGCATCTTTTGGGTATATGCCCAAGAGAGGTATAGCTGGGTCCTCAGGTAGTTCAATGTCCAATTTTCTGAGGAACCTCCACAATGATTTCCAGAGTGGTTGTCCCAGTATTCAATCCCACCAACAATGGAGGAGTGTTCCTCTTTCTAGACATCCTCGCCAGTATCTGTGCTCAACTGAGTTTTTTTTTTTATTAACTTGAGTATTTCTTATATACATTTCAAGTGTTATTCCCTTTCCCGGTTTCCAAGCCAACATCCCCCTAACCCCTCCACCTCCCCTTCTTTATGGGTGTTCCCCTCCCCATCATCCCCCCATTGCCGCCCTCACTGCAACAATCTAGTTCACTGGGGGTTCAGTCTTAGCAGGACCCAGGGCTTCCCCTTCCACTGGAGCTCTTACTAGGATATTCATTGCTACCTCTGGGGTCAGAGTCCAGGGTCAGTCCATGTATAGTCTTTGGGTAGTGGCTTAGTCCCTGGAAGCTCTGGTTGCTTGGCATTGTTGTACATATGGGGTCTCGAGCCCCTTCAAGCTCTTCCAGTTCTTTCTCTGATTCCTTCAACGGGGGTCCTGTTCTCAGTTCAGTGGTTTGCTGCTGGCATTCGCCCCTGTGTTTGTTTATTCTGGCTGTGTCTCTCAGGAGCGATCTACATCTGGCTCCTGTCGGCCTGCACTTCTTTGGTTCATCCATCTTGTCTAATTGGATGGCTGTATATGTATGGGCCACCTGTGAGGCAGGCTCTGAATGGCTGTTCCTTCTGTGTCTGTTTTAATCTTTGCCTCTCTATTCCCTGCCAAGGGTATTCTTGTTCCACTTTTAAAGAAGGAGTGAAGCATTCACATTTTGATCATCCGTCTTGAGTTTCATTTGTTCTATGCATCTAGGGTACTTCAAGCATTTGGGCTAATAGCCACTTATCAATGAGTGCATACCATGTGTGTTTTTCTGTGATTGGGTTACCTCACTCACGATGATATTTTCCAGTTCCAACCATTTGCCTACGAATTTCATAAAGTCATTGTTTTTGATAGCGGAGTAATATTCCATTGTGTAGATGTACCACATTTTCTGTATCCATTCCTCTGTTGAAGGGCATCTGGGTTCTTTCCAGCTTCTGGCTATTATAAATAAGGCTGTGATGAACATAGTGGAGCACGTGTCTTTTTTATATCTTTTGGGTATATGCCCAAGAGAGGTATAGCTGGATCCTCAGGCAGTTCAATGTCCAATTTTCTGAGGAACCTCCAGACTGCTTTCCAGATGGTTTTACCAGTCTGCAATCCCACCAAGAGTGGAGGAGTGTTCCTCTTTCCCTGCATCCTCGCCAGCATCTGCTGTCACCTGAGTTTTTGATCTTAGCCATTCTCACTGGTGAGAGGTGAAATCTCAGGGTTGTTTTGATTTGCATTTCCCTTATGACTAAAGATGTTGAACATTTCTTTAGGTGTTTCTCAGCCATTCGGCATTCCTCAGCTGTGAATTCTTTGTTTAGCTCTGAACCCCATTTTTAATAGGGTTATTTGTCTCCCTGCGGTCTAACTTCTTGAGTTCTTTGTATATTTTGGATATAAGGCCTCTATCTGTTGTAGATTGGTAAAGACCTTTCCCAATCTGTTGGTTGCCGTTTTGTCCTAACCACAGTGTTCTTTGCCTTACAGAAGCTTTGCAGTTTTATGAGATCCCATTTCTTGATTCTTGATCTTAGAGCATAAGCCATTGGTGTTTTGTTCAGGAAATTTTTTCCAGTGCCCATATGTTCCAGGTGGGTCCCTAGTTTTTCTTCTATTAGTTTGAGTATATCTGGTTTGATGTGGAGGTCCTTGATCCACTTGGACTTAAGCTTTGTACAGGGTGATAAGCATGGATCGATCTGCATTCTTCTACATGTTGACCTCCAGTTGAACCAGCACCATTTGCTGAAAATGCTACCTTTTTTCCATTTGATGGTTTTGGCTCCTTTGTCAAAAATCAAGGGCCCATAGGTGTGTGGGTTCATTTCTGGGTCTTCAATTCTGTTTCATTGGTCTATCTGTCTGTCTCTGTACCAATACCATGCAGTTTTTATCACTATTGCTCTGTAATACTGCTTGAGTTCAGGGATAGTGATTCCCCCTGAAGTCCTTTTATTGTTGCGGATAGTTTTAGCTATCCTGGGTTTTTTGTTATTCTCTCTAACTCTTTGAAGAATTGGATTGGTATTTTGATGGGGATTGCATTGAATCTGTAGATCGCTTTTGGTAAAATGCCCATTTTTACTATATTAATCCTGCCAATCCATGAGCATGGGAGATCTTTCCATCTTCTGAGGTCTTCTTCAATTTCTTTCTTCAGAGTCTTGAAGTTCTTATTGTACAAATCTTTTACTTGCTTGGTTAAAGTCACACCGCGGTACTTTATATTATTTGGGTCTATTATGAAGGGTGACGTTTCCCTAATTTCTTTCTCGGCTTGTTTCTCTTTTGTGTAGAGGAAGGCTACTGATTTATTTGAGTTAATTTTATACCCAGCCACTTTGCTGAAGTTGTTTATCAGCTTTAGTAGTTCTCTGGTGGAACTTTTGGGATCACTTAAATATACTATCATATCATCTGCAAATAGTCATATTTTGACCTCTTCTTTTCCGATCTGTATCCCCTTGATCTCCTTTTCTTGTCTGATTGCTCTGGCTAGAACTTCAAGAACTATATTGAATAAGTAGGGAGAGAGTGGGCAGCCTTATCTAGTCCCTGATTTTAGTGGGATTGCTTCAAGTTTCTCTCCATTTAGTTTAATGTTAGCAACTGGTTTGCTGTATATGGCTTTTACTATGTTTACGTATGGGCCTTGAATTCCTATTCTTTCCAGGACTTTTATCATGAAGGGGTGTTGAATTTTGTCAAATGCTTTCTCAGCATCTAATGAAATGATCATGTGGTTTTGATCTTTCAGTTTGTTTATATAATGGATCACGTTGATGGTTTTCCGTATATTAAACCATCCCTGCATGCCTGGGATGAAGCCTACTTGATCATGTTGGATGATTGTTTTGATGTGCTCTTGAATTCGGTTTGCCAGAATTTTATTGAGTATTTTTGCGTCGATATTCATAAGGGAAATTGGTCTGAAGTTCTCTTTCTTTGTTGGGTCTTTGTGTGGTTTAGGTATAAGAGTAATTGTGGCTTCATAGAAGGAATTCAGTAGTGCTCCAGATGTTTCAATTTTGTGGAATAGTTTGGATAGTATTAGTATGAGGTCTTCTATGAAGGTCTGATAGAATTCTGCACTAAACCCATCTGGACCTGGGCTCTTTTTGGTTGGGATACCTTTAATGACTGCTTCTATTTCCTTAGGAGTTATGGGGTTGTTTAACCGGTTTATCTGTTCCTGATTTAACTTCGGTACCTGGTATCTGTCTAGGAAATTGTCCATTTCCTGCAGATTTTCAAGTTTTGTTGAATATAGGCTTTTATAGTAAGATCTGATGATTTCTTGAATTTCCTCTGAATCTGTAGTTATGTCTCCCTTTTCATTTCTGATTTTGTTAATTTGGACACACTCTCTGTGTCCTCTCGTTAGTCTGGCTAAGGGTTTATCTATCTTGTTGATTTTCTCAAAGAACCAACTTTTGGTTCTGTTGATTCTTTCTATGGTCCTTTTTGTTTCTACTTGGTTGATTTCAGCTCTGAGTTTGATTATTTCCTGCCTTCTACTCCTCCTGGGTGTATTTGCTTCTTTTTGTTCTAGAGCTTTTAGGTGTGCTGTCAAGCTGCTGACATATGCTCTCTCCTGTTTCTTTCTGCAGGCACTCAGAGCTATGAGTTTTCCTCTTAGCACAGCTTTCATTGTGTCCCATAAGTTTGGGTATGTTGTACCTTCATTTTCATTAAATTCTAAAAAGTCTTTAATTTCTTTCTTTATTTCTTCCTTGAACAGGTTATCATTGAGTAGAGCATTGTTCAATTTCCACGTATATGTGGGCATTCTTCCCTTATTGTTATTGAAGACCAGTTTTAGGCCGTGGTGGTCCGATAGCACGCATGGAATTATTTCTATCTTTCTCTACCTGTTGAGGCCCGTTTTTTGACCAATTATATGGTCAATTGTGGAGAAAGTACCATGAGGAGCTGAGAAGAAGGTATATCCTTTTGCTTTAGGATAGAATGTTCTATAAATATCTGTTAAGGCCATTTGGCTCATGACTTCTCTTAGTCTGTCTACGTCTCTGTTTAATTTCTGTTTCCATGATCTGTCCATTGATGAGAGTGGGGTATTGAAATCTCCTACTATTATTGTGTGAGGTGCAATGTGTGTTTTGAGCTTTAGTAAGGTTTCTTTTACGTATGTAGGTGCCCTTGTATTTAGGGCATAGATATTTAGGATTGAGAGTTCATCTTGGTGGATTTTTCCTTTGATGAATATGAAGTGTCCTTCCTTATGTTTTTTGATGAATTTTAGTTGAAAATTGATTTTATTTGATATTAGAATAGCTACTCCAGCTTTCTTCTTCCGACCATTTGCTTGGAAAGTTGTTTTCCAGCCTTTCACTCTGAGGTAGTGTCTGTCTTTGTCTCTGAGGTGTGTTTCCTGTAGGCAGCAGAATGCAGGGTCCTCGTTGCGTATCCAGTTTGTTAATCTATGTCTTTTTATTGGGGAGTTGAGGCCATTGATGTTGAGAGATATTAAGGAATAGTGATTATTGCTTCCTGTTATATTCATATTTGGATATGAGGTTATGTTTGTGTGCTTTTCTTCTCTTTGTTTTGTTGCCAAGATGATTAGTTTCTTGCTTCTTCTAGGGTGTACCTTGCCTCCTTATGTTGGGCTTTACCATTTATTATCCTTTGTAGTGCTGGATTTGTAGAAAGATATTGTGTAAATTTGGTTTTGTCATGGAATATCTTGGTTTCTCCATCTATGTTAATTGAGAGTTTTGCAGGATACAGTAACCTGGACTGGCATTTGTGTTCTCTTAGGGTCTGTATGACATCTGTCCAGGATCTTCTGGCTTTCATAGTTTCTGGCGAAAAGTCTGGTGTGATTCTGATAGGTCTGCCTTTATATGTTACTTGACCTTTTTCCCTTACTGCTTTTACTATTCTTTCTTTATTTTGTGTGTTTGGTGTTTTGACTATTATGTGACAGGAGGTGTTTCTTTTCTGGTCCAATCTATTTGGAGTTCTGTAGGCTTCTTGTATGTCTATGGGTATCTCTTTTTTTAGGTTAGGGAAGTTTTCTTCTATGATTTTGTTGAAGATATTTACTGGTCCTTTGAGCTGGAGTCTTCACTCTCTTCTATACCTATTATCCTTACGTTTGATCTTCTCATTGAGTCCTGGATTTCCTGTATGTTTTGGACCAGTAGCTTTTTCCGCTTTACATTATCTTTGACAGTTGAGTCAATGATTTCTATGGAATCTTCTGCTCCTGAGATTCTCTCTTCCACCTCTTGTATTCTGTTGGTGAAGCTCGTATCTACAGTTCCTTGTCTCTTCTTTTGGTTTTCTATATCCAGGGTTGTTTCCATGTGTTCTTTCTTGATTGTTTCTATTTCCATTTTTAATACCTTCAACTGTTTGATTGTGTTTTCCTGGAATTCTTTCAGGTCCCAGAGGTTGTGTTCCCTTGAAGGGCTGACTGCTAACATTTGAGGCTTTTTTTTTTTGAGGATATTTATTTTTTTTATTAACTTGAGTATTTCTTATTTACATTTCGAGTGTTATTCCCTTTCCCGGTTTCCAAGCCAACATCCCCCTAACCCCTCCACCTCCCCTTCTTTATGGGTGTTCCCCTCCCTATCCTCCCCCCATTGCCACACTCCCCCAAAAATCACATTCACTGAGGGTTCAGTCTTAGCAGGATCAAGGGCTTCCCCTGCCACTGATGATCTTACTAGGATATTCACTGCTACCTATGAGGTCAGAGTCCAGGGTCAGTCCATGTATAGTCTTTGGGTAGTGGCTTAGTCCCTGGAAGCTCTGGTTGCTTGGCATTGTTGTTCATATGGGGTCTCAAGCCCCTTCAAGCTCTTCCAGTTCTTTCTCTGATTCCTTCAACGGGTGTCCTATTCTCAGTTCAGTGTTTTGCTGCTGGCATTCACCTCTGTATTTGCTGTATTCTGGCTGTGTCTCTCAGGAGAGATCTACATCCGGCTCCTGTCGGCCTGCACTTCTTTGCTTCATCCATATTGTCTAATTGGGTGGCTGTATATGTATGGGCCACATGTGGGGCAGGCTCTGAATGGCTGTTCCTTCTATCTCTGTTTTAATCTTTGCCTCTCTAAACCCTGCCAAGGCTATTCTTGTTCCCCTTTTAAAGAAGGAGTAAAGCATTCACATTTTGATCATCCATCTTGAGTTTCATGTGTTCTATGCATCTAGGGTAATTCAAGCATTTGGGCTAATAGCCACTTATCAGTGAGTGCATACCATGTGTGTTTTTCTGTAATTGTGTTACTTCACGCATGATGATATTTTCCAGTTCCCTCCATTTGCCTATGAATTTCACAAAGTCATTGTTTTTGATAGCTGAGTAATATTCCATTGTGTAGATGTACCCCATTTTCTGTATTCATTCCTCTGTTGAAGGGCATCTGGGTTCTTGCCAGCTTCTGGCTACTATAAATAAGGCTGCTGTGAATATAGTGGAGCACGTGTTTTGTATATGTTGGCGCATCTTGTCAGTATATGCCCAAGAGAGGTATAGCTGGATCCTCAGGTAGTTCAATGTCCAATTTTCTGAGGAACCTCCAGACTGATTTCCAGAATGGTTTTACCAGTCTGCAATCCCACCAACAATGGAGGAGTGTTCCTCTTTCTCCACATCCTCGCCAGCATTTGCTGTCACCTGAGTTTTTGATCTTAGCCATTCTCACTGGTGTGAGGAGAAATCTCAGGGTTGTTTTGATTTGCATTTCCCTTATGAACATTAAGAACATTAACATTCCCTTAAGAACATTTCTTTAGGTGTTTCTCAGCCATTCCGCATTCTTTAGCTGTGAATTCTTTGTTTAGCTCTGAACCCCATTTTTTTAAAGATTTATTTTATTCATTATATCTATATCTATATCTATCTATCTATCTATCTATCTATCTATCTATCTATCTATCTATCTATATATATATATATATATATATATATATATTGATCTCTTTACAGATGGTTGTGAGCCACCATGTGGCCGCTGGGAATTGAACTCATGACCTCCGGAAGAGCAGTTGGGTGCTCTTAACCACTGAGCCATCTCTCCAGCCCCTGAACCCCATTCTTTAATAGGGTTATTTGTCTCCCTGCAGTCTAAGTTCTTGAGTTCTTTGTATATTTTGGATATAAGCCCTCTATCTGATAGGTCTGCCTTTATATGTTACTTGACCTTTTTCCCTTACTCCTTTTAGTATTCTTTCTTTATTTTGTGCATTTGGTGTTTTGACTATTATGTGACGGGAGGTGTTTCTTTTCTGGTCCAATCTATTTGGAGTTCTGTGGGCTTCTTGTACGCTTATGGATATCTCTTTCTTTAGGTTAGGGAAGTTTCCTTCTATGATTTTGTTGAAGATATTTACTGGTCCTTTGAGCTGGGTGTCTTCACTCTCTTCTATACCTATTATCCTTAGGTTTGATCTTCTCATTGAGTCCTGGATTTCCTGAATGTTTTGGACCAGTAGCTTTTTCCGCTTTACATTGTCTTTGACAGTTGAGTCGATGATTTCTACGGAATCTTCTGCTCCTACGATTCTCTCTTCTATCTCTTGTATTCTATTGGTGATGCTTGTATCTACGGCTCCTTATCTCTTCCTTTGGTTTTCTACATCCAGGGTTGTTTCCATGTGTTCTTTCTTGATTGTTTCTATTTCCATTTTTAATTCCTTCAACTGTTTGTGTTTTCCTGGAATTCTTTCAGGGATTTTTGTGATTCTTCTCTGTAGGCTTCTACTTGTTTATTTATGTTTTCCTGCATTTCTCTAAGGGAGTTCTTCATGTCTTTCTTGAAGTCCTCCAGAATCATGATCAAATATGATTTTGAATCTAGATCTTGCTTTTCTGGAGTGTTTGGATATTCTGTGTTTGCTTTGGTGGGAGAATTGTGCTCCGATGATGCCATGTAGTCCTGGTTTCTGTTGCTTGGGTTCCTGTGCTTGCCTCTCGCCATCAGATTATCTCTCGTGTTACTTTGTTCTGCTATTTCTGACAGTGGCTAGACTGTTCTATAAGCCTGTGTGTCA